>NC_025691.1:8048794-8110455 GCF_000633955.1 Camelina sativa
ATATATATATATATATATATAAAGATATGATGCTTAATACTTATTTAACATTCATTTATATGATTGTTATAATTTTTGTGAATTACTTTATCTGTTTAATCACAAAATTAAATTAGATATAATATCATGATGAAATATTTTAAAACATATCTCCAACCTTCTTTGGTGAATAAATTGAAAATTTAGTAACAAATTATTAAATAATGATTATTGATCATGTTTTCTTGGCATCGCTTCTATGAAGAGGTTTAAGACCAAGAATATGACCATAAAAATTCAATAGTTCTTTAGAATAATCTAAAGAAAGTAAATGACTAAAAGCCTATAAGAGAATATATACAAACAACTTAATTCCACTTATAACCAAGATTATAATAGAAGATAATATCATTGTTGGAAATATATTAGAGAAAATATATTCTACTTATCACAAAATATTGTTGTCGTGTAAGACACAATATAATGAAAAATATTTTTAAAAAACATTATAATCTCATTTTTTTGTGACTGTGTAAAATTATGAGATATTGATGTAAATCACATCCTATTGGCTTGGTCTATTCATTGAACTGAATATGACTTTATGCAAAGAATAAGAAAATGTCAAATAAATGATAAGAAAGTTGCTATAAAAGTGGTTATAAATGTGGGTATGATATATATATAAGGTCGCGGTTAAGTCCACTAATATCTCCACTATAAGTGAATAATAAGTACATGAGGTACTTATCTCATCTATATATGATGATGATGAAAGAAGTTAGTGTGAGCCAATTTCCACTATTCTACTACAATAATAAGTAGTAGAAAAAGTATTGAAAGCTCTTGAAGAGTGTATCTACTATTGTTTATGGAACACAATTTGATATTAATGTGTTATAGTCTCCCAAGTCTCAAAGTTAAAAGGTCTAAGATATAATAGATGACTCAGTTTGAGAATGTTATTGATTACAGAGTGGGATTCAAATCGAGATTGATAGACATGAAGTGTCATCATCTCGAAGGGGAGAATTCATGAATCCCACATACAGAGGTGATGGAACAAATATAAGATTATGTTCACACCCAAAATGAGTTTAATCACTCATATGCAAAAGCAAATCTTGAGGATTTGAAAAGTAATCATGTTGAGACAATATGCGAAAAAAATACTTTGAAATCATAAGTATTACCCAAGGCAATAAAACTATTTTAGAGATTACATGCATTATCTAGAAGATAAAATGCTTTGTGAAAATCTCACTGTTAGGCATGACCGGTTAAGCCATTTCGGTTCAGTAGTGATGCGAAAGAATAATCAAAAATTTCTGAAAATATTCATTAGAGAACCTAAAGAGTTGTTTTTGTGATTTATTATGTGTGCTCCTTTACAAAGCAAGACGATTATATGGTTTTCACCGACCCCATGAATTTGGATAATGTCAATTTTCTGGTATGTATACAATTGTGAACTGATCATCCACTATATATGTTTGTTATTAACTTGCAACATGGAGTTTGCGAGAGTATTTGGTTAATTGACAATGGTGGTGAAACCATGCCAAGTAATTGACATAAATGACTCTATATGTCTAAGTAATTCGCATCATGCCAACAAATAATCATGAGTACTCCCTCATTACAATTGGTTTGGGTCAGAAACCAGATATCTTCCATCTAAATGTGTCATACATGTTGGTTGCTCCACCACAATTATATAAGATGGAATTTGAATGAATGTTGGAAATATGTTGAATATGAAACTCTTTTAAAGATTGAACATCTCGAGAATTTGAGTCTCGGGATGCAGAGACTGTTTTAGTGAGTCAGTTTTTCCAACATGAGGGGGAGAAAATAAACAGCTGGTAAAAAAATTATATTGAGAGAAATTATCTTGATCATCGTACTTTGAAATGTGCGCTAGAAATTGAAAAAGATAATTTATTTGCGAAGTTTAGCAAATATGCTAGAAGGCATTTTCTGACCTTGAGTGACAAAGTCACATATACCAGTTCTGCTCCAATTAATATCAATGTCCTAGAAGGATAAGTTCAACTGCTAGTATAAGTCTAAAGATCGCATGAAGTGTGATAGACTTATGGTTCCAAATATAAGCATCCTCGGTAAAAAAAAGGAGCATAAATTAATATGGCACTGGGGAAGCAGAGAGTTATGTAAAATCTCTAGAGGATATCTAGAGACAAAGACATGAGTAAGAAAGAGATTCATGTACCTGAGAATCATAATGAAAAGAAATCTCAACAAGTTGAGTCATGTCTCGATCATGTCTCGAAAGAAAAGGAACCAATAAGCAAATCGACGTCGTAATATGTTTGCATGCAGTGTTGCAGTTGATTATGTTATGGATTAAAATCGAGGATCGTAAATCCGCGGTTAATAGAAAAGTTGAAAGTGTACACAAAGAATGATTGGTTAATCATTGAAAGAAGTAACTATAAAATAGTTTAAGTCTCTTAAAGAGATAATATTTGGACTTGTAGTCCTTACACTTGAAAGTGTAAAATGAGTGGGACATAAGGGGATCTTTATGAGAAAGTACATGTAGTAGTACAATGATTTTCATAAATATTTGATATTTATTATGAGAAATGCACTCTCATATGGTGGAAGCAACTTTATAGATCCCTTATGAGTTTGAAAATAAGGCAAGACTTGATTAGTCTATTTATAAGGTTTTCAAACTATAAAAAAATATCCCTTAAAGTAAGTATCTTGCTAATTATATTGCTAGAAGCAATACTTTATAGTTTTCGAGAATATTGTAAAAACATGAAAAAGTCTTGATGCTTTTTGACACATTTGGAGAGAAAAAGGTGAGAGTTTATCTCTATGAGAGAATCATGTGTGTAGATCATTGTTGTTGATCTTAGGTATCTCATAGTGGGTTGAAAATAAATCGGGAACAAGCTAAAAGAAGAACTTAGGGTTGTGTAAATCAGAGATTGAACACTCATTGTGATTGTGTTCAAGAAGTATTTTCAAGAAAGTTTAAGGACGTAGGCCTTTACTGAACCTCGTTAAAAGAAAAATTATATGTGTTTCTTGTCTATTCAGCACTTACAAGTGGTTCTTGTTAAAAGAAAGGTAAAAGAACAAGTGCGAAATATGTTGATCATGAAAAGATTATTTGATCTCTAGTAGAGATTTCATATACCAATACCAAGGAATATATGGAGAAATAATCAGTGATGAAATATTACTCCTGAAAGATGGAGAAATTAGATTGTGTAAGATCGAATATTTCATGAAATTTCTTGAGGTTACAGATTTGATATCTGATGAGAGAGATGTTATCTCAAGATGCTTATATTATCTTACATAGAAAATTGGTCTTGTAGTACCATACTAAGAAGAAGAGTTGAAAGAGAAAGTTTTACAAGGAGAGTATGAATAACTCTTATGTATAAGATGATTGTTTGGAAGATTGTATGATTTGGACTTAAAGTTCAAATAGATCTTCTATATGAAAGGGGTTCAAATGACTTGAAGTTCAATGACCCGAGAGAATATATGTTGATTATATGAGTTCTGTTTATAACAGTTCAGAAAAGATGATATATATGATCATAATGTATAACCTGAAGATGATGCTTTCAGGGGGAGAAATATGATCATAAGCGTGGTTGTACTCTTTTTCCCTTATCATGGTTTTTATCCCATTGGGTTTTTGCATGAAAGGTTTTTAACGAGATAACGAAGAACACGCGAAATATAAACACCTGAAGATGAATATTATGATTCCAATGGTGAAAGACTATCATCTTCAAAGTCTTTGATATACATTGATGAGATCGTGAGAGACGAAGATAATGATCAAGATGAGTCATCTAAGAGACCAACAACTTGTAGAAGAATGGTGATGTACGGTGATATACATGTCCTACAAATTTGTTCAAGTGAAGATTTGGCGAACCATTTACCAAGGTGTTTCCAACCACTACTTTCAAGAAGCTACTTCATCATATTGGTTCAGTCATCTCAAATATTTCAAGTGATGTACTCAAGAGGGGGAGTAAAAGCGCGCTGCACTCTTTTTCCCTTAACCATGGTTTATCCCATTGGGTTTTCCTGGTAAGGTTTTTAACGAGGCAGCATCTCATATGCGCATTTTGGGAATATATTTTTATAATGGTCATCCAAGGGGGAGTGTTATGAATATTTTATATTGTATGGATGCCCATTATCGGCCCATTAGTAGATCTGGTGTATAACCTAAAACCGTAAAATTGTATCACTATATATATGTTATATCTTATGGGATAGATTAATAATACAAGAGAACAATTCCTGAAACCTCTTGTTATAACATAAACTTTTTATTGATTTTCTAAATAATTCATTAGATTATATTTTCACCACTTTTGGTAAGTTCATGCTTTTTTACATTTTTCTCATTGTTTTACGGTTGAAAATATAATGTAGTTTAGTTTCAACGATCTCAAGTTTAACAATTAACATACAGATATTCCAACAAAAAAAAATCTATAATAATAGCAATCTGAATAAATGTGAAGAACAGTTGCGTTTTTTCATCGTGACTTTTCATTAAAAAAATATTATTTTATTATTTTTTTGACAAAAAAACTATACAGTAACGTCTCTTTAGAAAGTTTTGTCTGTTGAATGTAAAGTTTTGTCTCTTGCAAACAGTTGTGACTTTTCTATATAATAATAACAATCTAAATAAATGCGAAGAACAATTGCATCTTTTTGTTATACCTTTTTATTAAATTTTTATTTTTTATTTCTTGACAGCAAATTTCACCGGTTGTTGTGTCTTTCTAAAAAGTTGTGTCTGTTGAATTTAAAGTTGTATCTATTACAAACAGTTGTATCTATTCAAATGTTCACATCTTTAGAAATCTATATATTTGTACTTTTTTTGAGAAATTTCAAACTTTCTTTTCAATTAAAATACACACATCTTTAGAAATCTATATATAATGACTTCTCGTCAATGTATTCAAATTTTCTTTATATTTATATTTGTTAAAATGATGTCTCATCATTGTGAGAAATCTATTGCAATTTTGATATTAAAATTTTTGGGAAATTTTCAAATTTTGTTTTTAACATAGATTTTTTTTCATAATATGATGAATCAAAATAATTTGTAACATCATTCTCTACTCTCTAAATTGTTAGAATGACTTCTCATCACTATGAGAAATCTGTTAAAATTTTGATTTAATTTATGAATCGTTGTATTATTTAATTATTTGGTCTTTGAGTATAATTCTTCATAAATTATTTTTATTTATTAAAATATCTTAAAAGAAATTATCCTAATCGGTTAATTGAACCATTGCAACATTTTGTATGTTTAATAATTAAGATCACATCACTCGGATAAACTCTGCGTTTATTTACCACTCATGTAATTGTAATCCTATTTATGTTTAAGTTACTTAGAAAACATTGTTTTCCTAACCAACCATTTGCAAGTATTTTTAAAAAATTACTAAACATATATTATTATAATGTATTTTTGTAAAGGATTATTGATTTAACTAAAGGTTCATGGAAATTTCTTAAAAATAAAGTTTTAAATTTTTAATGAAGTCATTTAGATTGTCTCATCTCTTTATTGTAAATCTCTATTGTATTTTTCACTCATAATTGTTTTTGCCTTTACAAAAAAACTAGATAAATAATCAGCATCTTGTGCGAAGAAAAATAAATAGTAAGTACATTTAATATTGGACTAACTATATATATAATCTATTATAATTGTCAAATTATTTATAACTTTAGTTTTTTTTAAATATAAAATATGTCTTGTCTATAAAACGATAGTTATTTGTATTATATATTCATTTACAACTCTTTCTTTATGAAAATAGATATATTCATTTTTATTAGTGAATTATAAATGAAATGTGTGATAATTTTCTGTTTATTTATATTTAAATTTGAGATTGATTGGTAATCTTTTTATTGATTGACTGAGTAGTAATATGTCTAGAAGAAATAAAGCTACTAATTTGATAAATTTTGATTTTTTATGAAGTAATGATTGATTTTAGAAAAATAAATATGTAAAAAAAAGTCAGTTATATAAATATTTTTGAGTTATGTTAACAACTTTAAATAATTAAATGAATTCAAATATTTAATTTGAACGAATTAACATTATGTCATTTTAAGAGTGGTCCTCAATTAATATTTATAATTGTTGGGTATAATTTTATCTTCTCTATTAAATAAATAAATTTTGTGATTAGTTCGACAAACCCGATAAATCAGGAGAAGCAGAGAGAATATTGACAAATATATTGGATAGAATCAACTCATATTCTACATGAAAAAGTCTACACAAGTCTGCCAATCTAATGAGAGAAAAGCTGTGTGACCGAATCTGTCAATGGGTTGAATGTCACGTGACTAACTCTGTCAATGGATTGAGAGTCACGTGCCGGACATTGTCACTGGGCTAAGAGCTTGTACTGACTTTGTCAATAAGCCGAGAATCACGCGACTGACTTTGTCAGTGGGCCGGAAGTCACATGATTGGAACTGTTAATAGACCAAGAGTCTAATGACCGACTTTACCAGTGGGCCAAGAGTCTAATGACTGACTTTACCAATGGGCCAAGAGACTAATGACCGACTTTACCATTGGGCCAAGAGTCTCGAGACCGACTCTATTATAGATAGAGTCGACAAGCCCAATACATATCCTAAGGGATTAGGGTAAAGAGATCTCTATATAAAAAGGAGAGCGGCCTCCACGAGATCGATAATCGAGAGCAAAGCAATAGACCTAAAACACAAGACACACGACTCAAGTCTAAAAACACGGCTAGGGTTTATAGATTGATTCGTTGTGCCTTGAATTTTTGTATATGAGCTCGAGACTTTGATCAATAAAAACGACTATTCAACATCTATTTCTTGTTTTCGTAGTCTCTAAACGAATTGATTATTTTTGCCCAAACATTAATATCTTTTCAATTTTTTAATACAATATTTTGGAAATTATAGTGTTTTTATACAATGTATTCATGTTTTAGCAATTAAAAAAAGAAATTTAAACTGATAAATCTAATAAATCTAAAAACAAAACATAGAGTTCAAAATAATCAAATAAATAAGTTTACATTTCTTTCAAGTTAACACTCTATATGGTGATGCCATATGTCAACATATAAACATTTACAGATATAAATATGTTTAACAATATAATTATGTGGAAATAAACATAACAATATACATATGTTCAAATGTATAATTGTAGGCAACTAATAATTATATAATATTAAAATAAAAAACAAAACTAAATAAAATATATGGATTTAATTACATTAACTATTATTTTATAAATGCAACTACCTATCATATGTTTATAGCACTAATCATTATTTATTTAATCGTAAAGATTTGTATCCCTTTCTAGTTGGCTTTTTTGAGCTGATCTTTTGTTGTCAAAAAAAAAATTGTAACCCTCATTTACATATTTTAATTATAATTTTTTTCAAAATAATTGAGTGAGATATGTGTAAGTTACACCAATGGCAAAATCTGTAAATATTCTAATCAAAAAGTATTCTAATAATTAAATGGAAGTTCATTGAAAACGACACGTCAACATTAAATTACCGTTAATCACATGTAAAAATAAAGTTTTTTAAAGAATATTTCTCAATTTATATATAAGAAATGTTTTTAAAAGTTATATTTTTTTATTTTATTATTAAATAACTTAATAAATATATATATTTTAAATAAATTTTGTGATAAATATTTTATTAAAACAAGTTCCCTTTATATGGCGGGGGCTTAATACCTAGTAAAAATAAAAATAAACATGATATTGTTGTATTTCAGACTGTTTTTGGAAAGCAAGTAAGTTACCGTTTTTCATGTTATATATACAAGTTTTTAAAAAATATTATAATATTAATTTTTGGTCGACTCTCGAATAGAAATCAAACAGCAAAATTATATGACTACTTTATTTCGTAACAAAGTACATTACAACAAGCCACATGAAAAATATATATATTGCAAACCTTACAAATATTATATAACACATATATTTGGTTTTATTTCGTAAACAAAATTCACAAAAGAGAGAAATTAAAACAAAGTTTTGTGGTTGTGAAGTTGATCGTTATCTTTCTCATACCAACATCCATAATTCACCAATAATATTTTCTTCTTGGTTCCCATGAACCAACATAGCTACCTGCTGCGTCAATATAGCATCTAACTGTAGTTGATGTATTATCGCCATCTCTCTCATCTCTTTCTCAGCCTCCATCAATGACTTTATATGTGAAGTCGATGAGCTTGATTCTCCTTCTTCTTTTGCTTCTCCCTTCTTTGGTTCAATATCTTCATATGCCGCGCATGAATGTACATGCGTCCCATAGTCACATTCTTTGCAATAATACACCCAAAGATTCTCCGACATATCTTCTTCGCAAACATCACATATGAACATCATACCGTCTTCACGACCTTTGCAAGGTGTATTGTAAAGTAGAGTGAGTGGATGTTCGTGATCGTCACGCTCCACGTTCTCGGGAACAAACGCACATCCCACGTGAATATATGGTACTTGCACTCCGAGCAATGGTAAGTGAAAGCAGATCCGTAGTCACCGCATGTATCACACGTGTAAGTAGATAGACCATTCGGTGGAGAATAGAGCAATGCCAAAGGGTGATTCGGGTGAGACTTGTGTTGAGTCTCACAGTGAAGGTCGAAACATGATTTGTGCAAGAAGTAATCGCACTCTGACTTTGCGCACTTGAAAGCTTGCCCAATTAGCTCATGTTCGCATCCGGAGCAAATGATCTGATCTTTTTCTTGGGATTTGAAGACCCGTAACGGATGATTATGACTTGGGTGTCTCACCGATGGTTAATCGGATTATCCCTAGTTTTTCCTGAACCCATATTTTTCTTGATATGTTTTTGAGGGTTTCAGAGGCCTTGTAGAAGAATTGCTTTGGGAACTATATATACAAAAAACTAAACTTATTGACCAAGTTGTAACTTAGCTAACTATATAGAGTTTTTATTTATAAAAGAGAGTTGACCTTTGAGTTACAAAAACATATATTCTTAGTTAGCATCAGATTTAATTAGCAACATGTGTATTATATATAGGGTTTAACTAGGTCAAATCTTTCCTACTCAATGCGTAACTAAGTTATCTTTGGCAACCTCCATCGAATAAGAGAGAATATATTTATAAACTCTTTTAGTTGTGAGGATGACTAGGTGAGGGTTAATAATACTATTGACCAAGGAACTTTGTGAGGAATAATTCTAAGTTTAGAGAAAGAAGAATTTTAAATCCAGGATAGTTTTGTGATGGTTTTTTTCATGAATACCGAAGTTGAACCTTCGAGAATTGTTAAATTTAAGAGAGAAATGTGCTCAGTTCCGTGATTGGTTAAAAAGACAGAAAGAAAGCTTTTAGATTCGTTCTTTTTTCTCTTTTTTTATATATATATATATATTTCTAATTTTTCTTAACAACAAAAACGTGTTAATGCTCCCTTACACCCGAGGATGTATCTTTGATTTCTGTCTTACCTTTGGGTGATTGCTCCAAACCAGATGTATTACGCTGGCATTTCACTAAGTCGGGCAAATATATGGTTAAGTTGTGTTACCTTGTGGTGCGACTCGAGAATCCGGCAATTGCTTCGGCGCGTTTTTGTGGCCTTGATATTATACTTTTACAGGTTTTTGTTTGGAAGGTAAAATATCCGCTAACAATAAAACATTTCATATGGCAGGTTGTGACAGGTTTTATGTCAGTCACATCTAATTTAAAAAGACGAGGGTTAAGTTGTGATCCAAGATGTGGTATTTGTGGACACCTAGAAGAAAAAATTAATCATGCTTTGTTTGAATATCCACCAGCTCGTTAAGTTTGTTCCATATCCCAAGTTCCTTTCCTCCCTGGATCTTTTCTGATGGTTTCATTATATGCCAATATGAACTACTTGTTTTGGAGAGTACCCAATGAAGTTTATGCCTCAGCTTACCTCTTGATCATGTAGTATATATGGAAAACAAGAAATGATAAATTTTTTGATAATATGGACATAAATTCTCGAGGTGCTCCGCATGGAGGAGGCAGAGGAACAAGCTTGACAATTAGCCCATATGATCTATATGGTAGTATACTTTTATGTATAAATTGCACATATGATCTTATTTGAAGTATGAGACTTTAATATCGATTAATTTTATTATACTATATGGCAAAGCCTTTTAAATACATTGATTCAATACAAAACCATTTGACCACTTATGAGTTTCTAAATAGAAAATAAACATATGCTCCCTCTAATGTTTTGTCAATTTCACATATATTAAGAAAAAGATAAAGTTTAATTTATAAATTAATTTATAATTACTTTTAAGTAAATATAGAAAATATATACTTTAGATAGCATGCCATGTGGAGAAAACTTAAAGTAAAAGCAGTGTTGAAATCATCCAAACATCGAAACCCCAAACCCCCATCATCTTTGCTACAGCACAATTTATACCATGCGACCCAATGCAAACCCCTTGACTGCCCACACGAGCTCCACCAAAAATTCGAAATTGCACTGGTTAATTTCTGAATGACCGTCTTTGGAAGTCGAAAACACGACATCACAAAGGTAGGAACCGCATATGCTACAAACTTAATCATCACCTCCTTGCCTCCTTTAGATAATAATCTTGCTGGCCAGCCACTCGCTCGGGCTTGCAGCTATTCCTGAACAAACGAAAAAAATTTCGTTTTGGACCCGCCTAAACTTTCCATAATACCGAAATAGGAGCTCATCCCGACCAAAGTTGTTATTCCCGAGACCCCTTTTAATTCTTCTCTGAGACCATTATCCACCGTATGACCAAATTGGACAGAAGATTTCTGGGAATTAATTTGCTGACCCGAAACCCTTTCATACTTCTGAAGGATCCCTAATACGACTTCACACTGCTCCTTTGTAGCCCGACAGAAAAATAAACTGTCATCCGCAAATAACAGGTGAGAAATAGCTGGACAAACGGTCAAGACCTTAATGCCGGTAGGCAGCTTCCTCTGTTCTGCTTTCCAAAAATGGGCAATAAGCACCTCTGTATAGAGAATAAAGAGATATGGTGACAAAGGATACCCCTCTCGCAGACCCCGACTAGGTATACTAGACCCATAAGCGTGTCCATTAATCAGGACCTTGTATTGGACAGACGTCATACACCACATAATGCAAAATATCCATTTTTCACAAAAGCCAAACCTCCGAAGCAGATGTTTGAGAAAAGACCATTCCACCCGGTCATAAGCCTTACTAATACCCGTCTTGATAGCCATGAACTTCCCCTTGCAAGAAGGATTAGTGCGAAGCCCATGGAACATCTCCTGAGCAATCAAAATATTATATGAAATGTAACGACCCGCCGCAAATGCCGATTGTGTTTCTGAGATAAGAGACGAAAGAATAGACCTGAGTCGTTGGCATAAGACCTTGCAGACAATTTTATACCCTACATTACATAAACTAATAGGCCGTAGCTTTGTCATCCTGGTTGGTTTATCCACCTTCGAGATGAGGCAAATATTTGTCTCATTTAACCGTCTATCAAACATAGCCTCCTGAAGAAAAGAATTAACCAAGAGCACCAAATCTGCTTTAACCATGCTCCATGCTTTCTGATAAAATAACGTCGTCATACCATCTGGGCCCGGGGCCTTATCCGGATGCATCATAAATAATACCTGCTTAATCTTCTGCTCAATAACCTCCTGAGTTAAAGACTCATTTGTATCCTGACTGATAGAGGTACCAATCTCACTAAGAGTCTCCTCAAAATATGAAGGATTCGACGAAGTAAAAAGGTCTTGAAAATAAGTAATTGTAATGTTTTGGACCGCACTGTCCTCCGTCGACCAACTACCATGCTGATCATGAAGACCAACAATACAATTCTGAACCCGACGTTGTTTGTCTGAGCATGAAAATAAATGGTATTGTGATCTCCTAATATCATCCACCTGCTTCTACTCTTCTGATACCAATAAACCTCCTCATCCCGATATGCCTCCCTTAAGTGCCAAGTAAGTTCTGCAAGCTCATCAACCGAAGTAGTGTCATTCTCCTGCGCTGCTGCTAGTTTGGATTTCAAATCCTCAATTGTCTTTCGTCCGTATGGTAATTGTGCGCTCCTCCATAGAGAGATAGCACGACGACAAGTGACCACTTTGTCCACTAAAGAGGTAGTTGGCAAACTTGATCCCACATTCCACCCCTCAGTAATGGATCCAAAGAAACCCTCCTTATCCAGCCACCTCCGATGAAACCGAAAGCTGCTTCGACCCCGACGGACATTGTCCCCAAGCACAACTAACACCGGCTTGTGGTCCGATGCAATCATTGTTAAATACTCTGTAAAGGAGTCAATAAACAAATCATGCCACTGCTCATTTGCTAAACCCCGGTCTAACCGACATCGTATTGGTTTCTTATCACGCCGTCCTCGCCACGTCAAACTGTCACCCAAAGAAGGAAACTCCAATACATCACAATGTCAAATCATTGTGTTAAAAGGCACAAACGAGGAAGCATGGCATAATTTGCCTCCTCGCTTCTCATGATTGCCTGTTATTTCGTTGAAATCACCTATTAAAAACCAAGGGAGGTCCCTAGCCAATCTGATTCTGGTTAAACGTTCCCACACCAAATCCCGGTTCGTTGGGACCGGATCCCCATAAACAAAAGACAAATATATTAATTTCCCTTTATAATTAACTTCCACATCAATAAGTCTATTGGATTCAAATAAAACCAAAACATTATTATTATTATTATTATTATTATAAAATAATGTCAAACCACCACTACAACCGATAAGTTCAACTGTTTTTAAAGCTGAAGAACCAAAATGACCAACAAAAGGTTCCAAAAAAAATAAGATTGTCTAGTTTCTGACAAAAACAAGAAATCTGGCCGATGCTTCCCCCATAAGTCTCGGAGATACCTAATAGTGGCTTTATTGCCCAGCCCCTCGCAGCCTTTGGTATTGGTGGTTTAGCCCCACCAGCAGTACCCTTCTCCACATCCTGAGGTTTTAGGGCTATAGTGTCCCCTGTCGAAGCAGAACCCTTAAGGGCAGGACGTTTGCGGGGAGTACGCACATAAACATTCAATTTCTTGAAATCCATACCTTGCAATCCCATAAGGCCTTTCCCCTTGCGGAGCTTCTCCCCCACCAAGACAGATCCAGCTGCATCGACCAGTGGTGGATCGGTATCCATCACTGTATCGGTCCCTTCATTGGCCAGGTCCTCACCAGTTTGAACCTCCCCAGCAGTACTATCGCTCACCTGAACAACGGTTCCCTCCTCCTCAGCAGAGCCCACATCAACCCGATTCTCTCTAAACTCCTCCAAGGTAGGACCTGATGCGCCGACCCCCGTAGTCGCCTCTATATCCCCAACCATAGCGACCTCCTACACAACCGAGGCAGAGTTGTCTCCGCCGAAACCAGGGTCCACAAACACAGCAGCTCCAAATTCCTCCTGCTCTGCGGTAATAGCCGCAACTGCTTCCCCTGTAATTGACAAAGGATCAGGATTCCCCACATCCTCTACCACATGTGACTGCACCGAACCCACCGCTACGTCCTCTTGAAACAATGCCTTACGCACCACTTTAACTGGCTTGGGTTCACCCACCAGAGGCTCACCTGCTGGCACCCCGTCCACCACCGTCTGCTCCAGCTGAGTCCTAGCCTCCTGTGCGGCCTCCCGAAGGTTCCTATAATCATTGTACTGCACATAGGTTTGGTAACAGTGATGCTTTGTCATCGGTTCTCCCGCTGGAAAATCAGTCCGGCTCTTTGAGCCTATCGCAGACTTCCGCTCAAGGGGACGCTTCCCATCCAACTGTGTCCTCTCACTACCGGACTTACCTCTGTCCCCCCCCCCCTTTAGCACCACCATCCATACCAACACTTCTCTGCCTATCCGACTTGACCGCACCATTGTAACTTTGGTGCCTTCAATCAGCCTCATTCTTAGGCAGAACTAGCGGAACCGAGACAGCCTCCTCCAAGGGTGGACAATGGTCTTCGTCATGGCACATACTAAAGCACTTCTTGCAAAAACCATACAACCTTTCATACCTTAGCGAAACAACGGTCTCTTCACTGTTGAATAACTCCACTTCAGTCTCAAAACGAAGAGGTTTAAGACCATTTATCACCACCTGGACTCTCCCTCCATCGATATCCAAATCCAGAACAGTCCCCAAATCCTCATCAATACTTCGGAAGGTTGGAACAGCCCAGAACTGGAACGATACACCCATGACGCGGACCCAAAAAGTCAGAGACGATGAATAAGAAGGATCCACTGTCGGGCTCCGGCGAACCATGGAAACCATCCAATGGTCGAAATGAAAGGGTGCCATCTTGAGAACTTCAAGGATGTCCGATTCCACATTGAAGTCGAATTGAAACTTTCCCATCCCAAGATCCGCACCAACCACTTTACCCTCCAAATCCCAATCCGAGGAAACATATGGATCAGTGCCTTTATAATTATAGTGATTTTATAATTATAGTATATTACAACTAAAATAGTAAAATATTATATGTTTGTACATAAACAATGAAACCAAAGTTTCTTTTATATATATTTATTTATTTGTTTAAATTCTTGATTAATGTATTTATTCAATATCTTATAACCATCTCATAATAACATGTCATTTTGTTTTTATGTTTCGTCCTGTATAAAGTAAAAGAGCTACTAAAACAGCTAAACTCATATCTCAATCTCATTCACTAGAAAAATCTGGCTCTACTGGTTTTTATATCGAGGACATCATCATACCAGAATCCGAACCACTAGGCGTGAACTTCCCGCCGTCGCAAACTCTTCTTTTTACCTAAGCTCAGTCTTGTCCTTCCTCTTCTTGTGCCATCTCCAAGCAGCTTGTACAAAACAAGCCGCCCAAGTCCTCCATTGATGCGAATAAAACCGAAACTTATGTCTCAATTGCTTAGTATGTAGTCTTCTAAACTGCGAAGCCACAAACTGCAAATCCTCAGCTTTCAATGCAAAGACTTGAACTTCACAAATGGCTTTAACTGTGCGTGTGGAAGACGGTAAGATCACAACGGGCCGAGGATCTAATGCCCATGTAAGCAACTCTTCGCCGAAGAAATCACCTGGTCCTATGAGATAAGAGTTAAAGAATCCTGTTCTGCCTCCATTGGTTGTGTAGGAATCAAGATGACCTCTAATGATAAAAATCATTTCGTTAACCGGGTCGCCTTCTCTTACAAGAAACGTTCCTTCCGTGCATAATGCCGGTTTTAGTCTCTCGCAGATCGCGTCAAGCATTCTTTCGTCCATATGATCGAACAAAGCTATGAAAGTGTTAATTCTCATTCAAGTCACCAAACCAGAGAGACTTCCCTAAAGTGAGACTCTCAAATCTAAACAAAAACTTCAAAAAATCCTCAGAAACGGTTCACTAACCAACTCACAACAGCCCATATCGGGCCCATAATAATATGTATATAAACATTCGAGGCGCAAAACCCTAATTGCGCGCAACTCTGTTAGCCGCGTAAAATGGAGATGAAGGAAACAACGAAGGCAGAGGATAAGCCTGTGATGAAGACCCGCCGGAAGATTACTAGTCTCGATGATGATGGGGTAAGCTAAGTGTATGATTGATCATCTATTTTATTTATTGATTTTTGATATCTGTTTATTAAGTCTTTGTCTTCGATTTGTATGCGTGTGTTTGAAGCTTTGGGCAGGATTTGAATGGGAGGAAACTGATAGGATCATGAGTGGTGAAATCAAACCCAAGACCTTGATTACTGCTTATTCTAAGGATCAGAGGGCAACTCTGGTTGCACAGGAGATCCGCTCAGTGTTCCCTAATTCTAAATTCATGAGGATGAAATCCGATTTACTTCATGTCATGAAATTAGCCAAAACCAGGGGTTGTACATCTCTCATTGTCGCTCATACAAACCGTTATGAACATGGTCCGTAGTGTTGTACTCTTCTTCTCCGAGTTTAGACCTCTGGCGTGCGTTGCGTGGTGTCATAATCTTTGCTTGCTTGCTTGTTTGGTTTGCAGATGAACTCATTATCACAAACTTGCTTAATGGTGCATCCGCTGCTTTCAGGGTTTATGACCTCATCGAACAGGCTTATATACCGGTATGTAAGCAAGCTGCTTTGTCTTTCTTTGTATAACATTACATTTGGTTCAACACTATAAATGTGTAAATTGCTCAAAATCTGCCATTCATAAACTGGTCTTACAGAATCGTGTAGCGCCTCCGAGCCGACGCTATCCTCATCTTCATGTGAGAGGTTTTGACTCTTTGGCCAGTTTTGGCACAGCCAGGTCAAAAACTAATGCTATCTTTCGATATTCATAGTATAGTTACAGAAAACTTTCTCTTAATTTCATGTATTATTTATTGATTTTGTTTATTTTTTCTTTTCAGAATGATACAGTCACTCTTCCCAAAGGTCTCTCATTCCCGTCGACCTTCCCGAACAAGAAGCAATGCATGGTTGGAGAAGCAAAAAAATTACGTATTTTTCCGACATCATCGGTAACTTGCCTCACCTAGCTACTTGTTCATCATCTCTTGAGGTTTTTTGTCTGACTATAATACAACTCTTTATTTGCATTGATGCACTCCTGTTCAGTTTCTGCTCTGAGGAAGCCCTTGCAGGAGAAAGTTCAAGTTCTCGCACAAAGACAAAGGTTGCATATCTTTTGCTGACCTTATCATGTGTTGCATGCAACAACAAAACTGGAGATGTAGCATTCCTATTTTGGTTTTAAACTCTTTTTTTCTTTTTTCTCAGTGGAAGGAATGTGGACCTCGATTCGCACTCGAGTTATTGGCTATTAGTAGGGCATCGTTTCACACTGGGAATTTCCAGTTGATTTGCGAAGGTAAATCACGACTAAACTGATTGCTTGATGAATAGTTCTGTCTCTTGACAAGTCCTAACACAAAACATCGTTTCTCTTTTGTTTTATGGATTCGAAGCTCCCTTGGATGGCCTAAGACCATTGCATCTTTTGAAGATGCAGCATTTTAACAAGTGTTTGAAGTACTCCAGAAGGACATGACTTTAATACGAAAACAGAGTATCGAGTGATCTATGACGGCTATTATCAAGACTCATGCAGAATTAGAAGGAACGAGAAGCTTCTAGAAGATTGAAGAGGTTCATGTTTACAATTGGAATGTAAACATGAAGAAAGTGGGAAATTTCCTAAATCGTAAAGAAAAAGGAAATTGTCCAATTCCTATTAGGATTAGATTAGGTAGTTTGCTAATTAAATAGCTAATACCTAGATCTATATATAGGGATGCTAAAGCAAGTTTGAGCTTTAGCACAAACAAGAGAAAGTTAACCTAGCTATTAATTTTTAGTTTTTAAGAAAGAGAGCTAAAAACTTAGACAGAGCAAGAGGTTTCTTTAAGAGAGTTTTGAGAGGTTTGAAAATTGTTTAGAACAAACTTGTAAACAGATTTTCTATCAATCAAAAGAGAATTTAAAGAAATCAATATTTTCATTGTTCAGATCATAAGTTCTCACACTTTCAATTGGTATCAGAGCAACACTTGTTCGGATTACTACAGGTGAGATTCTGTGGACAAGATGGAGAGCTACGGAGATCTGATCAACAATAACAAAGTTGTCTTGGATGATGGAAACTATGGGTTTTGGAAATCAAGAATCAAATCTATCATAGGAGGTATTGATCGTCTTGCTTGGAAGACTGTTCTGAAAAAGTTGGAGGGACCGACGATCAAGGACGAGTCAGGCAAGCGAATTCCCAAACCCGAAGCCGACTGGACTGATGAAGAACAGAAGAAATCCAAGTACAATTCAAGAGCATTGAGTGCTATTCATTGCAGTGTAGGAAGGAAGCAGTTCGATCTAATTCAGGGGTGTGAAACTGCTACGGAAGCTTGGGATATTTTGCAAATCCAGTATGAAGGAACCACAAAAGTGCAAAGCTCAAGAAAAGACATGTTGGCTTCACGATTCGAAAATCTAAGGATGGAAGAACACGAATCAATATCAGACTTTAGTTCAAAGTTAAGTGCGCTAGCTCAGGAAGCATTAACTCTTGGAAAGACTTATAAGGATCAGAAGCTGGTCAAGAAGTTTCTAAGGTGTCTACCTTTAAGGTTCATGGGATACAAGACTGCACTAACTGTTTCACATGATCTAGACAGTCTTAGTTATGGTGAAGTGGTTGGAATGCTGCAAGCTCACGAAATGGAGCTTAATGGAATTAAGAAACCAAAAGGTATAACCTTAACGGTTAGCAGAGACACATCAGATCAAGGAGAAGAAGATGATGTGAGTTTATTAGTAAGAAGATTTGATCGTGCTTTAAGAAGAATAGAACAAGGTAATTCACAAAAGAAGACTGGAGTTTTCAAAAAGATCAGTGAAGATAAGAAGGCTGATATGCAGTGTCATGAATGCAAAGGGTTTGGACATTTCATTCATGAGTGTCCAACGATTAAGCTTCGAGATGCAAAGTGCACTATTTGCAGAGGTACAAGACATACACAGGAGGGATGTGTGAGTAACCTTAAACACAAGAAAGAGAAGTCTATGATAAGTATTGAAGATGATTCAGATGATGGTAGCAGTAGTGAAGAAGAACTCATAAATCTAGTAGCGATGGTGGGAATTACAGAATTTGAGAATGGAGAAGAGGTAACTGATTCTGAATCGGAAGATGAGGAAGTTCTTGATATTGTTCAGAGTTACAAGGAAGTCCGAGAAACACTCATTACCTTAGGGAAGGAAAATCAAGACTTAATCAAAGAAAAACTTCATCTTGAAGTTGTGATCAAATCACTGCAGAATGATTTGGTGGACGAAAAGAAGATTGCTAAGGAAGCTGTGGATTTAATGAAAGAAAAATTGGTGTTATCTGCAAAAGCAGACAAGCTAGAGGAAAATTTAATTAAAGAGAAGAAGAAAACCACAGAACTTCAATCTGAACTTGATCAGCAGTACAGAAAAATTCACATGTTTGCAGGAACAAAGCAACTTGATAAGATTTTAAGCTATGGAAGAACTGAGAAAACTCATAGAGGGTTGGGTTTTATTGAGAACCAAGGAAACAAGAAAACAACAACTAACTTTGTTACTGTTGGAATGCACCAATCTGATTTGAAAGCATCAACATCCGCATCTGAGAAGTTTTCAGGCTGCTATTTTTGTGGAAAATTTGGACATTATAAACGTTATTGCTCTAAAATCTAGGAAAGAGTCTATGGTTTAGAGCGACAAGGGAGATTTTTCTGGAATGGGTTTAGGAGACAGGTTTGGATGAAGAAGAATGACTTGTATCAAACAGAAGCAATATCATCAGGATTTAGGTGCAACATGGCTATGATTACTGAGGAACAGGAAGATTCTGAGCCTTGGTTCTTTGATAGTGGGTGTTCAAGGCATATGACAGAAACTAAGAGTAATTTGCAGAATATTAAGAAACTGAAAGGAGGCATAGTAACCTTTGGAGATGGAAGTAATGGTTACACTCAAGGTAAAGGCACAACACGTGATACAGAACTTCCACCACTAGTAAATGTCTACCTGGTACAAGGACTGCGAGCGATTTTGATAAGTATCAGTCAGTTGTGTGATGAAGGCTTGACAGTTATGTTTACAAAGATAGATTGCAAAGCGGTTGATGAATCAGGCAGTGTCAAGCTCTATGGTGTAAGGTTAGGGAACAATTGTTACATGTGGCAGAGAAATTCGTTCAAATGTTTTAGTGCACAAGGAAAGCTAGATCTCTGGCACCAACGACTGGGTCATATGAATGTAAGGAACTTAATTACTCTTATTAATAAAGAGATCATTCGAGGAGTACCTAAGCTTAAAGGAGAAGAAAATATGGTTTGTGGACCTTGTAATCAAGGAAAACATGTCAAGATTCAGCACAAGAAGGTGCATGAAGTTCAGTCAAAGTCAGTTTTAGATCTGGTTCACATGGACTTAATGGGTCCAATGCAAGTTGAGAGCTTAGCTGGGAAGAAATATGTGTTTGTGTTGGTAGATGATTTTTCTAGATACACTTGGGTTCGCTTCATTCGAGAGAAGTCAGATACAGTGCATAGTTTCAAGATCTTGGCTTTGCAATTGCTTAATGAGAAAAGTGGAATCAAGAAAATACGAAGTGATCATGGTGGAGAATTTCAAAACGAATCAATGAGAGAATTTTGTGAACAGCTTCGGATTTCACATCAATTCTCAGCTCCCAGAACTCCTCAACAGAATGGTGTAGTGGAGAGGAAAAACAGGACTCTTCAAGAAATGGCTAGAGCAATGATTCATGGGAATAATGTGCCTAAGAAATTTTGGGCTGAGGCGCTCAATACAGCTTGCTACATAGTAAACAGAGTGTATGTTCGAAGAGATACATCAAAAACTCCATATGAGTTATGGAAAGGCAAAACTCCTAATTTGAGCTACTTTCATGTTTTTGGATGCAAATGTTATATCTTGAATGACAAGGATTATCTTGGGAAATTTGATTCCAGAAGTGATGAAGAGATGTTTCTTGGCTATGCTGAGAGTAGTACAACATTTAGGGAATTTAACAAACGCACATGGACTACTATGGAATCAGTGAATGTGGTGTTTGATGATCGGTCTANAGCTTAGCTGGGAAGAAATATGTGTTTGTGTTGGTAGATGATTTTTCTATATACACTTGGGTTCGCTTCATTCGAGAGAAGTCAGATACAGTGCATAGTTTCAAGATCTTGGCTTTGCAATTGCTTAATGAGAAAAGTGGAATCAAGAAAATACGAAGTGATCATGGTGGAGAATTTCAAAACGAATCAATGAGAGAATTTTGTGAACAGCTTCGGATTTCACATCAATTCTCAGCTCCCAGAACTCCTCAACAGAATGGTGTAGTGGAGAGGAAAAACAGGACTCTTCAAGAAATGGCTAGAGCAATGATTCATGGGAATAATGTGCCTAAGAAATTTTGGGCTGAGGCGCTCAATACAGCTTGCTACATAGTAAACAGAGTGTATGTTCGAAGAGATACATCAAAAACTCCATATGAGTTATGGAAAGGCAAAACTCCTAATTTGAGCTACTTTCATGTTTTTGGATGCAAATGTTATATCTTGAATGACAAGGATTATCTTGGGAAATTTGATTCCAGAAGTGATGAAGGGATGTTTCTTGGCTATGCTGAGAGTAGTACAACATTTAGGGTATTTAACAAACGCACAGGGACTATTATGGAATCAGTGAATGTGGTGTTTGATGATCGGTCTGTTGCTTTAAGAGATAATGATGATTCAGACAGTGATGCAGAACAAGTAAATACTATTGAAGGACAAGAAGAAGATATTGGACTAGACACCTCTAATCATGTTCCAAAATCTGAAGAAACAAAACAAGTACACAAGAATCATTCTACATCAGATATTATTGGTAACATAAATGAAGGAATGAGGACTAGAGGAGTGCATATTGATTTTAAAAAGATGACTAGTCATTATGCAGCACTAGAAACTGTCTACTTTGAGTGTTTTGTGTCAATGATTGAACCCAAGAATCACATAGAAGCTGTTCAAGATGATTTCTGGATAATTGCCATGGACGAAGAACTAGAACAGTTTGAGCGTAATGATGTTTGGGAGCTGGTTCGTAGGCCAATAGATGTGAATATCATTGGGACTAAATGGATTTTCAAAAACAAGATTGATGAGAGTGGAGTTGTGATTTGAAATAAAGCAAGGTTGGTTGCACAAGGTTATACACAGATCGAAGGAGTGGACTTTGAAGAGAAATTTGCTCCGGTAGCAAGACTTGAATCGATTAGATTGTTTTTGGGAATGGCTTGTATCCTGAATTTCAAAGTATACCAGATGGATGTCAAAAGTGCGTTTTTAAATGGGATCTTACAAGAAGAAGTATATGTTGAGCAACCCAAGGGTTTTGAAGATTCAGTTAAGCCTGACTATGTGTACAAATTAAAGAAGGCTCTTTATGGATTGAAGCAAGCTCCAAGAGCTTGGTATGAAAGACTAACTAGTTTTCTTATGGAAAAGGGCTATGCTAGAGGAAGTATTGACAAGACCTTGTTTGTCTTGGAACAAGATGTTGATATCTTGATGGTTCAAATTTATGTTGATGACATTATTTTTGGTAGTACATCTAAGAAGCTGGTAGATGGTTTTGTGAGTCATATGACACAAGAATTCGAAATGAGTATGGTTAGTGAACTCAAATATTTTCTTGGTTTTTAGATTACTCAGTCTGATCAAGGAATTTTCATTTCACAAAGTACTTATGCAAGACAGCTTCTGAAGAAATTTCAGATGGATAAGTGTAAAGAAGCCAAGATACCTATGAGCACATCTCTGAAATTGTCAAAGAAATTGATGGAAAGGAAGTGGATGTCAAGCAGTACAGGGGAATGATTGGGAGTTTGTTGTATCTCACTGCTAGTAGACCTGATTTGAGTTTCAGTGTTGGAATGTGTGCAAGATATCAATCGAATCCAAACAATCACACCTAGAAGCAGTCAAACGGATCATTAAGTATGTAAAAGGGACTGTTGATTTTGGAATTTGGTATTCTAAAGGCTCAAATCAAGGTTTAGTTGGATATTGTGATGCTGATTATGCAGGGAGTGTGACAGATCGAAAAAGTACTAGTGGAGGATGTTTCTTTCTAGGGAATAATCTCATTGCATGGTTAAGCAAGAAACAAAATTCAGTTTCTATGTCTACAGCTGAATCAGAATATATAGCAATGGGAAGTTGTTGTACTCAATTGTTATGGATGAAGCAGATGTCAGCAGATTATGGTATGGATTCAGGAGTTTTACAAGTGTATTGTGATAGCAAAAGTGCAATTGATATTTCTAAGAATCCAGTTCAACACTCAAGAACCAAACACATTGATGTAAGACATCACTTTATCAGAGAACTGGTTGAGAGAAAGCAAGTTCAGATTGATCATGTTGATACTGAAGATCAGCTAGCAGATATATTCACAAAGGCTTTGGATTCTAATCGATTCGCAACATTGAGGAATTCAATTGGGGTGTGTGAAATGTGATATTGAGTTGATGCTGGTCAAGAAAGAGTGTAAGGAAGATTCTGGGTTTGAGATGGTTTAATTAAGTGTGTTATTTTTCAACCGGGTTATTTGCGGTTTTGTTGGATTTTAATTTTTAGGTTAAAGGTATGTTAGGTGTTGTCTTCGGTTGTATCGACGGATTGAAAAAAAAACAGCGATGGTGAGAGCGACTCGACAAGGTTTGGTAAGAGGAGGAAGGAGATCGAAGGTGAATCAAGATGGTGATTCTCAACGACCTCATCTGATCGACGAATCAAGCAGTGATGATGATCGATCAGCTCTTGATAAATCGGGGGGTGATGTTCAAACCAATTCAGTAGGAGTTGAAGATTCCGCAGAAGACAAATCGGAATCAGCTTGTAATGATGAAATCGCATCTAACAATGTGGAAGAAGAGGTTCGAGATTAGGGCAAAGGAGTTGGTTCGGATTCTGAGGATTTCAGGGTTGATGAAGTCTCGGTGCAAGAGCAGACTGAGTGTCACACGGTTAAAAAGAGGAAGATGAAGCGAGGGTCTTCTTCCATTGCCAAGCGGTCTAAATCTGCAACTATTAGTACTAAGAGTGTTCGTGCACAGGGGAAGTTTAGGTCTGATGTTTTTGTGTCCAAAGCAGCTCAAGCAAGGTATGCATATATTTTTTCTCGGAAGGTTACAAAAGAAAGACAACTAGATTTTTCTCAACCAGATGACTTTGGGATTCTTGATAAGATTATGGATCTAGGGTTTCATTTTTCGGTACAAGATTTGCATGTGTATGTCAAAGAGGTGGTATGTCAAAGAGGTGGTTTGAAGTACTCCAGAAGGACATGTCTTTAATACGAAAACAGAGTATCGAGTGATCTATAACGGCTATTATCAAGACTCATGCAGATTTAGAAGGCACGAGAAGCTTCTAAAAGATTGAAGAGGTTCATGTTTACAATTGGAATGTAAACATGAAGAAAGTGGGAAATTTCCTAAATCGTAAAGAAAAAGGAAATTGTCCTATTCCTATTAGGATTAGATTAGGTAGTTTACTAATTAAATAGCTAATACATAGATCTATAAATAGGGATGCTAAAGCAAGGTTGAGCTTTAGCACAAACAAGAGAAAGTTAACCTAGCTATTAAGTTTTAGTCTTTAAGAAAGAGAGCAAAAAGTTTCTTTAAGAGAGTTTTGAGAGGTTAGAAAATTGTTTAGAACAAACTTTTAAACAGATTTTCTATCAATCAAAAGAGAGTTTAAAGAAATCAATATTTTCATTGTTCAGATCATAAGTTCTCACACTTTCATCTTTGACGACCCTTCTTTGTTATGGTGCTAATATGCTTCTTAGTCCCATGTTTGTTGCATAACTAAAACAAAACTCTTTATGGGATGTCTAGTTTATGTTTAACATTAGTAGACTACAATACTGTGTATTGTCTTTGCATGGTTTGTCATATTCCTGCTATTTCATTTTGCTGTTTGCATTTTTATCCCAAAGCCCTTTTTTTAACATGATCGGCCTTGCTTTGAGACTTTTTACATGATCGGCCTTGGGAATGCCAAACGGTTAAATACAAGTTTTAAAGATAGTAGATTTGATTTGATCACAGCATCTTTTTGGTATGACGACGACGACTCAAGCCGGATACTTCCACACGATATGGCCAGCAAGCAACAATACAAACATTAATCAACGAACTAAACTTTAGTCTCACACTCACTAAACTAAGCCAATGATAAGTCAATGAATCTGACGTTCATTCTAAACTCATCAGCCGATTCATTCATTTATTTTTCACATCAGATAACCCAAACGAAACAAGTTAGCAGGAAATTTTCATGTGTTTACTATATAGTAGAAAAAGACTAGCTCATACAAGTTCAATACTAACCTTGATGAACCAAACATTTTTATTTTTGCAGAGTTCATGTTTCATCTAAGGAGACATGAGCACCAAATATTTTTGTCATATTTCTTTATGAATGTGTATGGTATTGGGTATGACCGTTCTCAGTAATGTAATTTGTTGTTACTCATGTCTCTTTGATGATGCAAATTAAATAGTTGTTTATAGAGTAATACAAAATATAGTGATTCTACAACTAAAATAGTATCTCTACGTAACAAAAGTTTTTTTATATATACAATTACATAAACAAAATTACATGTAATTTTGTTTTTATGTTCTATCTTGTATAATGTAAAACAGTAAAAGATCTACATACCAAAAACAGCTAAAACTCATATCTTAATCTCATTCACTAGAAAAATCTGGTTCTACTGGCTTTTGAATCGAAGACATCATACCAGAATCCGAACCACTACGCGTGAACTTCCTGCTGTTCACGGCTAGCCTAGCCGTCGCAGCCTCGAACCTATAATGAAACTCTTCTTTTGCCCTAAGCTCACTCTTGTCTTTCCTCTTCTTGTGCCGTCTCCAAGCAGCTTGTATAAAACAAGCCGCCCAAGTCCTCCATTGATGCGAATAAAATCGAAACTTATGTCTCAATTGCTTAGTATGTAATCTTCTAAACTGTGAAGCCACAAACTGCAAATCTTCAGCTTTCAATGCAAAGGCTTCAACTTCACAAATGGCTTTAACTGTGCGTGTGGAAGACGGTAAGATCACAACGGGCCGAGGATCTAATGCCCATGTAAGCAACTCTTCGCCACAGAAATCACCTGGTCCTATGAGACAAGAGTTAAAGAATCCTGTTCTGCCTCCATTGGTTGTGTAGGAATCAAGATGACCTCTAATGATGAAAAGCATTTCGTTAACCGGGTCGCCTTCTCTTACAAGAAACGTTCCTTCCGTACATAATGCTGGTTTTAGTCTCTCGCAGATGGCGTCAAGCATTCTTTCGTCCATTTGATCAAACAATGGTACCTGTTTTCAAGAACTCTCAGATCAAGATTTGATCAAGTAGGAATCAAGAATTGATAAAAAAAAACACACACAAAAGAGAGAGGCTTACACGGCGAACAAGATCAAAACAGAGATGGCGTTTGATATCTCTTCGGAGATCAAGAGGAAGACTTATCAACAAAGCTTCTTCATCGACTCCTCGTGTGGCTAACCACTTGTATTGATCGTATTTTCTTACGGCTAGTCTTAGCTCTGGAGGGAGTTGTCTATGATGCATCCACTGTTCTGTATCTGTCCTTCTTATCCTCCACTCTTCAAGCCTCATTGTGGTTGATTGTAAATATGTCTGCATATTTCCAATAAGCAATGCAAACAGAACAAGCCCGAGTGTTGCAATGATGATGGCGAAGAGGATTTCCCCAGCGTAAGTGCTTGTGGCGAGGTTTTGTCCCAAAGAGCTAAAGAATAAAAACATGTTATGGATAACCAAATGGAGCCAAATATGCAAAACACAAAACTGTAGTTTCACCTTAGGTTCTTTAAGCCCCACCAGAGACAGTAAAAGTACTTGTTGATAAACTTTGATGAAGTAACACCTGAGGCTACTGCATCTCCGAATATGCCAAACTCGTAAAACTTAGTTCCAGGTTTACATATTGTTGTTATATTGCTCCACTCAAACCAAGTGTTTCTTTGTGGATCCTCCAGTCTCCTGCACTCGAAGAATCTGTATTGACAAATCGGTTTCTCGATGTTGCAAGCATGTCTCCAACAAGCCTCTTGTCTCTCTACTGCAAGCAAATACCAACAAGCTCCTAAAACCTGGAAAACAAGAATGATTTAGTCTTGTCTTTGTATGAAACAGAGAAAGAGCAAAGAGAGATTCTCAAATCTAAACCAAAACTTCAAAATCCTCAGAAACTGCTCTCTAACCAACTCAGTACAATTAGTCTTAAGCTAGATAAGGTATACCTAATAGCTACGAGTTGAGTAACTTACATGGCTTGCTAGCATATATAACATAAGGTTGTAGGCGGCTCCTGCCCAAGCGGTCTCTGTAACAACACCGGTGGCTTTAATGATCTGGCGAGATAGCGGGAATATTAAGAACATCCTTGGAACATACTGGAAAATGATGATGAATCTAAGAACGTTTTTAGTGTTTGTCATTGGTGAGCCTCTTAAATTTGGGATTACAATCCAAATCAAAACCTGAAAAAGAACCAAGAATCAAATCAAGAACTGAATCACTAAAGCTTGAGGATATAGAGATATATATACCTGAGGTAAAGGTAAAGCAGCAACGAGATGAATCCAAAAGCTTTTATGGAGATATCTCCAAGCAATCTTTCTTGAATCAATCACAAGCTCTCCTCTACCGAATACACGAGAAGGAGGTGCGATATAAGCTGTTCTAAAACGTATAAGAATCTGAGCGATGTAAAAAGCATCAGCTAAAGATCTAATGAATGTAAGAACCACTTCAAGTCTGATCCCAATGGTGATACATGCTTCATTTCTCATGACCGGTAAGAAAAAAAACAAAGGGTCGACGAATAGAGAAACCAAACATGCTACGAGAAAAATCTTGTTCCATTTTCTTATCGTTTGTCCGCGAGGATCGAGTATTTTGGTCTTCACTCTCTCAAAATCCTCAGAAAACACTCTAGAGAGTACTTTGGCTTTCAAAGACTTCCCTTTACTCATCATCTTCACATTCTTTATTTGAGTTCCATTGATTTTGAACTTGACTTTAACTCCAGATTCACCTCCATGAACCACTTCTTGATCTTCTTGAAATCTATAACATTAAAATTTGGTTTATGAATAATGATGATTAGCAAAAGAAGAGAGAGAGAGAGAGAGAGAGAGAGAGAGAGAGAGAGAGAGAGAGAGACTAAAACAGAGGACAAGTAAGTCCTAACCTCACAGATCTTGTGTTACCATAACCCATTTTGCTACCTTCTTTGTCAAATCAGAGGTGAGAGGGCACGAGAAATTACAGAACTTTACAAGAATTGATAATATGAACCGTGACTATATCAATGAAGGAACCCATTTTAAGGCAACTTGGGAACATTAAATTCCCAGATAAAAACGAAGAAAATTAAACCCATATTTGGATTAGACACGTGTGTTTGTAGACAACTGTACGAAAAAGATAAAATCCGAATAATAATACCAAGAAATGATTAGGAACTAGAGAGAAACTTATAAATGTGATTATAACTTATAAGAGATGAACTAGATGAGATGAATCTGGTTACAGAAAGAAAAGTTTCTTCAGTCGCTTAAGCTACAAGCAAAAGACTACTTTTAGGAGAAATGTTTGATGTGAATACAAAAAAGGAAAGTTGAATATTAAGGCACCGACACAACAAACACAAACAAGAGAAGCTGTAAGAATAAGGAGTAGGACCAGAAATGAGAAAATGTGGTGTTCGTTCATATATGCTTTATGCAGATTAAAAGAAAAAATAGCTTTGTGTTTGAGAAAGAGAGGAGAAAGAAAAAAAGAAAGGGAAAAAAAAGAAAGGTCTATAGTGAACTAGTGTGTGGACAAAGTGGAACTTTTCTGGTACGGATCACATGATTATAAATATAAAATACACTGTTAAACGTAGCTACTGTGTTACTTATACTTGTTTTGCATATAAAAATTATATAAAGTACGTACAAAGCCAAAATCATGATGACAAAAACACAAGTTGGATTTTTTCGAGTTAAAAAATTTAGAATAAACAAAGATATCTTGCTTTTTAATGTTTTCTCCAATTATTTAACATGTAATTCTAAAAATATTTAATACATATTTCTAGCTACTAAATTATGAACCAATTATTGTGTGCTGTGTAACTTGCATCAAGATGAAGCCTATTTCGGAAGCTTGGTATGCTACGAACACAAACAAATGGATCGCATTAGACGAAGACGAATAATGATGGATCACAAATCAAAAACATAATAAAAAAATAGTGAAGAGAACGGGAAAGAATAATATCTCAATAGAGTATACTCTCTATTGAAAATCTCATATATACAAGATCACAACAAGAACACTGAACACAACTTAGAAAAACTCCAACTGTTTTCTTTTTTTTTGTGTGTGTGTGTGACAAATATTCAAACTGATTTAACAATCCTAAACAGTTCAAGTTCAAGTAATCTTCTGGTTAATAATGACATAATTTCCTCAACTAGTGCTTAAACCTAGTGATACTAATTCACAATTTACCATTTTAGTTGACAAAAAAAGGAAATCAATTACTATAAAAAGGAACATGTTATCTTCTTTAATATTTGTAAATTAAATATTAATGAAAGACATATTTATTGACCAAGTATTGAGTTGAGTGTCTGTCTATTAGTACATGTATAGTGGTAAACTTAGTGTTCGAATTAATACTAAGATGGTGGGTTTGTAAGATCCGAGGAGTTGACTCGTTTCTGGAATCCAGCCATGTGTTTGTACCAGTCGTTGCACGGACCACAGTGCTTGACTTCTTCCAAGTTTAAAAGAAAAGAAAAAAAAACCCCAATTTTACCACTACACTTGGTTTGTTTGTTTGGGATATTTTGAGTAATATTATTGGCTAAAATACCTATTTCAACAGCATTTTAGTCCACGCAGTAGTTAGGTTTCAGTTTCTGTCATGATTTTTGGTGAGCCTTTTTGAAAGTGACGTTGGTGAATTGAATCGAACCTTGTTACATCCATGCATTTGATGATGTTTTTATTAATTTTTGTTGAAGTTAACACTCTGAGTTTTCTTTACTCGGGTGTGTTAGTATTTGTTCTGTTGCATATAGCAAACAATGTTGGTCTTCTAAATAAACTACATAGTAAATATAAGTGATAAACTTAAAATTTGGACAATTTGCTCACAAATCTCGACGCATTTCCTCATCGGATTAGATTGCTTTAATTGCATTAAGGGATGAATCTTTCGTTAGATTATTAGCGTGTCATACGAAAATATATTAAAATTTATCAAACAGTACTCCTCAAGATACTACGACCATTTGCATTTCTTTATGTTGAGATATGCATTATATGTTTTATACTGAGATCAGTGCTGTTAAAAATAGTATAATATGAATAGGTCAAACGTAGTCTCGAACTAGCCGAAGGACACAATTTTAAAAACTAAAAACAAGTTGGATGGTTTATCCCATCTATTTTTATTTCAATTTTTTTTTCTTTTGGTAATTAGAGTTTATTTATGCAACAATGCAATAAGATTATAGAACTCCATTTGAAAAGATAAAAATTGAATCTGTATTTTTAGTTTTTATTTGGTTCATTTTTATAAGGTTAAGAGACAAAGCTTGGGTTGGCATTAATTGACGGTTTCATTTGGAATAAATGGGTTTGGTTCGTCCAGTCTGTGGAACACACCATATGGGCTCTTCTTGGTTGATATCCCATCATCCCCCACCTTCTCTTTCTTCGATTATCCAAGATGTTAACGTTACTACTACTACTCAATTATTATTCCAAGACATTTGTAACATCATTTAGTCAAAAGGTATTACTTACCGAATGCACTGACAAAGTAAAAAATATATGCTTTGATATGCATGCTTATCAATCAAGCGTACAGAGGAAAGTTCAACGCATTAAAAAACTGATATCAGCAAAACATATGACTGTATTCACATGCTTAATATTACATGACACGAACAACATCCGAACGTATTATCCAAATGAAAAAATGGACATGCCTCCATTATCTATCTTATAGATTATGTGTGTATGCATTGCAAGGCCGGTCCTAGGGTGTGGACGTGTACGATTAACTTGAACTCTAGTTTAACAATATCTTACAATACATAATGGCCATGTTCATTCGTTTTTGTTTAACACATAGTCAAAAGCTTAAATCATATTCTACATTTTTTATTAACCAAATTAGAGAAGAGAAACTAACAAATTTTATGAATTTTGTTAAAAATATTTTAGTAAGATTATAAATTATTTTTTTAGAACAAATCTTGACACTCACTTATAGAGAAACCTCTCAAGTCACAACGCTTCACCCGCGTCAGAGTGAGCAATTATCTACATAGTGCAAATGGCTCAATGTTGTTTTTGGCTCTGTGCTTTTCTATATCTACTTCAAAGTTTTAAATATGTGCAGATGGTTCAAGCAAGACCGGCTTCACATTCGGCAAGCAGAAGGACTCAAACCGTGGCTCAGTAAGATCCACTGTTTCCTCTTCATGTCCACTCCTGCTCCCACCTCTTGACCACCCTACTTTGCTTTCTTTCTTCGTCTCGTTACTCTATGAAGACAAAATGTTACTGATAATAAGGTTTCAATGCTTTAGTATTCTGTGTTTTCATGTAAAAACATACCTGGAATAGATAATTAATGGGGAAACTTCTACGTCTGGATGTTGTATCTGGTGTGATGGTTGAAAGAATCTGAACAACTTCTCTCATTGTTGGTCTAGCTTCTGGTTCCAATAGCAGACACTCTTTAGCAAGATACGCCATGATCTGCATCTCTTCTTCAGCAAACTTCCCTTTTAGCCTCGGATCAGGCAGTTCCTCGATCACTCGCTTACTATCTTGTAAACGCGGCACAGCCTAACACAAACCAACCAGTAAATACTAAATTTCAGAATGGTAAAAGATTCATTTACTAAGTGTTGTTACTCACCCAAATAACTAGGCTTTCTTCTCCTTTGTTGTTGCTAGGTTTCTGTATCGGTTTCCTTCCAGTTATAAGCTCGAGTAGAACAACACCAAAGCTGAAAACGTCTGACATCTGTGAAGCACATCCTGCAATTGCATATTCAGGTGCAAAGTAGCCAAACGTTCCTTGTAGTCCTATGGTAGGAGAGCTTGAACCGCTTTGTAAACCGTCGCTACTCAAACACTTAGCCATCCCAAGATCTGTTATCTGTAACAATTTATGCTCATTACAAGTTCAAATTTAGACTCATCTAAATATATGGGGGAGGTGGTTTGTGTTACTTACTTTTGCATGCCAATTCTCATCAAGGAGAATATTTGTAGATTTTACATCTCTGTGTAAGATTCTTGGCGCTGCAGCTTCGTGAAGATACTCGAGCCCTCTTGCAGCTCCAAGAGCGACAGAGATTCTAATGTTCCATGTCATTTTCTCCCCCAACTCTCCATCTAAGCAATCTCTCAGACTTCCATAAGACATGTACTCAAAAACCAGAACCCTCTCTGCATGTTTGCCATGAAACTCAGAGCAGTATCCAATTAAAGGAACCACATGGTAATGATGGAGTCTTGATAATAACTCAACCTGTGAAAACATTAAAAAAAACAGAACACAAATGTCATAATCTTGATTATATTTGAAACCACCCTATATAAGAAGCATGAAGAGGATGAGGAGGAGGCTAATACTTCTGTTGAGAATAGAGTGTCAGTGTCGTTTCCTTTAGGGGTATTTAGACGTTTGATCGCAGCGGTTTTACCGTCTTTGAGCTGCCCGCGGTAAACACAACTACTACCTCCATGTCCTATCACACTGTTGCTGGAGAATTTGTTGGTTGCTTGCTCTAATTCAGTGTATGAGAACTGAAATATAGTTCCATGGATTGTTTCAGGTCTGCTCACACAAAACAAAGAAGCATTCTGAAAGAAGCATCCTGATGACAACAAAAAACAAGTTTAATGTAACAAAGCAAAGATTTTTCAAGGAACTAAGTAGGAGGAAATGGTATACCTGTCACTGAGGAGCTGATACTAATTTTCGATTGTGAAACCGAGCTTTTACGGTTTATTAAGTTGGCTGAGCTATGCCAGCTAGATTCTCTATCTGAAGAAACTGAAGGTGACTGTCCAGAAAATGTGTTCCTTCGACAAATGTAGCAAATCATAGAGGCAAGCAATGCTAGTGAAGTGAGTACACCGCAGAAGAGTAGTATAGCCACAACGAGTTTCCTCGATAAATATTGCTTTTTCCAAGATTTGGTAGCTCCTGGAAACAAGTAAGCAGACAAATGTATGATATAAACGACTGAGGTTACCATAGAACGAGATAGATAAGAGTAAAAACATACCAGCAGCGCAGTTGCATGAAGTGAAACATGAAGAATTGGCACCACCAATGGCTATTACTGGAAAACCATTTGCAGGACACAAGCACACCCATTGGTTTCTATCAGCTAACATAAGAGAAAGTTATAAAGTTAGTTATCTCTATAATCTTGAAAACTTCCTAGTTGGTTAAGCGAAAACTAACCTGGTCTGCAATTACATGATGTTGAACAGTTAGATCCCAGGATATCACTTTGATTGCTTGAAGAGAAGCAAGTGCACGTATAGTTGCTTGCACCTAACACATAAATGAGGTAGTCACACCATTTTAGATATGTTGCGGAGTTATCTTTGAATACAGAAAGCATGAACAAATATGGAAAGAGTATACACTAAGAGGATACTAACCTCCATAACATTGTTGAATTGCTATGAGGACCAAGAGAATCACAAATGCGGTTTCCACTCTCATCTTTATTTATAACTGCTGCTGAAACTACACCACAAGAAGTTAGTAATTGATTCTAACATGTGTAGACAACAACATGAGCGAGCGGAGCTTCTTAAACAGAGAAGATAAGATGAAGACCTTCATGTCTGATTTATTTCTTTTACTCAAAGTAAACTCAACTCCCAAGTGTACAACAACCTAGAACCTGAAACAACTTATGTTAGACTTTTTTTTATAGAAAATTACAGGTAAATCTACAGTGTAATGTTGTGAATGAATGGGGTTGGTGAACAGACATACAAAAGATTCTAACTCTGTTGCACCCACTGTGAACCAAAAACATTCTATGACCTGGTCAGACTCCAATTCTTAAAAGGGCCCAGAGTTAGAAGAGAAAATAAGACACACCCCAATAAAAAAAAAGTAGTAAAACTCATACCGATTGATATACAGTCACATCAAATCATTGAAGATCCATTGCAAATCTTTAGTTCCCCTCTAAAGTTAGTTGGCTAAAGACAAAGCACAGCAGAACACAGCAACCAAACTATTCATATTGCATTCTTGAAAGCAAAACACACTAAAAGAGAACAAAACAAGAGAGCCAATATAAAATCACATTACCCTGCAAAAACGTTGAAGTAAGAACAAGATTGGTAAGTGCATCACAGTGTACAGAGAAAAGGAAGTTGCAGACAAAGCAAAGGGTTATAAAAAGAAGAAAGTAATGGAGCATCTTGATCACTACTACTAAAATATATAATGTGATTAAAGAAATGATTGAGATTAGTCAAAAATGGGAAATACAAATAATAAATGGAATGAAAACAGACCAACCACCTCAAGAAAGAAACGGAATTGCAAATCTGAGAGTGACTTTTCAACCATTATAGTATCAAAGGCAGAATCATTGAGATTAGACCATTATATTATATATCAAAAAAGCTCCTTTTAAGTTAATCTTTAAACTGTTTACTAATAGCAAAATCCTCATATTATAATCTAATCCACTAAAACTTTCTCAACGCTCATAAAAAAAAAATACGATTTTGTGAAATCTAACCAAGAAGTTCCATAAGCTCAAATTAAGGGTTAAGAGACAAAAACCAAATTAGAGGATATAGACAAAAAGAGGATGACGAAAGTGCTTTGCTTTTAAGGAAAAGGTAAACGAGGACCGAAGCAAACTGTTGGAACGTGTCGGGGCACACAATTTCCGGTGTCGGTTGTCGGGAACCGGTTAAAGAACTGGTTTTTTTTTATTTGTGGGACTCACAATTTCCGGTGTCGGTTATTTAAACCGGGATTTAGATTGTAAAAGCTGTTTCCTCTCCTCCGCCATTGACTGAAAAAAGTAAAGATCCGAACTTTTTGATGGAAAGAAACATGTCCCACAAATTCAACAATGGTCCAAGTGAAAAAAAGTTAAGGTTTTTGGGGAAACCCGTTTCCTGATAGCTCAAACCGCAGATTTCAACCGTTAAAAGAATGGGAAATAGCGGACCAACCTTGAAAAAATTGAAGCTTTTGGAAGGAACAGAGGCGCAGATTCAAAGCTAGTAGTAGTACTAGTACCAGTAAGCTAAAACGCAAATGTGGAATGCAGTTGAGCTTTCATCAAGATAAAACTTTCACAATCCCTTTCCCCGTTGGTTCACACACAAATCAGAATGAGAATTAAGAAAGCTAAACGCTAAAAACAGAGGAGTGTTTTTGCGTTTGCATTTGCGTTTTGCGGTTGTGGTGGAGTTGAGTCAGCTAGCTCATCACTGTACTGATAAGTCTGATACTATATAGTATATAGTAAGAGAAAGAGTTCATTTATTAGAGATCGGGGGATGTCACGTGCCACGTGGTGTTAATATCACGTTTTCATTGGAACTCGTTTCAGAGGTTTAAGTTAATGTAGCAGAAGTCCACCATGATCCTTGCTCTGCTAGAATCCATAAATGACCATAATATTTTCAAAATTCGAAGTTTTGAGGAAAGTATTTTTGAAAAATCTCTACTCTATGTAGTAATATACAACTCTCAACATTCGGAATTGTATGCTTCCTTTGTAAGTATCCAAAAAATTTGTATTCCATTACGCAAAACACATATAAGCACTAAGTTCCAGTACATGTTTCCAAATGAACAGTCCATTTTTTCGAAATGTTTCTTCGTACGTGGTATTCTCAAATGTTTTAAGGGCTTCGATACCTATATATCCTTACGAGAAACTACAATAACTTATATACTATATATACTCCCAAGGATTTTGTCACTAGTCTTCATCTGAGAGATAGACCAAGCTACTGTTTGAGTTCCCTTGTTGTTGTTGTTGTTGCTGTTGTTGTTGTTGTTGTTGCTGTTGTTGTTGTTGTTGTTGTTGTTCTTGAACCTGCCTTGTTGGATTTATTGTTGATGCAGCAGCAGAGTTGGGAGGTCGAGATGAACGTAAGTGAGGTGCCATGGTCCGCCTCACTATACCATGCACATGTGGAGCAGATGCTGCTGAATAAGAAGTTGGAGTATGGTTGGAGATTAAAGGTGGCGGTCTTGGCTGAGGCGTGTTGCAGGGTTGTGAATGCAAAGATATAGCTTTTGATGTGACTGAGGGTCCATGCGGGGCGGTTGAACTGATAGGCGTGTTTGCTTGTACTACTGGTAGCTGAGTTGGTCTTGGCTGAGGCGTGTTGCAGGGTGGTGAAGGCAAAGATATAGCTTCTGATGTGACCGAGGGTCCAGGAGGGACAATTGAACTGATATGCGAGTTTGATTGTACTCCTGGTAGCTGAGATATTGGTCTTGGCTGAGGCGTGTTGCAGGGTGGTGAATGCAAAGGTATAGCTTCTGATGTGACTGAGGGTCTTGGAGGGGCGGTTGAACTGATAGGCCTGTTTGATTGTACTACTGGTAGCTGAGATATTGGCCTTGGCTGAGGCGTGTTGCAGGGTGGTGAATGTAGAGGACGAGCTTCTGTTGTGATTGAGGGGCGAGGAAGCGCGGTTGAATTCATATGTGGGTTGGATTGTGCTGCTTCTTGCTGACATATTGGCCTCGGTTGAGGCGTATTGCAGCGCGGGAAATGCGAAAGAGGACCTGAAGGTCTTGGAGCTTCCGCTGTTGTGACTGAGGGTTGAGGAGGAGTAGTTGCATTCATATTCGTGTTTGTTTGTACTGCTTGCTGAGATACTGGTCTCGGTTGAGGCGTATTGCAGCGCGGGAAATGTGAAGGAGGACCGGAAGGAATTGGAGCTTCCGCTGTTGTGACTGGGGGTCGAGGAGGAGCAGTTGAAGTCATAGTCGTGTTCGTTTGTACTGCTTGCTGCTGCTGCGTTGGATGTTGGGAGCTTCTAGCTGCTAAAGAAATAAAAAGTGTGAGTGTCATTGTTTAGCTCATCAGCTTTATCGAAATTCACTTTTCTTAACTCTTCACGTTTACCTCTAACAGCTGCAGTATCCGTCGCTGCACTCTTCACTGGACGTGAAGACTTGTAAGCGTTCGCCAAGAGACTGTTCATGGCAACCAAACTCCTAAAGGCTCCAATCTGTTTCGAAATGGCATTATATTCAGTATCTACCTCTTGGGATTTCCGATCGTACTCACTGCGTGCTTCAGCCATCTTTCTCTCGAGTTCAGCCTTCAACTCTAATGTCTGTTTACAAACAACAAGACAGTGAGCAGAGAAGACAGAAAACTGAATAAAGATTAGATTTTACCGAGAATTAGGACAAACTTACCGTTTCATCAAAGTTTTTCCTTAAGGTCCCTTGTTCTTTGTTCAGTTTCTCCAGTTCGTAGTCACATATGTCACTGTACGAAGGGAAATGTAACCGAGGACTCTGTCCCATAGGATTGTTGGGAAGAGATGTATCCGCTGATGCGTTGACTGTTGATCCGCTATATGAGATGTTAGGAGGCTGAACACCTGCTTCATGGACATCCTCAGACTGGTTAACTACATAACAATCAAAAACGCACCAAAGCCTTTACAGTCTAGTAAACACCAACTATTTAGTTAAAAGCATTTTAATCACTATCTCTAGGCAGGTTATGACCTAAAGAAGCTGATCTCAAAGTCCAATGGTCTGCTGCTGATGTAATATTTTGGGAGAGAACTGATGAGAATGGCAGAGAACCTGTAATTTGAACACCCTGTAGAAGAAAAATCAAATCCATAAGCAACATATGAGATCTTATCAGTTACACCACACCTGTTTCCTACATGAAATCAAGAACATGTACAAACTACGAGAAATGTTTTTAAGAAGTAGAAATTCACCTGATCTGATCTAGCAGAGCCGGCAGGGTCTGGTAAACAAAATGCAGATTCTTCATAAATCACTTGGTTCAAAATACCATCAGCATCATGACTAGTTCTACTATTTTCTACTCTAACCAAACCTTCCACTACATTCAAAGGTAACTCTGAGGAGGCAGCTTGGGAATATGAAGCTGGTGGTGGCATCATTGTGTCACAAACCCAACCTCTTGACGACTCAGGAAGTCTCTCTCCACAGTCAGAAGCAGTCAAAATCTCAGGTACATTGGTTGAAGCCACAATTACAGAGCCATCTAATTGACTAATCCTAGATTTGCTCTGTGCTTTTGGCAAAGAATCTGTAGGCTCATCAGTTTCCTTTGGAACCATGGCATCAATTGCTTTCACCGATACGGTTATGAAGAGATCAAGCAACACATCAGGAGCTTTTTACGGATTACAAGTTCCCTGGTTTCCACATCACAACAAACCAATCTTATTTCAAATTACAATCTTTGAAAAACACACACACACACACACTATAGTCTCCAAGAAGTTGCAAATGAGAGTGACCCTTGAACCATTACAGTATCAAAACACAGAATCAACGAAATTAAAATCCATAATACAGATAAAAATCTTAACTTTTCCAAGATTTGTAACTAAACTCAACTGACTAATTCTTTGTAAATGCGATTATTGTAAGCAAACAAAATTGATCCGAAATCTAGGGCGTGGACAATGATGAAGAAACAAGAGCTTTGCTTCGATTTCATTGAGGGAAGAAACATGTCGAACAAATTCAGTGATACTACTCCAACGAAAAAAATAAATAAATAAGACAACTCTTACCTTAAAATGTAGAATCTTCGAATCTTCTATTCAAGGTGTTCTTCTTCTTCCTTGCCCCAGGTTTGGTTACAGAGCGCTGAGAACACAGTAACATAGGAATCGAGATTCGAGAGACATGGATCATTTAATTAAGCTTTGTTGGGCCTTCAGCCCACATTTTGATTTCGATAGGTAGGTTTTGTATAATGCATTTTACTTACTGAGCTTTTTAATCAAACCAAATATTTAGTTTCGAACGATTAGGTTTATTTTAGATTTTATTTCATGGATCATAAAACTGTTGATGAATGTGACGCTTGATTAGTTCTCTCGGTTCCTAACGACAATATTTCTAGTATAATAGTATATAATTTGATTCATTATTAGTATCTGATTTACCAAGAAAAAAAACGAGCAATAATAAGATTTATATTAACAAAAATTCCAAACAAATTTATTATTGCCTTGTGTTTAACTTACTAATGAAAATTTCATTTCATTATATTATCACACAAAAAATCATATGAAATCGATAATCAAATTTTACCAATTCATCATCAATCTTTTAGAATATCTTTATTTAATTCCTTTAAAATCGTCGAATCCCTTTGAAACTCACTGAAATCCCATAAAATTCAAAAACCGTTAATTAAACTAAAATACTAATTTTAATACATCCTCTTAATTTGTTATTGATGACATTTGACACTATATATGTAATATAATATCAGTTGCGGTGATTGATGCTATCACTTATTTATTGGTTTATTAGTTCATAAAAACTGATACGTATATATATACTTGCAAAGAAGACAAACAAGCGCTCCATCAACCGCAAAAAGAAGATCCTTCCAACATTGAAGATCCATCATTTTCCTTGATCTAACTATGTTCTATCTTGTTGTACAAATTATGATTTGTCTTGAGAATCAGTTCATAGTCCATTATATTATATGAGTCAATAGAAGGTCAATAAAAAGTATATTACAGAAAATGCCAAAAAAGTGCTACTGTAAATTTTGAGATCTAATTCATTGTGTCAAACCATGCCTTGGATAGCTACAACCGAATGGATCGAAGACGGGCTAATCCGTTGGCATCGTCATATAACAAAGAGTTAAAAATCATAGTTATATTTCAACGGATTCGATAGTCCGTATGTGTATAGAAAAGCTAACCTTCTTATCGATGGGTTAGCTAACTATGTTTTCTCTCTTCCTCTAAATTTTCATAGTTTTGATTCCTCTTTCAAGGCTGTTCTAATCTTATATATTATAATACTTTCAGATTTTTTATTTATTAATTTTAAAATCAACAGCAAAATCTAAAAACAAAAATCTGAAAGCTAAAATCTTAAAACTAAAAACCATTTAAAAACTAATAACCATTTGTGGCCTATATATTTTTAACTTCCAGCTTATATCATTCTCAGTTGTTTTAACTATTAATTATTTTTGGCAGCATTTTCCACTTCTTAGTTTCCAATGAATTTCATTAGAAAATATCCGACTTTTATAACTGTTAGTTAATTAAATATAATTAACATAATTCAAATATATTAATATATGAGGTATTAAATAACTTGGTGTCAATGTTTTTAAAATTATATTGTGTTAAACCATATGCCGAACATGTTCTTTTGGAAAATAAATTTAGATCATATTGCTTTATTTTGTTATAGAAAAATTATTTTTGAAGTTTTTGTCCTAACTATTAAGGCTACAATTTCTAAAATACTTTAGGCCTCTCAAAGGTAAGGACCATCCATGTGTGAAACGAATAATTATTAGATTGTATTCAACCTTAGCCATATGACCACTAAATCATGGTTAATACTCGCTGAAAGCTGTGTTTGTACTTTTTTATTTGATAATATTCGGTATATATATTTATATTTAATATTGAAAAACATTATGTTCGCATCACAATTTAGAATCATACAACTATGTAAACCTATCAGAAATCAACTTAAAATCATAGAATGTTCTCATGGAATCTGAATAAGATAGATATTAAACTCTCTTAGAGATAAAAGCAGCTCTGACTCAAAGAATTTAAAAGCATTTGGAAAAAAAAAAATGGCCTTTTATTACTTTATATTTTTTATAATTATTTTTGATGATTTTCTGGTGTTTTCTTATATATGAAAAATTATTTTCAGAATCCTGGACTTTATCACAGTTTTAAACATTTTTTAATATAAATATGAGCCTTATATATATAATTTAGCTTTTTAAAACCAACGATAAACCTTTTTATAAATATTTTTCCATCAAAAGAAAGTATTTGGTGACCACACTCTCTGCCCACCCTACTGAGATGGGGATTGATGAAGGGTCATAGAATGGTCGTAACTGCCATTATTTTTATTTTTTTTGTAAACATGTGAAGATTCATACCAATTTTCAATTTTTTACAGAATACAAAGATTTAACAAAGAATAATAGAAGACTGAACTCTAAAACATACATCATTACAAGAAAAATACTGCAAAACTAGAGAAGATAAAATGGAAGGTACAATCGTTGGAGGAGGAGGAGTCTCAATTCAATGGTTTTGCTGTGAGTCTTCTGCACCCGAGAGACAGTCCTTAAATACTCTGACGATGCAGGTCTACAACTTTTCGGAACGCAAAGATCATCTTTCACCTGCACGGACAAACCAAATTAGAAGAATTTTTACACCAACAAGAAAGCTCGAACTGCTTGTGAGATTCTTAAATAATCTTCGTTACTAAGTGATATATAACAAACCATCATTTTGCTAAATAAACATCATCACCGACAATAAGTAGCTAACAAAAAAAGTTTTCTATAAATTTATTATTTACATTTTGAATTATTTTATTATTTATACTCATATTTTACATTGTTATAAGTTTTAAATTACTGTAAAATACTGCTATACCCAATGAAAAAAATCTAGTGTATAAGTAAGAAAGCATAAATGTTCTCTCATGCTATCACTTCTGATGTCACCAACCATACGCGTTGTCCACCCCGCAATTATACAAATTTTGGAAATGCAATGTTGGACAAGACAACTTGCAAGGCATATCACCAAAAATTGCCACACGGCACTTGGTTTTTATTTTTTCCCATCACTAAACTCCAAATTTCATTTTCACATTCATTTCTAAATTTCTTAACAAGATTGACCTCTCGGTGGCAAGAACGAGTTTACAAGTCGCAATCATGCTTTTGTCTACTGAAAGGAAGACTCAATAATTAATATGCTTCAAAGTATTAAGTCGATGGAGCTTTTTTTTTTTTCTTTTTTGTCGTCAGGTCGATGGAGCTTTGTACTCTATATATGGTGACCAGCAGCACTAATCTATAACATCACTACTCAAATGCTTTTTCTTTTCACAAATGTTAAATTTTCCTTATATAATCAAAAAATGAGCTTCATTCTTCGTTCCTTCTGTTTCGTTTTCCTCGTTTCAAGTTTTCTAAACACTTTTATTTCTGCTACACAACACTTGTGTAATCAAGACCAAAAAGATGCTCTTCTTGAGTTCAAGAAGGAGTTTGGGATTCAGAAGCCTACTTTTGTTTATTTTGACGTCTCCTCTTATCCAAAGACAACATCATGGGTGAATAATAGTGATTGTTGTTCGTGGGATGGTATCACGTGTGATGCTATGTCAGGCAATGTTGTCGGACTAAACCTTAGTTCCAGCTGTCTCCATGGCCAACTTGAATCCACCAGTAGTCTTTTCAGACTACTTCATCTCCGTGACTTGAACCTGGCTTACAACAATTTCACTGGTTCGCCAATCCCACCTGGTTTTGATAAACTAATGGAGTTAGAAAGACTTAACCTCGCCCGTTCATCATTTTCAGGCCCAACTCCAACCAAGCTTCTTCAGCTAACCAAGTTGGTGTCTCTCAATCTTTCTTATTCATCTTTTGCTATTGATGAATCTTTTCTTCGTCTACTTGCTCAAAACTTGAGTAACCTTAGAGAACTGGATATGAGCTTCTCGAACATTTCCTCAAAAATTCCACATGAGTTTTCAAACATGTCGTCTCTAAGATTGCTACATCTTGTCGAGTGCAACCTACTTGAGGAGTTCCCAAGCAGTATCTTTCTGATCCCCAAGTTAGAGTCCATTGCCTTAGACTACAATCTAAATCTAAGAGGCAACCTTCCCATTTTTCAAGAAAATAACTCTTTGTTAGAGATAAGCCTTTACAACACAGCCTTTTCAGGTACCATACCTGACTCCATTGGCAGCCTCAAACATTTGGTTTCTTTGACCCTTTCCTATTCTAAGTTCTCAGGAAAGATTCCTTTTTCACTTGGGAACCTTTCTCATCTCACTAATCTTGATCTTTCTTCAAATGGTTTTGTTGGTGAAGTCCCATCTTCTATTGGCAATCTAAAACAAATGACATATTTTAATGTTGAGAGAAACAAGCTTAGTGGAGACTTGACAAGTACAATACTCAATTTTACCCAACTACGTTCACTCGCTCTCTCTTCCAATCAGTTCACTGGTTCTTTCCCACCAAACATTAGCCAACTCTCCAAATTAATTTATTTTGGTGTGTGTGAGAATTATTTCACGGGAGCCACCCTTCCTTCCCTAGTCAAGATACCTTCATTGACTCACATCTATTTGGATTATAGCCAACACCAAGACCTCGTTGGGGTTGAGAATATCTCTATGTTACCTAATATACAATATATTAAGATTATTAACCGTATCGATTACAATAAAGTCAGTCCAGTTGACTTAANCAAACATGTCGTCTCTAAGATTGCTACATCTTGTCGAGTGCAACCTACTTGAGGAGTTCCCAAGCAGTATCTTTCTGATCCCCAAGTTAGAGTCCATTGCCTTAGACTACAATCTAAATCTAAGAGGCAACCTTCCCATTTTTCAAGAAAATAACTCTTTGTTAGAGATAAGCCTTTACAACACAGCCTTTTCAGGTACCATACCTGACTCCATTGGCAGCCTCAAACATTTGGTTTCTTTGACCCTTTCCTATTCTAAGTTCTCAGGAAAGATTCCTTTTTCACTTGGGAACCTTTCTCATCTCACTAATCTTGATCTTTCTTCAAATGGTTTTGTTGGTGAAGTCCCATCTTCTATTGGCAATCTAAAACAAATGACATATTTTAATGTTGAGAGAAACAAGCTTAGTGGAGACTTGACAAGTACAATACTCAATTTTACCCAACTACGTTCACTCGCTCTCTCTTCCAATCAGTTCACTGGTTCTTTCCCACCAAACATTAGCCAACTCTCCAAATTAATTTATTTTGGTGTGTGTGAGAATTATTTCACGGGAGCCACCCTTCCTTCCCTAGTCAAGATACCTTCATTGACTCACATCTATTTGGATTATAGCCAACACCAAGACCTCGTTGGGGTTGAGAATATCTCTATGTTACCTAATATACAATATATTAAGATTATTAACCGTATCGATTACAATAAAGTCAGTCCAGTTGACTTAAACATCTTCTTGCCTCTGAAGCAGTTAATATTGTTGGCACTCTTGGGAGTCCCCGTCTCAACAGCAAACATCACTTCTGATTCAGATCTTACATCACAAATGGAAGAGTTGTATTTACCAGGCTGCAACATCACTGAGTTCCCCGAGTTCATAAAATACCGAAGGAATGTAGCGTCTATAGACCTTTCAAACAACAAAATCAAAGGTCAAGTACCAGAGTGGTTGTGGAGACTTCCAAAGTTGTCCGATGTGAATCTTTCTAACAACTCTCTCAGCGGTTACAATGGATCATTCAAAGGTTATCATGGGAGTCAAATCCTTAGTGTGGATCTAAGGTCAAATTATTTTCAAGGACCAGTCTTCATCCCGTCTAAGTCTATTCTATATTTTCTTGGTTCGAAGAATAACTTCACGGGAGAGATACCTCGATCGTTATGTGAACTACGCTCTTTGTACGTCCTCGATCTATCAGACAATAACCTCCACGGGTCAGTTCCTTGGTGTTTAGAGACTCAGATGAGTTATCTTTTTGATCTAAATCTTCGTAACAATATGCTCAGCGGACATCTTCCTGAAATCTTTATGAACGCCAAGAACTTAGGGTCACTTGATGTCAGCTACAACCGAATAGAAGGAAAACTACCAGCTTCTCTTATTGGTTGTTCTGCTTTGGAAGTTCTAAATGTGGGAAGAAACAGAATCAACGACATGTTTCCTTTCCATTTGAATTCTTTGCAAAAGCTTCAAGTTCTTGTCCTCAACTCTAACAAGTTTCACGGTACGTTACATAACGCTGATGGGGTTTTCTTTGGATTTCCTGACTTGAAAATCATTGATGTGTCACATAATGACTTCATCGGTACCTTGCCTTCCGACTTCTTCGTAAACTGGACTGTGATGTCCTCCAAGAGAGATTATAATATGGAACCAGAGTACATTAGGAATACTCGTACATACCGTTACTACACTTCACTTATCTTGACGAGTAAAGGAGTGTCAATGGAGATGGATCAAGTCCTTACAATCTACACGTCCATTGATTTATCAGGAAATAAACTCCATGGCCAAATTCCTGACTCTATTGGTCTGTTGAAGGAGCTTCGTAATCTCAACATGTCTATCAATTCATTCACGGGCCACATCCCATATTCTTTGGCAAACCTGAAAAATCTCGAGTCGCTAGACCTGTCACAAAACAAGATCTCTGGTGAGATTCCTACTGAGCTTGGGGCTCTCTCTTCTCTTGAGTGGATAAACGTTTCACATAACCAGCTTGTAGGTTCCATACCACAAGGCACACAGTTTCAACGACAAAACTGCTCATCATACGAGGGAAACCCCGGACTTAATGGTCACTCCCTTAAGGATGTTTGTGGAGATATTAAAGCGACTACACCACCACAACCCGAACTGCTAAAGAGAAAAGAAGAAGAAGAAGAAAAACCATTGAGTTGGATAGCTGTATGTTTAGGCATTGCACTTGGAGTTGTATTTGGATTAGCGATGGGATACATAGTGGCTTCATACAAGAATCAGTGGTTTATGAAGACTTTTGGGCCCAAGCAAGCAAGAGGGCACCAGATCATGCTCCAACCGGTGTTTAAGAAATGACGGCGAGGCGTACCTCTGTTCAATGATATTGCTGTATAAATTTCATAAATATTACGTTGTATTTCATGAGAAAAAGCATACGTTTGATGAATCAATCAAGTTTTATGTATTACTAGAAGATGAATGTGTGGGTATATTGAAAACATATTTTTCTTGAAAGAAATGAACTTGTTTCTTAAGTAAACTTATTGTAACATGAATTTTCTTTTTTTTAATAAACTAAACTAAAAGAGACTATAGTAGTTTAGTATATCTAATTATCTCACCTACTATGATATTTAGCTCAATAAAATGCATGATCTCATCAAAACAAAACTCCAACATTAAGGCATGAAAATTCTAATCTTGCTCAATATTTTACTCTTAAAAAACATAAAAACAGAAATTACTCATTGGTTATTTGCCAAAACTCAAACACCACCTTTCGGCGATGGAGTTTGCCCAGAATGAGAATTAATTGTTGTAAATCAATTTAGTTAGCAAAAAAATTGTTGTAAATCAAGTTAGATAAAAGGTCGCATCAACCCAAAGCTTTCATAGGTGAGAGAGTGCTTGTAATTCGAAACCATTAATTTTACATCATGGCAAATTGTTATTGAGTTTTTTTTTACATAAACTAAAAAACCTTCCTATGTTGTTGACACTAACTATCTTTGAACCTCTTGTGCTCATGGGATCCTTTAATCCCCTTATATAGCATAAGAACCAAAGATACTCTTATGTTGTTGTTCCAATTTATTATTAAGCTTTAATTTTGGCATTTTCTATTTTAATTTTACCACAATTATTAAATGATACAATTACCATAATGTGGAACAACTTACAAATATGTAGGGCACAAAAAAAGCCAACTAAGAACTATAACATTTAATTTTACAATGTATGATAAAGCTATCTTAGATCTTCTCTCATTGTATGCCAAAATCTGTAATCATGAAAAAAATAAGAAACAATCAAAAAATAAAGTAGGGTTGAAATTCTAGAAAAGCAGACTTAAAACTTTATTTGTGAAAAATCAGTTGACGCTGATGCAATCTTCTTATGTATATAGTTAGATTCTAACAGAAAACATTAAGTTACACTTTTATTATGTAATACCGTCGATATGGTGCGAGAACATAGATATTGTCCACATAATCTCAGTTCGGGAAAGAGTTAGAACATGGGAGGGAGAAATAGCTGTGTCGTCTCTATTTCAAAAGGAAAAAGAGGGAAACAACGAAGGTGCTTTGTGTGAATTTTCTCCTTTGGAGACAAGAAAACAGAACAAACAATTAGTTTACGAACAAGTGTGTATTGCATCACCATCTCGTTTTGAGGTGCTTCATGATGATGGGGAAAATGGGGAAGATTATCCAGTTAAAATGGCGAAGACTACGGTGGTGTTTAGGAGTGGACAAATGATTACTTGTGCTATGTTGGTGGAGAATTGTCCAAGTGAATCTTGTTGTTCATTCGTATCGGCATCAAACTTTGTCGAGGAAAAGAGGAAATTGTGGAGAGATGCTTTTTGGAGATTTTTAATGAGATATTACTGTTGGAGGAACACTCATGTTTTGAAACTATACCAACGTTAGGACAATCATGAAAGATTTTCAAGCTGTTATTCAGTTTGGTTCTCTAACGGATATGGGGTCTCAATGTCCATTATTCACGTGGTGTAACAAGAGGGATGAAGGTGTAGCGTATAAAAAAGCTGGATAGAGTGATTGTGAATATGGATTGGCTTGGGCATATCCGCAATCTTACCGTGTATTTGAAGCTGGGGTTGTTCTGATCATTGAAGAGGACAGATCTATTTACAACCAGCTACTCAAAGACCGAAGACTACATTTAAATTCGCAATTGTTATTTCTTTGGTGACTGAAATTTTGGAACATTCTTATTGGCAGCCTCATAAGAGAACACTGTTATTAATATTCAAATTCATATATTCTATGTTTTATCGAGTAACCATAACTATTTTGCATGTTTCTTACGGAAACATTAAAATATAATTTTTATTACTCAATAATTAAATTATTTAATTTAATTATCTATTAATAAACAATCAGATTTGAAAATCATTTTTTGGATATAACCTAATTAAATGATTTAATATTTTTCTTTATACCATTTAAATCTTTTGAGTTTTTTCGGTTTTTTTAAGATTTTCTATAATTAGAGGAATATTAGATGAAACCTTTCATTATGGAAAATATAATTAAATTTCTAATCTGAATATATCTATTTTTTTAAAGGATATTTTGAGGTATGAGTATTCTTGAGGAAATGTGTTTATGGTGTTTGAATATGCCATTATAAAACTTTAGTTGTGGAAGAATAGTCTTGGTTTGTAAATTGAAATACTAAATTTACTAGATTAAGACCCGTACTAGAGCACGGGTTAAAATTTATTTTATTTATATTGTAATTTTTATATAAAATATAATTTATGTGATTGTTTTTAAAAGTTTTTTTAGATAAAACATTATGCAATAAAATCATATGCTAAATATGATGGCTTGAAAAAAGACACATATTTTGTAAAATTTATATTGTTAATGATTCTAGATAAGTACCCGTGCTATAACACTTATTATTATTTTTTATACAAAATTTAGTATATTATATATTTTAAAATAAAATTTTAATATGTTGTATTAGTTTATGTATGTGAAGTTAGTTCAACAATGTATAATCTAAATCATGACTTGAATTATAAAAAATAATTTTGTAAATTTGGTTTTTAAAAAGCGAGTTGTTATATTATGAGTACTTTAATATATTGTTATACTTTTTTTTTAATATACTTGGTTTCTTGACATTGTTATAACAAATTTAAGTTAAGAATTCATTCCAAATTTAAGAATTCAGAATATAAGAATGAACGAGTTCGCTTTGACCGTTAAGAGTCGGTAACCCGTTTCTACTTTTTATATCAAGTTTCAATATTTTAAAAATATTTCAAAATAAATTATTTAAAGTTTATTATATAATCTAAAATTATAAAATTCAACAAAAAAATATGAAATAGAATTTAAATATTGAAATTTTGACCCGTTACTCAGTAAATTTTTTAATTCAATAGATATTATTTTTAAGGAATAATATTACTAAAGCTTGAATATTTTATAGATTGAACCATTTATATTTGTTTTTAAAAATTTAACTTATGGTATATCCAGAAATAAAACTATTTTTTAATTATAATAGATAATATTATAATTTATTTGTTTCACAAAATAGACTCATATATAAAAATAAGAGGTGAAATATAATGATAATTAACAAATTAATATGTTAAATTAGATATCAAATGATTTTCTTTGATAAATACTTTAATAAAGGAAATTAATATAATAAGTTAGATGATATAAAATGTTTTTTTAAAATATTCCCTTTATGATTTGTGGAAACAACGTACTTTAGTAACGTACTTCCGTTTTAGGGGATGTGACATCACCTATTATGTATTTATGTATAGGGCTCGATACTTGTAATGTTGTAATGGTTTCCAAACAATTTTTGGTAGAATATTTTAATAACTATTTTTATTAAAAATATGATATACGTAAGATTTTTCTTAAAGAATAATAGACGTGATATAATTAAAAAATGAAATGAAAATATTTAATATTTTATTGAAAGAAAAAAAACACAATGGCATGTAACTGTAAATAAAATATCAAAATGAGAGTAAATTATTAACTAGTGTATCGAGCTATGTAATAGTGATATTTTATCATAATATCGAAAAATATAATCTTTAATGTATGTAAATCTTTTTTTAATTCAATAACCCCTCTTAAATTTGTTTTTTAAGTTTAAGGGCAAACTTTGTTAAATTATTAATGTTGTACAGGAATGGAATTATTTGGGATGTATAAATGTAATTCTAAAAAGTACTAGACAGTGACCCTTGTTGTACTGAGAAATATTTACGTAAATTTAAATTTGTTAGTTACAAAATAATAGTGAAAAATTATTTATTCTATTCATTTTATAATGTTATATATTTAATTTACTTAGTTTTATACTATGATTTTGACCAGTATTTGAGTACCATTATTTTTGCTTGGATATAATATCAAAATTCTTTAATTATAATTTCGGTAAAGTCTAAGAAACCCTAACAAAACCTATATTGACTAGTGATCTTGTATTACAAATTGATGCACTCATGTGCAGAGATCTTAATATACCAAATTTACATTAGTGATTGGTGTTAATATTAACACCATTGTAGTTAATATTATTTAAAAACTTGGAGATCCAACTACAAAACGACAAGCAGTTTGATGCAACATTGCTTTTTTTTTTCTTTTAGTTTCTGTTTGCGATTTTATTTAATAGGTAGGGTATTGTAGGAATCTTTATTTAAATCGCTGCCGTTTCTCTGACTCTTTTTCTAGAGGGATACTCCGAAGTAAACAAAACAGGTATGAAAGCTATAGTTGTAAACCACAATCTAATTTATTGGTATAACATGTTAATATATATTAACTTTATATACCAAATTTACAATTAAAATATATATTTTTTATTGTCAAAGTTTTATTTATAGGTTAAAATTCTTTTATATATATATATATAGGTTAAATTAGATCCGTATTTGCAAACATCAGGGCGCATGCTGAATTTGGGCAATATGTGTAGAATCCAGAAAAAAAAAAAGAATGAGGTAAGTTCTTTTTTTTTTTCCTTTTTTTAATCTCCTATATATTAAAAGAAAAACATTCTGGAGATAAAACTGATGTGTCATCGCCAGAGAGCTTCATATCTAATTTATTATTCACCCTTAGTATTCCATAAAATTACATAAAACTGTCACTCCTATATACCATTGCTATATATATATATATATTTTTTTTCTTTTTTTTCTCAACTACCACTGATATTCAATTATCTATATACATAATATTTTGCTCCTAAAAATTCTAAAATTGGTAAATATTATTCAAAAATTGATAAATATTATCCCCTACATATTTTCAAAATTAAATTAATTTCACTATGTATTGAAATATAATAATATAAATATATTATGAAATGTAAAAATATATATATTTAAAATCATATCTTCAAAAATATAAATAATTTTACCTTTCTAATAATTTTATAAAGCTCTAATGGTAAAAGAATCGAATATCATTCAATATATAAGGGATTTACATTAAATTGTCATTAGTATAACTAAGGAATATTTCATTCAAAAGTTGAAGTAAATCTATACTATTAATTGGGGAATACACTTAAAGGTTAAACAAAAAAAAATCATATCAAATATCTATTTTGCCAAACTGACTCAATTTACATATTAAGAGGAAGATTAAACAACAGATTTATTATATTTTAGGAAATCGTTCAAATTAGTTCCATAATAATCAGGTTATGAGAATTTTGTGTGGGTATATTCATGTATGACAAAATACATGACGAGAATTTTGGGAACAGGAATTCAAGCAGAACACATGCAAAAATACTATTTACTCATGTGAATTACGATGAATGGGATTTTTTCGGGTCAAAAAAATTTAAACGTTGCAATCAGACATATTAAATGGGTTTGATCGCTTGACAATTATATTTAGGTCATCTGAAAATTCTACGATATGCAACGAGATGGGTATGGACAAGCAGGCATGACCACGGGTACGATTACTGTTTATTAACTATCGGTTATGGATATATACGGTTGTGGTTATTTGATGATATGATACAGTTGATATTTTTTGATGATATGATATAGTTAATATTATTTATTTTCAATTGATATGCTCTTTCAGTGTAATCGTATATCTATATATTATATTATATATCTTATATCATATTAAATATATAATTATTAGTATATTTATTACGGTAAAAAATTTATAGTTCAACTATCTGGTTGACCAACAGTTTTGATAGGATTACAGTAAATTAACGGTTACAATTAATATAAATTTAACCATATATTTACGATTAACAATTAAGATTTCTAATTGTTATGTACGGCTATAGTCCAAAATAGGGTTATGGTTTAGTTTTTATCATGCTTAAGGACAAGATCATTTTCTCTCATTGTCTTTCTATTTAGTTTTTAGTTGTCTTCTTTATCGATATTTAAAAAATCATCATTCATTTGTGTCTGATCAGAAGTGAAACTAAACCAAATATCAAACTGCTATGCATTCAAATAATTATGTATGTTATGCCAGATAAATATTTAAAGTTAATAAAAATGAAATTTATAAACAGAGAATACGGGTATTCAGTCTAAATCTATTAAAATAAATATAGTCGAACATGTAAGTATTTAAAAGAGAACGGTTATGGAACGAAATTTTTTGATGCATACAGAACAAGACGAGTATCTCATTCCAAATTATATATATCTAGGTTTAATATGTGAAATAAATAAAACTGAAACCGAATCCAAATTTGATTTAACACCCTTAAACAAACAGTTAGAAATATTTAGATTAGTTTAGAATAATATACACGTAATATCACTTATCTAAATTATATCTTAATTTTTTCTTATATATATTACTCATGCAGATGTGAGTAGAAGTTTACATAAAAAATTTCTAATTTAAAAAATAATATGTAAAAACAATCCGTATATACGTGCGGATCCGAACCTAGTTGTTTTTGTAAATGTAGATTTTGATATGAAGTAGAGTATTGTTTATGTAGAGAATTTGTGTATAAAATATTAGGTTTTAGCGATAATTTTATTTTTTTTTAATTTCTGAAATAATAATAAATAATTTTATTATATAACTTCAAAAATATTATTTTATTATTCTGTAAGGTCAATATAAAATTTTCTATTGTTAGTTATTAATGAACTAAAATACAGTTTTAAATTCGCACTTGTTTATTTACTTTAATTTTGGTTGGGTCAGTGCGAAATTGTAGCTTTCAGTCTTCCTCCTTCCTCAACAACAATGCCTGTCAAATGGTAACGTTTCGATGCGATTTGCAAAAACTGAATCATATCATATCAAATCAAATCAAATTCATTCATACAAACCTTCAAAGTCTCCAACTTTTCTCGTTCCCTTTAGTAATTAATCTCTGGGTGTTTTATTTGTTGGTTCTCTAGGGTTTTACACTGGCAACCAAATCAAGGTTCAACAGTAAGCAGCCAAATCCTAAACGAAGCTACACAATGCGTAGAGAGCATCAATGGTGTCAAAGAAGGAAGATGGAAAGCTACTCTCAACTATTACAAACCCTTGTTACGAGACCAGACTAATCAAGCCGAGTTCCCTCGTGATTTCTTAGGGATCTCACTCGCTGATCAGCCCAACAAGTACTACTTCATCATCAGGTCTCAGAGGATTGTGCTTGAAGCTGATTCGTCGATTCAATTGATCATGGAGAGGCTTCAGTCTTATAAATCCAAAGTTGCCCTTTACTTTGAAGGGTTTCAGTATCAGCTTGGTGATTTTAGATTGAGAGTTGGTAAAGTTGTTCCTACTCATTCTGAGAATGTTAGAGGAATCGTCATGGAGGTAAAACAAAGATTTGAGCTTTTTAAGAGTTTGAGCAATTGAGATAGGTGAATAACAACAATGTTTGGTGCATATAGATGATTAGAATCCTTGTTCTTGATTGTCTTGTTATAGATGATGGGTCTTGATGCTATTTTACAGTGTTGGAGCTTTAGCAATTGAGATAGGTGAATGCCAATGTTAACAGAGATGAAGAAAAGTGAACAATGTATTTTTTTTGTAGTCTCTTTTGGTGATAATGGGTCTTGATGCTGATTTAAAATGTTAGAGCTTTGAGAAATTGAGATAGGTGAATGAAAATGTTAACATAGATGATGAAAAGTGTACAATGTTAGATGCATATAGGAAAATTGTTGTAGTCTCTTTTGGTGGAGATGATCCTTGATGCTAATTTCAGTGTTAGAGCTTGAGCAATTGAAACTAGTGATCAACAATGTTTGATGTGTTTAGTTGATGAAGTCCATGTTCTAGATTGTATATTGTTAACAGAGTTCCTTGTAAAATGTTAAGACAGATGAATGAAAATTGAACAATATTGATTATGCATCTCCAAGTTTCTTCAGTCTTGTTTTGTGTAATCTCAACTTGGAGTTTATGGGTTGTAACTATGTTGATGTATCGAGATGATGAAAAACCCCTTGCTATTATTTTTAATTCCGATTGTCTCAATGCTAATCTAATCACCAAAAGGGTACATGGAGCGTCCCTTTTGGTGATGATCCTTGATCCTATTTGATGCATCTAGAAGTTTTCTAAATCCAGTTTGTCTTGTTTCTTGTAATTTCAGTGTGGAGTTTGTGTGTTGTATATCTTGTAACTAAAGACTCTCTGTGTGTATCATTGCAGGTGGAGTATCTTCCTATATCATCAATGGAAAAGTCAAGAAAAGTGATGGAGGAGTTCTTGGAGATATGGCATGAAGCTCTGTCTAAAAGGTCGTTGCCTGGTAAGTTTGTGAACATAGATCTCAACTTTGGGGAGTTTGGACTTGGAGACAATTACACTCCACAGCACACCGCTGTTCGATATGCTCTCGTGATGGCTCACATGATTGCTACGGTTCAAGCTGTGAGAGGCTAAACAAAAGACACAGCTTTGTATCTTAGGTAAAAAGACTTCTGCGTTTCGCAATATTAGTGATATCGCTAGTCATTTTATGTAGAAGAAACATTGAGAAAAATAGACTTTGAGAAAGAGTTGATAGACCAAGTTGCTTTGCTAACTCCAGGAAAAAAAATTGAGATTGTAGCAGATTGTTGTTTGAATTTCGATTAATGTTCAAAACGTTTTGGTTTGTTTTATGATTGTGAATCTTGAATTGTGTGGATACAATTCCGAATTGTGTGGCCAGAGATCGTGGTTCAGAATTTGTAGGTTTGGGGGGGATACACATCGTTTTTTCCAAGTAAAAAATGGAGAGAACCCTTCTTTGTGGCCATGTTGTACATATAGCAAAGCCCAAACTGACTGCAAATAAAGGTGTTAAAACAGGCGACCGTCTCATTAGGCACATCACACCCTGCGATGGGCCAAAATAGTTTGATTTCTGATGAATCAATCCGCAAGACCGGTGACATATTGGAAGCCTAAAAATTACAGTAAAACTTCTATAAATTAGTATTCTATAAATTAATAAACAAGATAAATTGTTAATTTTTAAAATTAACAAAATTTAATAAAATAATAGTTTTTTAAAATCTCCGTATAATAAAATATAGTCTTAATAATATCATAAATTAATAATTATATAAATTTATACATACATATATATATATATATATATAATATGCTTGAATTTTATCCTAGAATTTATTTATCTAAAACAATTAGTATGGTGTACTTTCTGAATATAATGTTATAAAATACCCCTACTCTATAACATCACACAAAAATAGCTAAATATGCATAATTTTATTTTGATAGTTTTGTAAGCTATTAAAAACGACAATTGAGATCATTATTCATAAATATAGATTTATGTATGCCATGTGTATAAGTGAATTTATCTATAGCATTTGTAATTTATTGTCAATAATTTTTTTCTTCTAAATCTTCAAATTTCAATTCCAAAATCATGATAACATTCTAAAGTCCAATCTTATTGTCTCAATTTCACAATTTTTAAGAATAAAAAATAAAAAATATTTCTTTTATTATTTTATACTATAAGATAATAGATATTCATTTATAGAAAAAATAATATCACTATAAATTAAGAAAATATCATAGTCCCAACATTATTAATTTATAGAGGTTTTACGATATATATATATATATATATGTGTGTGTGTGCTTAAGGTTTAAGAAAATAATGTAGAAAATAGTATATTTTACATGGTTTTCATGAAAAGACATAATAAGATAGAGTGGTAGAGGAAAATTTAATGTAAAATAAATATAAGACAAAAGGAAAAGAAAAAAAAAAGCATACATTCCCTATATATATATATGTGTGTTTGTTTATAAGTGCACTAAGGTACTCTTGTATATACAGAGAATATTCTTACAATTTTTTTGGTTGTCAATTGACAAATTATCAATTTTTATTTGATTGTACATACACCATAATCTCCCTAGAATTTACACTCTTTATCGTGGAAAAAAAAACTGAATAATCATGAAGATTTTGGCCTGTATAAGTGTATCACACGCTTATTTGTAGGTTGAACCGGCCTCGCATTTGAATTCGAATCCTGCAAATTGTATATCAAAAATATATATTTCACTTCTACAAAATAAGTTGTAATATTGTCATATTGTGAAACTTATTAATTATAATTATTTATATAAAACTCACATCATGAACAGCTACTCGGAGTAAATTCACTTGGCTTTTCGACACAGTTCGTATCTACAAATTACCTAAAAATATTGATTAAACGATATAAAACTAAAAGATAAAAGAACAAAATTTAAAGATAATACTGAATCCTCTAGAAGACATTAAAACTTAAGAAAAAAAAAATGATATCACTATTAAAAAAAGAAAAAAAAACATATGAAATAAAAATAAACTTCTAATTATGATTTGTAACTACAAAACTGTATACAAGTTACCAATCAAGTGTAGTACCTTTTTCAAGATGGTCCATGTAATATTTTGCGTACAAGGAGGAGTGGTAAGTGATCCAATATATCTATAATAGTTCCTGCTCTCAGTCTTAATTTTATTTGGATCGATCATTACTACATTTCTCTCGGCATCATGTTGATCTGTAATGGCCACCAATTTTTGTTCCAACTAACAAAAACAAAACACAAAAATTGGTTAAAGATATTTATTATTTAGATAACTAAAAGCATGGGCAAAAAAAAAAAAAACTAAAAACTTAATTCTGGCAATAGGTAATAATTCTGGCAATTTATACCAATTTGAGAAAGGAGTTTGGTCTTCCGATTTTGTACAGAACTGTGACTACAGCCATACTTCCGTTCTTGCTTTCGTGAACCATGTGCAGCTCTAAAGCAAACCTGTCATTTATTATTTACCATATTCAAAGAATTAGTAACACAAGTAAAGAACATATTATATTTATATATACATATATCAACAAAGTTTTGTCCTTCAGAAATATATTTTGATTTTATATAAAATTGATGTTATTTGTTAATTTTTACTCTTATATATGCATATTATTACACACAAGACACAACTATGTATGAACGTGTGGATATAAAAAAGTTTATAAAACAATAATCAATACTCAATTTTTAGGCATTTATAACAATAATGGAACTAAAAAAAATATATAAATTAAGAACAAGTCATTGAGCGGGTTGTAATCTAGGAGAATGAAAATATTAAGAAAGTTATATAAGAATCTGTTTTATACTAATAATTAAATTTATTGGTATGTTATTTTTTTATCAAAAATATAACTATTGGTATGTGTTAATAGAGACTACATATATTATGATAATCAAATCTTTAATTTATATATCTGCACATCATGTAGGTCATATAGTTAGTATACTAACAAGGAAAATAATATTCTAATTTATAAATAATTTGTACCTTTTTTCAACTATAGTTTATAAATATGCCAACTATAGGGGAGAATGCCAATGAACAAAGGTACAAAATGATTAAAAGTTAGAATATAATTTTGTACCTTTTTCCATTGACAGTATGTTCAGAGGGAGAATGCCAATGAAGCTGTAGGAGTTTATATTCAGTTCCATTGATCTTAAAACTTCCTGCCCCTTCTTCTCCAAATTTCAGCTGAGAAAAATAAATAAGAGTTACATATAAAGGTATGAAAATTTATAAACGAGGGATAGACATAATATGGGTAAGTAAAATATATACCATCATGTCATGGCCTCTATTTTTGAGAGTGGCATTAGAAGGTTTGTAGTTTCTACTAAGCTTTCCAAGATGAGAAACAAGTTTAACTCTTTTGTTCGTAAGATCAATTGGAGATTGCATCTCTCCTTTGCCGCACATATTCCATTCTGGTTTCAGTTTTCCCCAGTTCTTTGGCCCGTTCTCTTTGTTATGCTCGTAGCTGAATTCGCTTTCATCCTCTACATCAAATGCATTAGATAATTATTTTATAAATTCAAAACAAGAAAACTTGTAAGGCGTCATATATTGTAGGGAAAAAAAACAATCAAGATATGATCAATCATATGGCTTACCAACTTCTCTATCATTTTTCGCAGCACTTGAACACGAAACAATGGTGCCGAGGATGGTGAGAATTATAAAGAAGAAGCACCTTATTGAAGATTTATCCATGTTTAAGAGAGAAAGAGAGAGGGATGATTCTTCTTACATCTTGGATGTAAAGATATATATATAGGATATGAAGTGTTTGTAATAGAAATATATAAGATTTGCAAATAGAATAAAGAAAAAGAATTTTGCTACGTCCCTGATTTTTTTTTTAAACCAGTCAATAAAAAGACGTAGTTTTTGTTTGCTATACCCTCTGTAAAAAAATGGGAGGATAAAACTTCCCTCTGCTTAGATGAAATGAAAAGAGAGGACAAGAGCAACAAAGAAATTATCTAATATTACAACTTACAAACATATATTTATCTTATCTTTAGCTTCTTCTTTTTATCCTTCAAAAATAAATTTCATATTTCCTATTTATAAAAACAAACTCAAATTTGTTCTTCTCTAATCTAAGTTATTCTCAATTATTTTGTGAACAAACATTCACTCAATTATCTATTTATTGTACTCAACTTAATTTCCTTACCAATTTTTGTTAACTATACTAGATGTTTTTTTACCAATCACACCCATAGTTGATGATATTATAAGTGCATTACAGTTTTGTACGCGAGCTAAGTAGTCGTCACGTTTTTTTTTTCTTTTCCTCTTATATTATTTCAACGCCAACCCAGACGGCATGCTTGACTACTTAGATATGCATATTTAGTTTCTCCTTTACATTGATGTGATGAGGAGCAAAATTATTTGGCGAATGGGAACAAAAGGAATGAAGCAACATAGATATGCCAACATAGAAATTGAATCATGAGAGGGAAACTGTTTGATTTTTTAGTCTAAATTAATAATTGAATATTAATTAATATGGGTGGTTGGTATATTGGTTGAAAACACCATATTCGGCGTTGCTCCAAACCTGTATTAGTATATGTCATGAAGAGTATATTTGGTTGCTGAAAACACCATATTTGGTTGAAAACACCATATTTTAGTATATGTCATGAAGAGTATTGGACAGGGAGAAAAGCAAAACCAAACCTGTATTTCCTCAGGTCGGCGTTGCTCCGGCGCGTCGTCACTCACGAACACCATATTCGGTTTTGTTCCATCTCTAGCTAGCCATTAAACCAACTTTGAGTATTAATCGGTGGTTTATTCGACATGGATCTGGGATCCAAAATTGAAGAAAATTCTGGTGAGTTGCTTCCTCCGTCAAGTCTCAACCGGAGATCTTCATCGCCTCTCCTTGCTTGCTTAGAAACTTCAGTTCCAGATCCACGATGGCCTAGCAAGCATCGTTGGTCGGCGTCGGATTTAGAGGTTGCAAACCAAATCACCATATCCTCTGCTCCCGACTCTTCTTCTTCACCGCCGGTGAAGTCTCTCCTTCCCACGGCTGTTGAGAAATCGCTGGTCTCTGTTCATTCTACTACTCCGGTGGCATCGATATCCAAAGTGGTGGATGGTGTCTCGCCGGAAGATACCCACTGCTCTTCTCACGATGCCGTAAGTCAACCTCCTCCGAAGGTTCCATCATTACCACTTAACGCCGAGCCTGAACCGGTGTCTTCAAACAAGCTTTCATCTGAACCGTGGAGATTGTTGTTGATGCATCTAACAAACCCAATGCCCCTAAGGATTTGGTTTCTCCACCTCTGAAAGGAGCTTGGGCGAAGAAGCTAAAGTATACCTCTTCATCCACCTCGCAACAAGCTGCGAATGGAGTAACAATATCTGGACCGAGGAAAAATCTTCCTGAATCATCACAGGAAGATAATCTAAGGTTTCCTTAAGCTGCTAAAATGGATCCGGCAGCAAGAAATCTTTACAGAGCTACCTCACCGGAGTATATGGAAGACGGTACTCCAAAAGTAACAATTCCGAGTCATGTCTTGTTGCAAGGTATTGAGAATCAGAAGGAATATGTTTTAGGTCAGTTCTATAGATGTAGTCCTCCTCCTAATGGCTTGATTCATGCAGTGTTAAATAGAATTTGGGGTAGAAAGTGTAAGATCTTTATGCGCAAGTTAGATGGTTCAAGATTTCTCTTCCATATCCCAGATGCTTCAACCATAGCGTGGGTTCTCCAAAGAGGAATATGGCATGTTGATGATTGTCTTATGTTTGTTGCTCCTTGGTCTGATGCAGAAACATTTGATCTCCTAGAGATATCAACTATTCCTGTCTGGGTAACACTCAAAAATATACCACACAGGTTGTACTCAATTCCAGGAATTAGTCATATTGCATCAGGTTTAGGTGCTCCTATGGCTACGTATAAACCAAGACTTGACCCTTCCTTAATGGGGNCCGAGGAAAAATCTTCCTGAATCATCACAGGAAGATAATCTAAGGTTTCCTTAAGCTGCTAAAATGGATCCGGCAGCAAGAAATCTTTACAGAGCTACCTCACCGGAGTATATGGAAGACGGTACTCCAAAAGTAACAATTCCGAGTCATGTCTTGTTGCAAGGTATTGAGAATCAGAAGGAATATGTTTTAGGTCAGTTCTATAGATGTAGTCCTCCTCCTAATGGCTTGATTCATGCAGTGTTAAATAGAATTTGGGGTAGAAAGTGTAAGATCTTTATGCGCAAGTTAGATGGTTCAAGATTTCTCTTCCATATCCCAGATGCTTCAACCATAGCGTGGGTTCTCCAAAGAGGAATATGGCATGTTGATGATTGTCTTATGTTTGTTGCTCCTTGGTCTGATGCAGAAACATTTGATCTCCTAGAGATATCAACTATTCCTGTCTGGGTAACACTCAAAAATATACCACACAGGTTGTACTCAATTCCAGGAATTAGTCATATTGCATCAGGTTTAGGTGCTCCTATGGCTACGTATAAACCAAGACTTGACCCTTCCTTAATGGGGGAGGCCAAGATATTGGTGGAAGTGGAGCTGAGTAAAGCTTTCCCTCCTAGGATTGCTGCAGCTGACAAAAGGGGTAACATTTCTATGGTGAATGTTGAGTATGCTTGGATCCCAGCGGTTTGTGGAGATTGTGGACAGTTAGGGCATAAGGCCTCCCGCTGTTTGCACCCCCATCTGCCGAATGAAAAAATTACTCAGCTGGTTTCAAAAGATGTCACCGCTCCTACTATTGTAAGTATTTCTAGTCTCTGTGCTTTGGTATCACCAATCACTCTTCCATCTGAGCCTCCAGTTGCTCCTATTACCACAACCACAAAAATCCAACTCGATACAGCTCTAGCAGTTGATGCTAGCCAAATCCAAGTCATAGAGGAAAGCACCGAGGTGGCAGATTGTCATACAATTGTTGAAGCTGGAATTGTAACTGAGGCTGTTTACTCAGTTGAAACAGTTACTGAAATAGCAGGCTCACATGAACATGCTCTTAGTGAACGTGAGGTAAGACATGTCATGACTAACAACAGGTTTAACCATTTGGGGTCTTCGTTTTCAGATGGAGAGTCACTTGAGTCAGATGGAGATTCAATTGAGTCCGATGATTCCGACACTGAGTCGAGAATATTGGATCAAATGACTCCGGCTGGACAATGAATTTTGCGTGAAAGACCAGTTCAACCTTCCATCAAAGCTAAGGAGATACAAGAATCTTCTAATGCTCGAGGAAGGGGTAACCGAGGACGTGGGAATCGTGGACGCGGGAATCGTGGACACGGGAACCATGGGCGTGGTTAGTTGTCCTGTCATGAAGAGATAAGAAGCTAACCGAAGCGGAAGATTCGGTTACCAACTTTATTCTACTTGTAATATGGGCATCTGTTTGTATTAATTTCTTGTTTTTAAGAACTGTATGACTTAGCACAGTCATGGCTTCTGTATCACGAACTTGTTATGAATAAAAGAGAGGTTTCTCGTATATAAAAAAAAA
>NC_025691.1:8112235-8114124 GCF_000633955.1 Camelina sativa
AAAAAAAAAAAAAAAACTCAAAAGAAATACTTAAGACGGTCCAATATGATCGAACACATTGTATAACTTCAAAATAATAAGTTTGTTTATAACTTGAGAAGTAGTTTAATTTTAATTGTTAAACATTCTAGATTATTCTTATTACTTACATCATTCATGGCGACTAGAAACAAATAAAATTTCAGTTAAAATTTAGTCGAAAAATAATTTTGATTGCTCTATGTAATGTACTGATTCCTAACAAATTAAATTAGATATATATGACTTCTATATTAAAACTGATTTATTCGCACTGTTTTTGGTTTAATTTATAATTGTGAATCTTGAACCTTCCAACCGCATCCTTGTACTATTATTTTTTGATGCATGTCGTATAACTCATTCGCATATTAGTTCTCTAAACCAATCGCATATACCGATAATAAAAAGAAATGTAAAAACTGACGTTTAAAATAATGTAGAAAAAAAAACTCAATAAACATCCATTGACGGAACCAAACTATACCCTTCTTAAGGCCAACGAAATAGAGCGGAAGGCTTGGAGCCTAAATGCCTGCCTAATCATGTGGTGTTCACGATGAGCTCCGGTTGACTCAGATTTAAAAGTTGACGACTAGGTTTTTCCCTGCAAGCTTCTTGCTACTCTGGCTTAAATCGTGAAGAAGCTTTATAAAAGCTCTTTTTTCGAACAAAGGTGATTATCTCTATAAGGATTTGTCTCGTAACTCGAAGCTGGAGAACACATGATACGGTAATCCGTAAAAGTGGAGCCAAATGTATGAATAAGTTAGCCGTAAGGAAAAACCTTAGACCATGTTTAGGGTCTGGAGTTTTCGTGGAATCTTAATAATAATGTACACCTTAGACCATTTTTAAAACCACTTTTAAGACCACCTTAGACTATTTTATTGCAAATTAAGACCACTTTTAAGGATTTTCTTCTTTTAACAAATACAATATATGAACGCCACTTCAAAATGTGAATAGTAATTTTAAATGGAAATAAAAAAGTGTAAATAAAGGAGGAAGATATCGATGGGACATTGCAAAGAATAAGGGAATCAGGAAACACATACATCATTAATTTCGTAATAAATAAAAATTACACTTTGATTGTAAAAAAATGAAATAAATTGTATTGTATCTTTGTATTTGATTCATGTGATGCCTTGATTCACAGAGATTTTGGTCTGAATAACTTCACCACACGTTTATTTATTGGTTGAACCGGCCTCGCATTGGTATCATAATTCTGCAACAAAAAAGGCCAAACATATATAAATTTCAAATCTAAAATAGTGTAATTGTAAAATTTGATAATTTTATCATTTAAATAAAACTTACATCGTGAACAGCCACTCGAAGTAGTTTCACTTGGTTTTTCGTCACCGTCCTTACCTAAATAAATATCACACAAATTTATAAACGATAGAATATGTCGAGAAAAATAAAAAAATGAAACGATATAATATAATTGNTAACCGAAGCGGAAGATTCGGTTACCAACTTTATTCTACTTGTAATATGGGCATCTGTTTGTATTAATTTCTTGTTTTTNTTTTTAAAAAAAAAAAAAAAAAAAAACTAGATGAATATATCATTCGTTGTACTTTTTATTGATGGTAGTTTAAGTGAAAAAAAGGAGAAAACAAGAAGATGAATAAACCTTCTTAACGATGGTCCAAATAACATTTTGCGTACAGGGNAAAAAAAAAAAAAAAAAAAAAAAAGAAGGTATATTGGTTGAAAACACACATATATCTTGTAAAAGAAATAGAAGTTTCGCTTCGCCGTAAGCAAGGTCAAATTAAAGGAACAACTTCAAAATTCTCATGTATGATAAGCAAATGGGTGATGGAGATCTGGGTGACAAAAAAAAAAAAAAAAAA
>NC_025691.1:8116115-8125100 GCF_000633955.1 Camelina sativa
TTAGTGCTTAATTAATCAAAATTCTTGAGATATATACCGATTCGAGAAAAGAGTCTGGCCTTCCGATTTTGTAGAGCACTGTGACTACAGCCAAGCTTCCGTTAATGTTTTCATGAACCAAGTGAAGCTCAAGAGCAAACCTGCAGTGCCATTTATGTAAAAGTTGAAAATAATTTTTTAATTTACAAACACTAAGATATCCTTTTTTTTTTCAGAGAAAACAAAATTCCATGCCGTCTAAGGTTTTTAATATATATAATTAGAAAATTATCATAACTATTCTTTTATCATCCAGAATTAATAATTGTAAGAAGTGTCAACTAAAGTCTTGATGTGTAACTAAAGACAACAACTTAATCAAAATAGCATCAACTATTTTTAATTGTAAAAAGTTTCAATTAAATTCGTGATATGTACTAAGTACTAACTCTTCTTTTGATGCAATAATGGGCATAGATTTTAATTTGTACATGCATGTATGTTTTTGTTTTCCTCCTCTGTTGTACATGTGTGTTAAGCATACATATTTGATCTATATTATAGTTTTATTTTTCGTATTTAGTTTAAGTCAAATATATGGGATGTTATTTAGAAGGTTACACACCTTCTTCCATTGATAGTATGTTCAGAGGGAGAATGCCAATGAAGCTGTAGGAGTTTATATTCAGTTCCATTGATCTTAAAACTTCCTGGCCCTTCGTCTTCTTCAAACCTCAGCTGCGAAAAGTAAGAAATTATGAGTTTTAGTTTGAAACTTATAAATGAGAGATTTGTATATGAATGGGTAATAACTTTGATACCATCATATCATGGCCTCTATTTATGAGAGTGGCGTTGCAAGGTTTGTAATCTTTAGTAAGCTTTTGGAAATCAGTAACAAGTCTAACTCTTTTGTTCATAAGATCAATTGGAGATTGCAACTCTCCTTTTCCGCACAGTTTCCATTCCGGTTTTAGCTTTCCCCATTTCTCTGGTCCGTTCTCTTTGTTCCGCTCGTAGCTGAACTCCCTTTCATCCTCTATATTCATCCATCCATCGTATAATTTAGTTCTCAAAATGCAACAAAATGTAGGAACATAAAAAAGAACCAAGATCACTTGTGTGGCTTACCAACTTCTCTATAATCTGTTGTAGCACTCAAACACCAAACGGTGGCAACGAAGCTGGTGAGAACTAAGAAGATAAAGCATTGGATAGATACCTTATCCATCTTTGGTTTTGAAAGAGGTTTTGAGAGAGGGAGAGGGAGAGGTGATGATTGGATTTTAATTGTTTTGTTGAATGCAACTTGGTTGCAATAGAAGTATATATATATATATAGTAGATGATTTTAAGTGCATTAGGAGATTACATATGTTAAACGTCAGCCTAGTCGTCACATATTTTCCTCTTATACTATTTAAGGTGTTTTTAATGCCGATTAAGACGACATGTTTGACTCTTGTTGAAAACATGTTTTCATTTCATTTTCACATCATTTTGTTCCCAACTCTCTTTCTTACAGATTTATTTCTTGGATTCGAAAGATCAGTTCACATTCATTGTTTATTCAATTTGTCAAAGACAATTTTTGTATGTACGTACGTATGTCCACCAAGTTCATAATATGGCGAATCATTTACCGGACAAGTATTTTTTAGATGGCAAAAATATGATAGAGAAAGCCTTTTTCAAAAAAAAATAATATATATGATAGAGAACACATAAATGGCTTTCATTTTTATCTAAAATTCACTTTTAAATTCCCAAAATTAAGATATACATATTACGGGATATGAAATGACTCATATATTAGCAAAACAATTAGTAAGAATATAGAAGGATCGGCAAAAAAAACTTCATTTCTGTAAGTGCTCAATAATTAACACCTTTGGTAATACATAACACTACTTATTGTTACAAATTAAATCACTACGTGTACGTTTCATATCGCTTGGTTTGGTTATGACCATCTTTTAATGCGGGACAAAAAAGTCATACGAATGTACATCATATTATTAAATAAAAAGTTACAATTAAATATTTGACTTAGACATTCTATTTGTGTTGGAGAAACACTTTTTTGTTTTGTTTTGGAGAACCACATAATATCGAAAGGTAAATAAAACTTAGAAGCAGCAAAATTTGTAGTTTCATACTGGATTAAAATTGCGGGTTCAAAACTTAGTATCAAGAAGTTCTTTTGTCGTAAAAAAACAAGAAAAGAAAACGTAGAAGTAGTGTTTTGGATCTCGGTTAATGTCTCCAAACCAAGAAAACCGATTTTTGCATGCATTCGATTTCTCAGCGACTCTACTCTATGAAAAAACCAAAATAAGAAAATCAAATTTGTATTCATTGAATCATTGTTAAGCCAATTAATCAGCAAACTAAGTTTCACCTATATACACAATGAGGTAAAGAGGAGGAAGATTCACTGGTGAATGGGAAAGGAGCAGTACTAGATATGTTAGCTTACGGCCAAACTGAATCATGAGAGGAATATTGTTTGGGCTTTATAGACTGGTAGTCCAAATAATGTACTTTTATGGTGGTTGGTTTGTTGGTTGAAACACAATATTTCAAAAATTTATGAAGAAATTAGAAGTTTCCTGTAACACCCGCAAACCAGATTTTAGAGTTTTGGGATGAGTGTCGATCGACACCATCAATTTATGGTTCGATCTGTTTGTTTTAAATGGTCGAATTAGAGTGGATTTGATTTAGGAAACCCTAAACCGTGGTATTTAAGCTAGAATTCGAGGTTGAAAACCCTAAACTGTGGTATTTAAGCTAGAATTCGAGGTTGATGGTTCGGTGGCCGCTAATTTGTCGATTCCATAGAGTTTTAGAAAGAGAAAAAGATCCCTGTAAATTTTTGGAGAACTTTTGTTGTTCTTGAGAGATCTGTACGTGGGAGCAAAGATCCGAGGCAAGAGGCGTATTAGAAGCTTGCTGTGGTGTGACTTTCGTCGTTGTTTGGTCTGAATCTTATGTTGGAAAGGTGAGTGCATGACCATGGCTTATTTAATCTTGAGAATTCTCTGTTTTGGTGTTCTTTGAATTGTGTGATTGTTTCTCTTGATTGTTGTGTGATTTTTCGTGTTCTCTGTGGCTTGGTTTCGTTCCTAGGGATGTCTAGGACGAGTGGGAGGCGTTTGGAGATGGAGATCTAAGCTGGAGATCCTAGGAAAATGATGCTTCGCATCGGTGTCAATCGACACCAGTGCAAGGACAGCTCGAGGGCTCTAATGAGTGTCGATCGACACCATGTGAAGGGGTCGGTTGACACAACTATAAGATTTTTGGGGAATGTCGAGCAGGTATCGATCAACACTAGGAGGATGTCGGTCGACACCAGGTTGTCAGCGTCGATCGACATCAGGAGGGCGTCGGTCGACATCAACTCTCGCCTGGTGTTAGTTTCGATGGACACCAAGTGGGTTTTGGTCAACATAAACCTTCAGTAGACGGCTGATAATTGTTTTTCCTGGTTTGGTTGTGTTGTTTGTTGTTTGTTATTTGTTGAACATTAGATTCTTAATTGCTTGTGTGTATAGCCTAGTAGATGAGAGGATTGTCTCACTGAGTATGTGTGATAATACTCATGTGTCTCAATTGTTGTTTGTGATGCAGATAAAGGCAAGGTGTGATCGTGGAATCAAGATAATGAAGAGGAGGGTGTTCAAGTGACTCAATTGGTTGATGTCTTGCTTCTGTTAGGTTGCTAGAGTTGAGTCTTTAGAATTTGCCTAAGATTGCTGGTTCCTTTGTTTATGTTAGTCTTATGGAATTTCTGGATTGTCTTGGATTATTGATATTAGATTAATTGTTATTGGATTAATTGAAGAATTTTGGGTTTAATGAAGTATTTTGGGTTGCTAGGTCACTATCTAGAATTGTACGAGGTATTCTACGAGCGGAACAAAAAACGAAAATAACTAGTGGTTGTAGGTGCAGGAGCTCATTCTTAGTACGTCAGCATGTTGAGAGAGATGGATAGGATCTGAACGGGGCATTTCTCGGCTAGTAACGACCCTACTGTAGCTGATGCGTGGAGGACGAGGCTGGAACACAACTTTTAGTCTCTTAGATGTTCAGAGGAGTATAGGGTGAACATAGGAGTCCACTACCTGGCAGATGATGCCCACTTGTGGTGGAGGTCGGTGGCTGTCAGGAGGGTGCAAAGAGAGATGACTTGGGTTGACTTTGTTGAGGAGTTCAACTGCAAGTATTTCCCTCGAAAGGCACAAGACCGAATGGAGGTGCAGTTATTGCAGGGGACTTGGTCAGTTCGTGAGATGGAAATGGAGTTTAGTCGGCTTTTGGTGTATGGGGACCAGGCGATTGAGTCCGAGGAATCGCATGTCTGGAGGTTTATGAGGGCCCTTCAGGATGAATTGAGGGTTCATTGTAGAGGGCGGAGCTACGCCACGAGGCACAAAGTTGGTTGAGACTACAACTTAGATCGAGGAGGAAATCCAAGCACAGGTTGTGACGGTTAGTCCAGCGGTTCTTGTAACGCCCCCGAACCGTTCTATGACCACGCAGGCCATCAGACAGCCACGGAACGCCACTATGGGAACTGTACCAAGGTGATCCAGTCGAGGGACGGAAGCTGCAGACTTCCCGACCGGTCCTCCCTAGCACAATTCCACCCGCAACCGAGACTACTTAGGCTTTGCAACCCTTGCGGCCTGGTGCGTTGTGTTGACCCGGACAAGGCCGAGTAACTTTTGCAAACTTGCCATGCTTTTCCCGAAAACCGAATATATTACTTCAATAGTTTATTACATTGAAAATAAATCATTAAAGCAATATATAAAGATAGTCGGATAATTTGTCATAAATTGCTTATGAAAATATAGGGTTTTACAAAGAACACAAGAAAACCCTATCCGGTACCCTAATGTTTGCTCCAGCTCTAGACTCACTTAGGCTTCTTGCAAAACAAAATAATATCATGAGTAATCTAATATTACTCAGTGAGCCTGGGCACCCCTTTCTCCTAAACAGGATTCTACTTCCCAACCCGACTATCCCAACAAGCAAATAAACAAGCAAGGCAAACTAGCAAGCACGTAATCAAAGCAACACAACAGAAACAAAGCGGAAGCAACAATAACAAACAAGCGAGAGAAATTAGAACGACACGACTCTACTCGGACGAACTATACTCGCTAAACACAGAGAAAGACGACTAGAGGTACAAGGACTGCTCATAGGCATGCTCACTTGGACACAATAGACTCTTTAACTCTTACACGACTCGCAAGGACGACTAGAATAAAACAAGGGACGCTTGAAATACCCTAGACTCCTTCACCTATGGGCCCTCGATAATCTGTTCCATTCCACAACACTTCCCATGCTGAAACCACAAAGGTAACCAGCATGAGCCCCAAAGGTTACATCGTCATGTAACGGTCACGCTAGTAGCTAGCTAGCCGTGACATTGTCCCGCGCGAGTGGTCATCGGGAACTCTCGCGAGACAGAACCATATTTGGAACAGAAGATCGACACTCTATTCTAGCTAGGACTCGAGAAACAAATTCAAGAGACTTCGCTAAAATACTTACAACAACTCAAGCAAGAAATCAAGCAAAACAAGCAAGAAATTTCAAGCAAGATAACATGCAACAATCAACAAGCAACGAGGATGATAAGTCAAGCAACTTATGATCATTCTACATGCATGCAATCGATTTATCCAACTAAAGCAAATTAATGCAACAAGTTCTTTTACGCATGCAATCCATTTTGAATGATTTAACCCATTTAAATCCTTTAAGTCCAATTAAGCATGCAACTAACCTCAACCAAATTATGCAATAAAAATTGCAAGTACATTTTACCAATTTACTTCATGCATGCAACCGATTTTATGCAAGAAATATTGCAAGTAAAATCTTCACAATTTAACCATGCATGCAACTTTTTTATCCAAATTTTAAGTACTCCAATTACTTAACATGCACCCAAGTTCATTTTCTTATGGTGATTCCTAGCTCAAATTCTATGTGCATTTAAACATGAATCTAGCATGAATCCTACCATATTTCACATGCATCAAATTAAACCGATTCTAACATGAATCTAGTCTACATGCAACACGCAAATGGTGACCGCAAGGATCTAAAGATCCATGCAGCACCGCACACAATTACCGTAGAACTCACCTTGGGGCAACGGATAATGGATGGACTTCACTGCACCGCGGATCAGACAACTCCCTCTTCTTGCGTCCAACAGCAACTCTTCACAACTCTTCTTCCTCAGCTCTTTCCTTGGTCCACAACCAGCGTCTCTCTTTTTTCTCTTAGTAGCCTTTGAGCGAAATGGAAATTCTCTCCCTTTCGGCAACACTTCTCTCTTTTTCTCTCTTCTTTCTCTCTTCCTCTCCTTTCTCTCTTTCTCTCCTTCTCCCTTATGCAATTTTCAAAATGAGAGAGAGAGGTGGTCTTTATATAGAGAAAAGAATGGCGACATGGCCCAATGCATGTTTAAGGTGTGTCCAACACCAAAGTCACCAATTATTGCAGGTGTGTACACTTGTTAAGTGAGCACAACACTTGTCCAAAAGAATCTTCTCTTGTCTCCCACTTACTTCCCCTTGATCTAAATTAATCCTTGGTGGAAAATCCCACTTAGATTAATTTTGTGATTAAATGATCACTTAGTGGAGACTCCATTAACTCCAATTTTTATATTTAATTCTCCCTCCTTAGTGGGCTCTTTCCCACTCTGGCTTCCCGTCCAAGACACGTCCTTGTCCACTCGGCGTTCGTCTGGTGCGTCCGGTCGTTCCGCGTACGTTTGGTACGGTACATGGTACATGGTACATGGTACCATCGACCATCTCTTGGTCTTCTCTCGGTTCTTCCTGTCCCTTCCGGTACTTCTCTCGGTCCTTCCTGTCCCTTCCGGGTACTTCTCTCGGTCCTTCCTGTCCCTTCCGGGTACTTCTCGGTCCGTACTGTCCTTTCTGGTACGTCTCGGACCGTTTCTTCCGCATACGCAGTTTTCTGCGTTAACAGCCAATTCCCGATCGGTCTTAAGGTCTTGATTGTATATCCGACCACTCCAGTCTTGGCTTGGCCATCCTCCGATCCGCGCATTTTTCCTCGGACTTCCTTCAGCCATTCTTCTTTGTTTTTCTTTCTCTTCCTCTTTAAATCCTTTCTAGGCCATTTCCTTGAACTTTTACTTTCGGGATTTCTACCCTTAGTGAGGGTCATTACAGTTCTGGCAAGGGCGGCAAGCATGCACAGGAACCAAGAGGAAGTAGGAGGCTATGCAGAGGCTGACTGGTGCAGGATGCTACAGGTGCGGTAGTATAAATCACAAGATGGCAAGTTTTCCTTAGAAGAGTGCTCCGACGGCAGCCCAATTTGTAGCAGATGGCGATGGCAGTGGCACAACATGGAGTGAAGCTGATAGCATGGATTGAGCAGGCGCCACGGGTGTACTCGACCGTGAAGACTGGTGGAACTAGTGCTGGAGAGATCATAGGAACTTTATTGGTGGGTGGGTTTAAGTCCCACGTCAAGTTTGATTCTGGAACAACTCATTGATTCATTAACCCAAAGTACCCCGAGAGCGCCAATATTAGAGGAGATACCAGAGAGCGATTGTGTGTTGTCAGAGTCGTGGAAGGCAAGTTTCTGAGGGTCCTTGGTATTAGACTTGATGGAAGAAGTAACAAAAGAGTAGAATGATATCAAGACTCCATCTAGGCTTCAAGTATCATAAAGGGCCGAATTGGTGTCCAATGAAGGCCCAAGATGATTATACTCTTACTAAAGCTAAGGGAGAAGAAGATAGAAGAATCTAGAAAGCCCATCCAAGCCCATAAAAGAATGAGAGGGAAAGATGTTGAATAAGTCAAAGGAAGGCAAGTGGGAGCAAAGGGACGTTGGGAGTGGTCCCCTACACTCCTTGGGAGCTCATGAAGCTCCCCCTCTCTCCTCATGTCACTTTCACTCTTTGTCTTATGTTTACAATTCAAATCTCCCTCCTTGCCTATATATAAAGGCTTTGTGACTACTTTGTAACACACATATATATTGAATACAAGTATTTCCTCTCTCTAATTTGTTACTCTTTTCTCTCTACATATGCTTAACTAATAATCATAATGTAGATTAGTTAGAGAGTGATGTATTAGAGACTGTCCCTAAGGGCAGCCTAATACTTGTTAAATACACTCTAAACTCTTCTTTATTTAGTAGTTAATCTCTAGTTTATCTAGTGAATTACATCACAAGTTGATGGCTTGTTCACCTTAGAAATGAGTTCTCTTTTGTGTGGGTAAAGGGGGATTCAATCGCCAAGTGATTGTTTACTCTCTCTTGTGAGCTTTGTCTCATAAAATTCAACATGGCATCAGAGCCTAGTTGCTCTCTTGGTTCCTTAAGAACTCGTTTCTAATGTTTGCTATTTTTCTTTATTGTCTTAAAGTTCTTCTCTTTCACATCTTGTTGTTGCAAGCTTGTTCTTGGTCTTGTTGGTATGCCCAAATCCAAGCTTGAGGAGGGGAAAGATCTGATTTTTGCATCTCCATTTAGCTTAGTCAATTAGATGAAAGCTTGTTCTAAAGATGCATCTTTGTAACCAATGGACAAATGTTGTTCCAAAGGTACTTTTATTTTGTTTTACTGGCAATTGACCACGAAAATCATCTTCAATATGATATTTTGTGGGTCTTGTTCAGTTAAAGCCATCGAAAATCACTTGTTCATGTGTTATTTCGTGGGTTAAGTTGTTTAAGACATATGTCTTATGTCTTTACCGTTGGATAAATTAATTGTCCAAATGGTCCATAAATTTCAGCCACTAAAGCACCAAATTCTCAATGACTATTGGATGCTCTTGGTTGTTGAAGCTTCCGCAAAACTCAAGAAAACAGAGTAGAACTCTGTCCATTTGAACTCTTGAGAAAACTATCTATTCTCTACTCTCTATGGTCCTTATACTCTTGCCCATAATCTTTAATACTCTATTCT
>NC_025691.1:8128954-8157094 GCF_000633955.1 Camelina sativa
GGCAGCCTAATACTTGTTAAATACACTCTAAACTCTTCTTTATTTAGTAGTTAATCTCTAGTTTATCTAGTGAATTACATCACAAGTTGATGGCTTGTTCACCTTAGAAATGAGTTCTCTTTTGTGTGGGTAAAGGGGGATTCAATCGCCAAGTGATTGTTTACTCTCTCTTGTGAGCTTTGTCTCATAAAATTCAACACTTGGACAGGCGAGGGGTGTTGATATTCAGATTGCAGGGGAGTCGAAGCCAACAGAGTTATATAATGTTATCTTGGGGATGGATTGGTTGCATCGTCACAGGGTACATCTGGATTATCATCGAGGTAGAGTGGTCTTTCAGCGTCCAAAAGGGAAGTTAGTATTTGAGGGAGTGCAACCGACTTCGGGAAGTCTTGTGATCTTTGCCATGCAGACATGGAAGATGATTGAGAAGGGCATTTTACGGTGAGGCCTATCTGGTTACAATCTCGATGCCGGAGTCAGTGGGTCATTCTACGGTTGGCGGTATTCAGGTTGTTAAGGAGTTTGAGGATGTGTTTCAGTCGTTGCAAGGATTACCACCATCTCGTTCTAATCCCTTCACAATTGAATTGGAATAGTGGACTATGCCGTTATCCAAGGCGCCTTACAGTATGGCTCCAGCAGAGATGACGGAGCTGAAGAAGAGCTGGTTGCTAAAGCTTTGACTAGGAAAGGAACTGCTCTTGGGAGGATGGTTAAATTCTCAAAAGACTACGAATCTGTGATTGAAATTTACTTGGAAGCTCTTGCTGAGCATCATAACTCTGACACGTTGAAGAGACTTGACGAGGCAAAGATAGCAAAGGAAAAAAAGGAGATGGAGGAGCGAAAGTAGAGAGCTCGAAGGAGAAAGAGATGGGGAATGCTGCTTTTTTAGAAGGAAGACTTCAAAACTACAATCGATCATTACTTTGCGGCCATTATTATGGATAATGAAGACATCAGTCTTCTCACAGATCGTGATGCTGTTCATCTGGAGTTGGGTAAGGTNTGAATGTCCAAGCTTAACCTCCAATATCTCTACACTTAAGCTTGAGGGGTAGTATTAGGCTTGATGGAGGAAGTAACAAAACAGTAGACNAAATTGAATTTGCATGTTTGAAATTTGAGTTTTTAGTCATGTGTTAAAAGGAATTTAGATCTAGTAAAACCTTGTGCATGCTTAATGTTATTTGTTTTTATGATAAACATACTTAAGATCTTTCTTTACATATTTTGCTGGAGGTGTTAAAGAAAAGAAGGCCACTTGGAAGCTAGATGACAAGAAGAGAAGCAATGGGAAGAATTCCAAGCAAGAAGCCAAAGCTATCCCACATTCAAACCATGGCCATAGCTACATCATTCAACCATGAAGGCTATACTCTTTTTCCCTTGGCAAAGTTTTATCCCAAGTGGTTTTCTTTGCTAAGGTTTTTAATGAGGTAGTTCTTTGTGTGTTGCAAGCTTGGTCTTTGGTCCCCACCGCCCAAGCTTGAGGGGGAGTATTAGAGAGGAAAAAGAGAATAAGAACCTAAGGAGTATGTCAAGAAGACAAGGCTGTGCTTCAAGCTACTTTAAGGAGAACCTAAGGAGAATGTTTAAGGAACTTTAACACTCAACTAGGCTCGTGAATGTCCAAGCTTAACCTCCAATATCTCTACACTTAAGCTTGAGGGGTAGTATTAGGCTTGATGGAGGAAGTAACAAAACAGTAGACTGATATCAAGGCTCCATCTAGGCTTCAAGTATCATAAAGGGCCAAATTGGTGTCCAATGAAGGCCCAAGATGATTCTACTCTTACTAAAGCTAAGGGTTCTTGAATATAGAAGAATCTAGAAAGCCCATCCAAGCCCATGAAAGAATGAGAGGGAAAGATGTTGAATAAGTCAAAGGAAGGCAAGTGGGAGCAAAGGGACGTTGGGAGTGGTCCCCTACACTCCTTGGGCGCTCATGTAGGCAAAGAGACGTTGGGAGTGGTCCCCTACACTCCTTGGGCGCTCATGAAGCTCCCTTTCTCTCCTCATGTCACTTTCACTCTTTGTCTTATGTTTACAATTCAAATCTCTCTCCTTGCCTATATATAAAGGCTTTGTGACTACTTTGTAACACACATATATATTGAATACAAGTATTTCCTCTATCTAATTTGTTACTCTTTTCTCTCTACATATGCTTAACTAATAATCATAATGTAGATTAGTTAGAGAGTGATGTATTAGAGACTGTCCCTAAAGGCAGCCTAATACTTGTTAAATACACTCTAAACTCTTCTTTATTTAGTAGTTAATCTCTAGTTTATCTAGTGAATTACATCACAAGTTGATGGCTTGTTCACCTTAGAAATGAGTTCTCTTTTGTGTGGGTAAAGGGGGATTCAATCGCCAAGTGATTGTTTACTCTCTCTTGTGAGCTTTGTCTCATAAAATTCAACACTTGGACAGGCGAGGGGTGTTGATATTCAGATTGCAGGGGAGTCGAAGCCAACAGAGTTATATAATGTTATCTTGGGGATGGATTGGTTGCATCGTCACAGGGTACATCTGGATTATCATCGAGGTAGAGTGGTCTTTCAGCGTCCAAAAGGGAAGTTAGTATTTGAGGGAGTGCAACCGACTTCGGGAAGTCTTGTGATCTTTGCCATGCAGACATGGAAGATGATTGAGAAGGGCATTTTACGGTGAGGCCTATCTGGTTACAATCTCGATGCCGGAGTCAGTGGGTCATTCTACGGTTGGCGGTATTCAGGTTGTTAAGGAGTTTGAGGATGTGTTTCAGTCGTTGCAAGGATTACCACCATCTCGTTCTAATCCCTTCACAATTGAATTGGAATAGTGGACTATGCCGTTATCCAAGGCGCCTTACAGTATGGCTCCAGCAGAGATGACGGAGCTGAAGAAGAGCTGGTTGCTAAAGCTTTGACTAGGAAAGGAACTGCTCTTGGGAGGATGGTTAAATTCTCAAAAGACTACGAATCTGTGATTGAAATTTACTTGGAAGCTCTTGCTGAGCATCATAACTCTGACACGTTGAAGAGACTTGACGAGGCAAAGATAGCAAAGGAAAAAAAGGAGATGGAGGAGCGAAAGTAGAGAGCTCGAAGGAGAAAGAGATGGGGAATGCTGCTTTTTTAGAAGGAAGACTTCAAAACTACAATCGATCATTACTTTGCGGCCATTATTATGGATAATGAAGACATCAGTCTTCTCACAGATCGTGATGCTGTTCATCTGGAGTTGGGTAAGGTACACAGAAATGCTTCTCTCTTCTTTTTTTTTTTTTTTTATTTATTTTTGGTTTCTAACTATTCCTTATTAGACTAAATTGCCAGACTGAAGTCTAAATGTTTTTTTGTGTTTGATTCAGTATGATGAGTGCGTCAAGGGTTGTGATAACGCAGTTGAAAGAGGTAGAAATCTTGGGTTAGATTGAAAGATGGTTGTTAAAGCTCTAACTAGGAAAATAACTGCTTTGGAGAAGATGGTTAAGTGCTCAAAAGACTATGAATCTGTGATTGACTCTTAGCTGGAACCTCTTACTGAGCATCATAACCTAGAGGCATTGAAGAGATTGCACGAACCTAAGAGAGCAAAGGAAAAAAAGGATAAGGAGGAGTGGAAGTAGAGAGATTTGAAGGAGAAAGAGATGGGGAATGCTGCTTTTCAGAAGAAGGATTTTGAAACTGTTATCAATCATTACTCAACGGCCATGGTGATGGATGATGATGAAGATATCACTTATACTACAGATCTTGCTCCTGCTGATCTGGAGATGGGAAATGTACTTAGAAATGTTCCTTTTAAGAAGATAATTCTTACCTTACTTAGAGTGATTTGCTTGGCATGAGGGGTTAAGTCTAAATGTGTGGTTGTGGTTGATTATACAGTATGCGGAGTGCATCATTGATTGTGATAAGGTAGTTGGAAGGGGCAGAGAGCTTAGGTCAGACTGTAGGTTGTTAGCTATAGCTTTGAGTTGAAAAGGAATTGCTCAAGGGAAGATGACTAACTTCTCAAAAGACCTATGAGCCCATGATTGAGACTTACCTGGAAGCATCGTAACAAATTCACGTTTAAGAGACTAAATGAGGCAATGGGAGCAAAAGAAGAGTTGGACAATGAGGAGCGTAATGAAGGTACTCCGTTTGCAGTCCATGTGATGACTTTCTGAGCAAAGAAAGACTTGGAGGCTAGGGAAACAAACCAGTGTGTCGGACGACACCAACCTTCGTTAGGTGCTTTTCCTGGTTTGATTGTGTTTTTTGTTATTTATTGGACATTGAGTTCTCAATTGCTTGTGTTTATAGCCCAATAGATGGGAGGATTGTCTCACTGAGTATTTGTGATAATATTCATGATTCTCAATTGTTATTTTTGATATAGGTAAAGGCAAAGTGTGATCCTGGAATCAAGGCAATGAAGAGGAGGATGTTCTAGAGGCTCGGTTGTTTGTTCTATGCTGCTGTTAGGTTGCTAGAATGGAATGTAGTGATCTAGAACGGTTGTTTAGGTTGCTGTTTCATTGTTCTGACTTGGTTATGATATTAATATTGTTGGTTGATCTATTATTGGTTTAAGTTGGAATGATTATTGGATTAGTTGAATTTGGTTTAATTGAGGCATTTCTAGTTTAATGTTGTTATTTATTTTCTCGGTTGTATTGATTGGGGTTAGGTTATTAGTGAGTATGGGATCACTATTTTAATATTGTATTAAAAAAACGAGTGGCTCGTTTCATCAATACTCGTACATACCGCTACTACACTTCACTTATCTTGACGAGTAAAGGAGTGTCAATGGAGATGGATCAAGTCCTTACAATCTACACATCCATCGATTATTAAGGAAATAAACTCCATGGCCAAATTCCATATTCTATTGGTCTGCTGAAGGAGCTTCGTAATCTCAACATGTCTAACAATTCATTCACGGGTCACATCCCATATTCTTTGGCAAACCTGAAAAATCTCAAATCGATAGACCTATCCCAAAACAAGATTTTTGGTGAGATTTCTACTGAGCTTTGGGCTCTCTCTTCTCTTGAGTGGATAAACGTTTCACACAACCATCTTGTAGGTTCCATACCACGAGGCACACAGTTTCAGCGATAAAATTGCTCATCATACGAGGGAAACCCTGGACCTAATGGTCACTCCCTTAAGGATGTTTGTGGAGATATCAAAGCGATTACAACACCACAACCCGAACTGCTAAAGAGAAAAGAAGAAGAACAAGAAGAAGAAAAACCATTGAGTTTGATTGCTGTATGTTTAGGCATTGCAGTTGGAGTTGTATTTGGACTGGTGATGGGATACATAGTGGCTTCATACAAGTATATGTGGTTTATGAAGACATTTGGCCAAAGCAAGCAAGAGGGCACCATAACGTGCTCCAACCGGTGTTTCATAAGTGACGGCGAGGCATACCTCTGTTAAATGAAATTGTTGTATAAATTTCATACATATTATGTTGTATTTCATGAGGAAAAATATACGTGTTATGAATCAATTAATATGTATTACTAGAAGATGAAGGTGTGTGTATATTAGAAACATATATTTCTTAAAAGAAATGAAATTGTTTCTTAAGTAAACTTATTGTCACATGAGTTTTCTTTTTTAATAAACCAAACTAAAAGAGACTATAGTAGTTTAGTATATCACTACAAGAAAACAAGCAGTTAGCGACTGCACAATTAGTCGCTTTGTAGTCGTAAAAACCGTGGTTACGACTAAATAGCGACTAACGCAAGCAGTCGGAGATTGAGAGTCGCTAATTAATGTAGTCGTATATGTAGTCGTCTTTTAGCGACTACTTTATGACCAAAACTTGTAGTCCTCATATGGTCATAACGTCGTCGTCTCGTAGTCGTTAAAGTAGTGTCTGTTTTACGACTATTGTGTGATTAATTAGCACAGACAAGTGGTTTTCTTACTGTTGTCAGTTTTTAGTCGTATAATTGTGGTGACAAATTGGCGACTAAGTACTGACTGAGTGTTTAGTAGTCGCTGTATAGTCACTTACCTTAGTGACTATTTAGAAACTACATTACGACTATTTGGCCACTGATGTTGATTTTAGAATCTGAATGTTACGACTATTTGGCCACTGATGTTGATTTCAGAATTTGAATGTTGCATATACTAATTTCCCTTTATCCTCTTCCTTTCATTCTTGTTTACCAATTTAAATTGAAAGATTCGAATTTGGAAAGACATAATATCGAAATATTGAAATACACGGTACATGTTCAAGTTACAGAAATAAAAAAGGTCATACACACAATCTGAAAGTGGCAATGAGTTCATCCAAAAGCGTGAGAGATAGAGTTCATCAGAAAATAGTGAGATAGAGTACATCCGAAAAGAGTGACATTGATTTCATCCAAAAAGAGTTAAGACAGAGAAACCTATTAAGCAGTTGAAGTTGCATCATTTTGGGGAAGAGGTTCTGTGGTTGTCTCTTTAGCTGAATGGCTTGCAACGAAACTCTGAAACCGCGGATCACATTCCCTCAGAAACTCCTCGACGATGGAGAATTGGTTAATCTTGTCCTTCTGGGCAGCAATAACTTTGGATTGCTCAGCTTCACGCGCAGCTATTACTGCATCACGCCTCTGCAGTTGAGCAGCCTGTTCTTCTATCATGCGTTGAGCTTCCTTCAAATGTTCTTGGAGAGCAACTAAGGTAGAAGAGCCATATGCTTGCTTATGCTTTCCATTGACAAGGCAGTACTTGAGGCTTCCAACCCCATAAGGTGTTCCTCTTGAATCCTTCTCAGTGGACTTGAAAATAAGAGAAAAGTTAAGATTAGAGGATGACAAATTAAAATCCAAGACTATAAATGTGTATTGGTTTTTAAAAAAGTAACCTCAAGGAAAATTTCTGCATATTCTTCTGTTGTGAGGTCCCGTGGCCGTGATTCTCCATCTGACATAGCAAAAGACTCTGTCTCGAGCTGAGTCAACCTCTCTTGAACAGTCTTCTCATAAGTTTCTGCAATCTTTTTTGCCTTCCGATCAACATATGTACCATCAGGCTTTGTATGTGCCTTGATAAAAACCTCACCAAGTCGGACTTCTCTTACCAATTCCTCAACCTGCAATGTTAGCAAAGAAACATAGATTAACTAAAAAAAATAACAGCTATGTAAGAATTAAAAGTGGCAAAAATAACAGCTACTTAACCATTTCGTCTTGAAGCTGTCGATACGACTTTGGCCCTGAGAGGTGGACGTGAGGACCTAGGCCGTTATGGTCAGACATACGGGCATCAAAGTAGGTTTTACTCTTTTGTTGTGCTTCTTCAGTGTCCCAGTAATCCTCCATCGTAACCCAGAGAGTGTCGCCAATCCAGTTTGGTTGAACTCGACTAGTTCTCACAGTGCTAACCATGTCTTTGACCCGCTTTTGACAGATTTCCTCAAGTAAGCTTGAAAAGTCCCGATTATCAAAGGATCCCAGGTGTGGGTTTTCTAGAAAAAAAGGAGCTATTGTGAGTGAAAAGAAGACATGTAAAGCTATGTATGAAGGCTATGTGACATAAATCCATACCGCGAACTCAAGGAAGTATCTCTCTTGTTTGTCCCGCGGCACACATGTCCAGCTGAAGAAGGGACCTTCGAATTTGTTTTGAAGAATTTTAGTAATCTTTCGAACAAGTTTACATCCTTTGTCACGAGTAAACCTCCATACACATGAACCAATAAAATAAGTAAGTAGGTTACTTAAAAGCAAATAATAGACAAACCAAAAGAAATGAGATCAATACAAGAGGCATCAGTTTCTATTGAATTACAATACGCATACGCATAAGACAAAAAACACCATTGCTATTCGTATAAGCCAACATCACAAAGACAAAAAACATCATTGCTATTCGTATAAGCCAACACAACAATCATAAAACACCATTGCTATTCGTATAAGCCAATACCACAATCATAAAACACCATTGCTATTCATATAAGCTAACACCACAATCATTACAATACATTCACTCACCAATTTCTCTTCTAACAATCACAAAACACAATTACAGTACAAAACCCACCAATCTCTCTTCTAACAATCACATAACACCATTACAAAACATGTGAAGAGGAATGTCATACCATTGGGTGTTCGGTATGGGTGTGGGAGAGAGGACAATGGTGAACTTATCCCTGTCTGGAACCAGAAGCAATGCATTTAGAGCATGCAATATGTCCGCCTGGACTTCCGGCAACACCGGAGAAGATTCTTCTTCGAAGTTGTTCCCTTGAGACGATGGATGTGATGGATGCTTGTGACTTCTGGCCTGACTTCTGGCCTGAGTTTGAGAGGGTCGAACTGGAGAAGGCGGAGAGACATCCCGACTTCTGGCCTGAGTCTGAGGATTGAAGTGGACTTCTTTTGAAGGAGTACGGTGTAGTTCGGGTGGAGGTGGGTGTGTAAATGAGTTCTGAAAAAGTTGTTGCGGCGGAGGATAGTTCGGGATCTAGGCTGCTGATGATTGTCGTTGCAAACCGCCGACTTGTACTTCAGGCGTCTGCAGAGGAGTAGGAGGATCTTGGACCGCCGGCGTGAAGTTGTACTGACTGGGCAGAGTGTTAGGCGGTCGATTTAGTGTTGCCCCTATCGGTCTCTGAGTAACGTTAGGACCAACCTTCCTCTTTCTTCCTCGATTCGGCATCTTGTTGGTGATTGATAGAGAGACTGAGTAGGGTTTGAGAGAGGTAACGAGAGAGGTTTAGAGAGAGGCGATCGAGTTCGAGAGGTAGGGTTAAGGGGGTGTCTTGTGAGACTAGGGTTTCGTATAGGTTAGTTAGTGGTTAATGGGCTAAGTTTAGGAATTTGTAGGCCTTAATTAGTTAATTAGGAAGTGGATTTGGACCTAAATTTAACCCAATTGTAAAATATAGCATTTAAATTATTAAGGTACAAATTATAATAATAAAATTAATTTATTATTTTGGTAAAAATTATAATTACAAATTTAAATAATTTTGGTAATTACAAATCCTTAATGAAATTTAATTTAAATAACAGGCTACAAATATAATTTATTTGGGTTTAAATACTGAAACAAACTTAATATTATTTAACAAAGTACTTAACATATATTATATTACAAAGTTATTAATACTAAAACAAACTTAATATTATTTAACAAAGTACTTAACATATATAATATTACGAAGTTATTAATACTAAAACAAACTTAGTGTTTTTTTTTTTTTTTTGACAAATAATGATATATATAGCATATTAAACAAACTAAGAAAATGGATATTCGTCTTCTTCTTCTTCATCATCAGAAGAAGATAAATTACACAGGAATTCATCTTCTGGATCCGCACCTCCGACTTCGTAATCAAGGTTTATTGGATTAGCTTCTTCTACCAAATTGTCGACTATGAGATCTTCAATTGTAGTCATCATCAGTTTACAGCATCATCAGTTTCTGTTTGCAACAGAGCCGGTTCGTTGTTTTCGTATTCTCCTGAAATGTTTCCTCTAGGATTTACTTTTAAAACACTGAGCCACTCCCGCTTTGGTTTCTTTATGTATGGATACGGAATATAGCAAACTTGATCCGCTTGAGATGTTGTTTGCAAAATCAGTAATTAGTATGGATAGTTACATTTATGATGAAAATATCTAAATTATATGGAGTCTTTACGTACCTAAAATAAATGGTTCATATTTGTTGTATTTCCTTGATGCGTTCACGTCTACAACACAACTATTGCTCTTCCGAGTGCTTCTACCGAGAACAGGATCATACCACTTACACTTAAAAAGTGTGATCTTCAAATTGACCATCCCCTCATATTCAAGTTCTATGATATCGATGATGTTCCCGTAGAAATCCGCGCCATCAGATGCATCAATGTAATTTTCACCAGTAGCACATACACCATAGTTACATGTCTTCCGTCCAGCACCGTGAGTTTGCGTATGAAACACATAGCCTCTTGTATAGTACATTGGCCAAGTTCTTTTTCGGTCAATCCTGGATATTTTGTTGAAAGAAAATCCTCGAACATACTAACAAAGCAACATATATACATGTATATGAGTAATAATTGTGGATTTTCTAAATGAAAATGTAAGTTGAGAGTCTTTTTTATATACCTCTCAATTGGTTGAAAATAGTCACAATTTCGTAAAACATATGCATGGGCACATTGATAGTCTCTCTCTGAAAGCCATACTTCATGAATTTCCCCACTTGGACGACCGACATGAGTAAATATATTAGGTACTCCAGGGACATGAAACACAGGGACTTCTCCTTCGTTGAATCTTGTTAACCTGATCAAATGAGTTAAATTAAATTAATGATAATATATATTTATGTTCAAATATCTAAATTATATATGCATTTAATTGCAGTGACTTTGTTTGTATATGATCGGCAAAGTAGTGCTCTGAGAAATAAGCAATCTTGTCAATTGATCCTGCCGCAAATCTTTTGTTCTTTACTTTTCCTTTCAACTTTTTGAAAAACCTTTCAAAAGGATACATCCACCTATACTGTACAGGGCCTCCCAATTCTGCTTCATACGGAAGATATATAGGCAAGTGCTCCATCACATCAAAGAATGATGGTGGAAAGATTTTTTCTAAGTTGCATAAGATCAAAACAATGTTCTGCTTTAGAATCTGAACGCGACTTTTTTGCAAAGTTCTCGAGCATAAGTCCCTGAAAAATGCTCCAACCCCTACAAAATATATATTCAAATTGCATGTCTCACAAAATTAATATATTCATATATACTCGTTTTATAGAGTTAGAAATAGCGTAGTACCTGATAACGCAAGGTGAACGTTCCGGTCTAGGAGTTCTGCGAAAATAAATGGAAGTAGTCGCTCCATAAAAACATGGCAATCATGACTCTTCATTCCTGAAAACTTGCCATTGATCAAATCAACACAACTAGCCAAGTCTGACGAATAACCATCTAGAAATTTCGCTGCATGCTTGACACATTCCAATAAACTTGTTTTGGCTTCCTTTGTCAATGTATATGCTGGGAATGGCGCTTTACCCTTCCTATCAATATGTAAGTGTGGTCGAGAACAAAATTGTTCTATGTCCAATCTTGACATGATGTTGTCTTTAGATTTACCCTGCACACTCATAAGAGTATACAAGATGTTGTCCACAAAATTCTTCTCGGTATGCATCACATCAATATTTTGTCGGAGATTGAGATCTTTCCAGTAAGGTAGCGACCATAATAAGCTTTCTTTGTGCCAATTATGTTCCTTTCCATAGCCTACCATCTTCTTTTCATGACCGTTACCACTGACGTCCATGATTTTTGGTGGATTTACGCATTTCAAACGCTCGTAATAAACTTGCTCACCAGTTAAAGACTGTGGTGGATATTCGTTTGAAGTGTCTCTTCCCATCAGGAAATCTTTTTTGTTCTTCCTTAATGGATGACCATGAGGAAAGAATCTTCGGTGACAGTCAAACCAACATGTCTTCCTTCCTTTGGGTAGATAAAACGACTTTGTACTTTCCATGCAAATTGGACAAGACAATTTACCGTGGGTGGTCCATCCCGATAACATGCTATACGCCGGAAAGTCGCTTATCGTCCACATCAGCACAGATTTTAGATTAAAGTTTTGATTCAAAGACACATCGTAGGCATCGTATGAGTTGCAAAGTAGTCGCCAAATATACGACTATCAGCTGTGGTCGGTAACGTAGTCGTTATTTTACGACAACCTTACGACTATCTTATGACTCGCCGAAAGAGTCGCATAATATTCGCTACTTTAACGACTATGTTACGACTATCATCTATGGTCGGTACTGTAGTGACTCAGTAGTGACTAAATCACTGTAGTCACAACGTAGTCACAAAGTGGTCACCTTGTGGTCATTCTTTTTGGCGACTACAGATGTAGTCGCTACTTGTAGTCGCTAAACGCCTGTTTTCTTGTAGTGTATCAAATTATCTTTATGTCGTTAAGTTATACTTTAGTATATACATATATCTAATTGTCTCACCTACTATGATATTTAGCTCAATTAAAGGCATGATTTCACCAAAACAAAACTCCAACATTCAGGCATGAAAATTTTAATCTTGCTCAATATTTTACTCTTAAAACATAAAAACAGAGAAACTCATTTGTTATTGTATGTGACACCCCGATTTGTGAAGAGGTTTAAAAGAATTGATTTGACCACCTATTTCACCAAAGTGCACTTATGTTTTCGGTCAAGGGTTCTGAGAGAACTCCAGAGTTAAGATTATTTGAGCTGGAGTAGTTTTAGGATGGGTGACCTTCCAGGAAATGATTGTCAGAACTGTGCGAGCGAAGACAAAACACAAGGAAAGATCATTTGGTGATGTGTAGAGATGGTAACAACTCTTTAAAGCTTCTCGGACATAGCAATCTGGCCGTCGGATATAAGTGGATCCACGGGCTGGGAGTGGACGTGGAGGCCACTAAGCAAAGTGGGCCCATGGTCTAGGATTAGAAATGGGATCCACTAAGTGAGTAGACGGTCGAGGCGTTACAAGTGGTATCAAAGGGTATACGGTTCTAGGACATGTTCTTGAATGGAAATAGACTTGTCTAGATTGTCTGAGACGCGGTAAGTGTTGTGTGTTTGTTGTTTGTTGTTTCGGAGTTCTTAGTCTTTGTTCAAGAAATAGCAGATGGCTAGTAGAAAGTGTTTGGAAAGTAGTAGATCACGCTGGTATCAGAAAATATTGTTGCGGTGATTCATGAAAGTGGAGGTGTTTGAGAATGGAGTTCCGAAAAGCTAAGTTGGGGAGTTACTTCATCAGGCTGGCTTTGAGTACCACGGCTAGCAGGTTAGGAATTTTAATGCAGAATTAGAGGGGTCTGAGGGTGTGGCCGGTGTGGGAGCCGGTATGGAGTTTGTCGGTGGAACAACAGGTTTTGCTCAGGTTTGAGATGAACGTATTGTGGATTTACTGACAATGGAATGGGAAAGGATTTCATAAGATGATTAGTTCTTATGTTTTTATGTATGTTGGAGTTAAATTCATATGTTGTTTTGGAAACAGAAAGTTTTATGAATAATAGTTATAACTTGTCTATTTCGGTAAGAACATGTGTAAACACCCGAGTGGTTGGAATATTTTAGAGTTGGCCTGAAGAGTGTTCATGGTGGTGGTGATATTCTCGTGAGAGAATCTGGTGGTTGGACATTGCGATGTTTTATGCGAACCACGGGAGGTTGTTCTGCTCGGAAGATGCTTATAGACGTTAAGACTTGTTTGCTCATGAGGAAATGATTAGTTCTCTAGAGGAAATGAATAGTTCTCTGAAGGAGATGATTAGTTCTCTTGAGGGGATGATTAGTTCTCCTGATGCACCGCGGCCTTGAGGGGTTGCGACCCTGATAGCGGCAGAGAAGATGATTATTTTTCCTTGAAGATGATTAGTTCCTCTAAGGGGTTGAGTGTTTCCCCTTTACCGAGATCTCGAGGGTGAAGATTCGAGAGTGAGACAGCATGGCTCAAAGACGACGATCTCAGAGCGAGGGCGGTGCAGTTCAAAGGTTACGACTTGAAATAATCTGACCCGTTTAAAAAAAAAATAATCTAATTAAATACTACATAATACTTAATTACAACCAAACAATAATTCAACATGCACAGCGGAAGACAAACCAAACTAACTCCAATTTAATATAAATACCATATAAATTATAACCAATTAAAACCATCAACCTAACATGCTTCCAAACCAGGTTCCAACATAATTAACATAATCAATAATACAACCGAGACCCTAGATCATCATCCTCCTCATCGCCATGATTCCACGCTACACATGCATTACCTGCACCACAAACACAATGAGATGCGTGAGTATTACCAAAAATACCCAGTGAGGCGATCCTTCCATCTACGAGCTATACACAAGCAAATCAAGAGTATAACCACAAATAAAATATAACAAACCAGTCATTAAACAGAACACTCAATAACACATTCACCACACCTACACATCATCACACAAAACAAGTCATACAACCCAATCGCTCAGATAAGCTCATGGTCACGCACTCACCTTAACAAGCTGATTCTAAAAAAAAATATAACCAGGAGAGACTCTCCTTGCGTCTGAAACAGTCCAGAAACGTCCTACAACAAGTCACACAACCAAAAGCAACCTTGAAGAAAACTAGACAGAAACATCAGAAAAGAACAGTCTCAAAGGCGAAACCCTAAAATAAAAACCAACCGTTAAATATCAAATCCCTCTGGTGCAAAGCTAGCCCTAGACGTCACTAAGTTTCCACAAAATCTCATGCCGATCAGAAACCAGACGAAACCTTGATCTCAGTTACAATCCCGATGGTCCCAACTCGAGTCTGAGAAAACATGTCTCACGAAACTACCAATAACTCATCGACTTTAAATCCAAATCCATTTCTGTAAAAAGGAGAATGACTATGAAAGACTTGAAAATAACTCTACCAAATTTTGTTACCTTTAACAACGATTTAATATATCGAAACTTTTTCTTCCCAAACCTAACGATTCTGCTCCTTCTCCTTCTCTTTCTCTCTAACACAAACCTGCTGATCTCTTTCTCCTTCTCACCAAAACGACCAAGATCTCTCTCTCTCTTACTCTTTGAGAAACCAACGTTGACACTCCACCAAAAGAAAGGAGGCGACACTTTAAAAAAAATCAAGGGCTTTTGGTTTAATTAGATTAAACCAGGATTTCATTAAACCGATAATTAAACCAAAATTAATTAAAATCCACTTCTTTGATTTATTTAACACAACCCAAAATATAATCGCCGTATACAGATGTTACTATTCTCCCCCACCAACCAGGATTCATCCTCGAATCCCGCAACACCGTCCATCCACCGTGGACCTCCTTGCAATCTTCACCACGCCCCGCAAATCCTCCGACTGGACTGAAAAACGTCAGCCAAAGTTTCCCCATGCATCTGTCACAACAGCCTGCACACCCCCGTGATCCAACGGTCCACAAAACTCTGATCCCACTTGTAACGCCCCGACCGTCCCTATGGTCGGACAAACCGCAGACCGACTCAAGAACACTATGTTGAGTACAACCGCCCGCAATCCATCCAAGGTTCCACCAACAAATTGGGTCCCTCAGCCAGTTCACTGACGATTGTCTCTCTGCTGCGCACATCCCTTAGGCTTTTCAACCCTTGGGACGCATGCGGCGTTGTGCTGGCCCGGACTAGGCCATGTACCATTTTTACTTGTCTGAATATATGAAAATAACTTTTATTAATACTTAGTACACTGTTGCTTTTAAAACAAAGACCAAGTAAAACAGGTGGATCCATTTCAAAGAAAACATGTTAAAGGCAAAGGATTTTTCAAAACAGCAAGAAAACACCCTATCTGGTTTCTTAGCTGCCCCAACTCTAACTCACTTTGTCTTTCCTGTAAGACAAAAACAATTTTGGAAAGAAATGATTAATCTAAGATTTCTCAGTTAGTTGGGTAACCCTCTAACATGCTTTCTCCCCACCCATCTACCCCACAACAATAAGCAAGAAAAACCAAAGAGTGATCGGACTCAACACGCCATAGACCGACCTTTCATCAAGTCTACTAGAATTTAAACTCCTCAAATTATGCATGCAAAAATAATCTAACATGCATGACACCCCCATGTCCAAATTTGTAATCAAGAAAATTCTTGCAAATTTTTCCACCGTTAACTGATCCCAACTCTCCAGATTATGCATGCAAAGAGTCTTTCACCCTTGCAGGCACTTTAAAATTTCCCCAAGACTTCATAAACTTCTTCCCCAAGAATGCATGCAAGTCAACTTAAGAGCTTAGCTTGTCTACATGCACTCTAACAAGATCTACATGAAACAAGCAACAAGCAACATGCAACAAGCAAGGACTGATTTAAGAGCTAGAAAGCTAATGCATCATCCCAAAAACAACAAACCGCAACTCACTGTTTTTAGCAGAACTTGATTGGATTGATCTTCACCACACCGCCGATCTGACAGCAACTCCTCTTCCTCCTTAGCCTGTAGCTCGAACGTCCCTTATCTTGTTTCTCCTCTTGCTCGGAAAATCTCTTGATTTTTCTCTCGAGGAATCAAACAAAAATTTAGGAGAGTTTTGGTGCTTTAAGAGGTTTTTGGTCGAAAATGAGAGTTTAGAGCAGCTATTTTTATAAGCCTCTCACTCGAGTTCCATGGAAGAGCATGTGGCGATAAATGTCTCAGTTCTTGCATGGATTTCACCACGTGGCTCAATCTTGGCTGCATGTGGCGCGTGTATCTCAAACGCCAGACAAAAGAGGCTTAATCCTTCGATATGTGGCATCGCAGCTTATGGCCGGACTCTTCCACTTCCCTTTGTCCTTCCCGCATTCCTTCTACTACCCGTGTGCACCCGCAGTGCATGGCCTTAATGTCTGTGGTCTGGTCCCCTGGTACATTCTTTCCCGTACCACAAGTCCCCTTCTCGACCAATTTTCTTCTGTAATTCTTTTCTTTCGCCCAACGTACTTGGTACATACCACGAGTCACTCCCAGCTCCCTTGGTACACTGGCCGGTCAGCTGGTACGCAGCCATAGGCCTGGGCATATTGACCATATCCGAAATCCGAACCAAAATCCGACCTGAAGTAGATGGTTCGGTACGGGTACGGGTTAGTGATAATATCCGATCGGTGTCTTTCTTCTACTAAATCGGATACCCATACCCGATCAGATAATACCCGATATCCAATATTAAACTGAATACACACAAAGATATATATACATTAGCAAGCAAAGAATATTACAAATCCCTAATCCCCTTTCTTCCTTTCCTTTGCGGATTTGATTTTGATTTACCCACAACCATAGTAGATTCAAATTCCCTTTTCTGAAAACCATTGAATCGATATAAGACCCATTTCTTCAAACTGAAAACCCTAAATCTCAATATCCATCTCCTCCGCCGTCTGAAATTCTCAAAGGCAATGTAAGGTACTCTGCTTCTTCTTCTTCTTCGATCATAATCTGTAATTCTGTCTTCACACAAAGATTTTCTGAATGTTAATTTGCTGTAATGTTTGTTGCATGTTCGATTGTTTTTATCCTTTTGTTCAATCCTTTTTTTTGTAATCTGTAATGTTTTTTTTTTGGGGTAGTTAATCTATACTTCTTCTTCTTGTTTAATCGTTAATTGTTTTTGAAAAAATATGACTGATAATTGTTGTTTACTTGTTTTTGTTTTTCTTGTTGTGTTTTCGATTATTTAAAAATATATGCTTGATTAGCTGCTTGATAATTGTTGTTTGTCAAACCAGTAATCGTTTTAGTTTGGTTTTATGTATGACTGATCTTATGAAAGCTGCTAGTAGATACGTAAGTGATAAATCATGATTGTTGGGTTGATATTCATACTCGTTTGCATCTGAAACTGAAATATTAGTACTTAAGCATTGCTAGTAGCTATGTAAGTAATTAGTTTTTATTAGTTGTAGTAACTGAAACCTGACTATGATCATTTGTCTTATTATTTGCAGATGGATTCATCATCTCCAATCCATGATAATCGAGACAGAGATGAAGATGAGAATGATGACTTAAAACAAGAAGATTTTCTGACCCCGGATTCAAACCGTAGAGGCAAAACGAAACGAAAACCTGTGAGTGGAGCTGCTTATGGTGATGAGGCTACTGATGCAGCTGATGAAGCTGATACTCAGCAACATAATGCTAAGAGGCAGAGGATACTCCAGATTTGGTGTGTGGGCTCATTTCACAAGGCTACTGGATAACCGTGAGAAATGTGTTTGCAACTACTTTAAGAAGGGCTTAGCATGTCCATCAAAGTCAGGGACTACAACCTTAAAGAATCATCTTAAGATATGTAAAGAATACAAGACATGGGAAGAGGGTCAAGATCAAACTCAGAATCAGAAAGTGATTAGTAAAGATGGAACTCTTCAAAATGCTTGTGATAGGGGAGTTACCATTGGTGTTTGTAGAGAGTATGGCATTTAGACACTTTTGCAACAAGGTTAGTTCTTATTATCTAATATACACTTTTAGTTCTTTATTCAACAAATTTGCTAATATACATGTTTTTTTAAGGTAAACTTGTACAAGCCTCAGTCAAGAAGAATAGCATCAAGAGACATTGTGAAGATGTATGTTGAGAGGAAAGCTGGTATTAGACAATGGTTTTTGAGTAGCAAGCAAAGAGTTTCACTCACAACTGATGTTCTTTACTTTAATCTAATAATTAGCTTATTATCTTGTTATGTAATCTAATCATTATCTTATTTAAAATGGACAGGTGCAAGTTATATAGTGGTAACAGCACATTACATTGATAAATTTTGGCGATTAAAGAAGCTAATTATAGGATTCTAGTATGTAACCGACCACAAAGGTAAAACCATATCCAACACGCTTCTTGAATGCCTTGTTGATTGGGAAATATAAAGAGTATTCTGTGTTACTGTGGATAATGCATCTGCTAATAGTAAAGCACTGGATAGTTTTTAGTCTAGTTTTCCTTGGTATCAAATGAATCTTTGGTATGAATGGAGATTTTATGCATGTTAGATGCGCTGGTCACATCATTAACTTGATAGTGAAGAATAGAACTTCTGATTATGCTGATAGTGTGACTGCAGTTCGTAATGGGATCTCTTATATTAGGTCAAGGACTAATAGTCAAAAGGCATTTGAACTTAGGTTTGATACTGGTAGGATGACAAGAGGTAATTTGCCTCTAGATGTGAAAATTAGATGGAATTTAACCTTTTTGATGTTGACAAAGGCAATTAAATTCAAGGGAGCATTTGATAAGATGGAGTTTGAGGATAAGCTGTACAATGACCATTTCTTAGAGGTTGAGAATGGTAAAAAACGGATTGGACCACCTTCGGTAGATCATTGGCGTCAGGTTGAGAGGTTAGTGAAGTTTCTTAATATTTTCTATCAATCCACATTGGTAGTTTCAGCTTCTACTACTCTGAATGCACATAAGTGTTATGGTGAGATAGTTAATATAGCAGGAAAGCTTCAGTTGCTCTGTAATAGTTTTGATGTTGAGCTTAAGATAAAAGCTGGGGAAATGTTTATGAAATTCTAAAAGTATTGGGATGGCTTGAATAACATTAACAAGACGTTAGTAATTGTTAGTGTCTTTGATCCGAGAAAGAAGATGCAGTTTGCAAATATGTGTTTTGAGGATCTGTATGGGAAAGATAGTAAAACAGCTAAGGTGTTGTATGAATCAGTTGTTAGCATCATGCAGAATATGTATGAGGAGTATAGTGAGAGATACAAGACTGTGCAACAATCTGAAATTCCAAATCAGAATGCATCTCAAGCTACTCAAGAGTAGTCTATGGAAAGATCTGACTCTACTGAGGATGAGTTTTATGGGTACAATCCAATGGAGCATAGGTACAATACATTGGTTAAAAAGATTGGAGTTAGAGACACAAATGAGTTGGATACATATCTTAGAGACAAGGTTGAGAATCCTGAGGTCATGATGGGTATTGAGTATGATGTACTCTCTTGGTGGAAAGTCAACAGTGGCAAGTATCCAATACTATCATAGATGGCTCGTGATCTGTTTGTTATGCAAATGTCGTCGGTTGCTTCTGAAAGTGCATTTAGCTCTAGTGGGAGAATAATATACCCATATAGAAGTTGTCTAACTCATTATATGGTTGAAGTTTCGATGTTTACAGAGCAGTGGATGAAACAAGACATCAAATGTGAATCAAAGGTGCTCACAAATGCACAAATACTTGCAGAAATTGAGTTTGAAGATGAGCTTGAAAAAGGTATACTTACTATCTTATTATCTTGTTATCCATTTGCTTTAGTTTCTTATTTGTTGATTACAAAGTATTTAATCTGTTTTGTATTAATTTTTTTCAGAGTTTGACTTTGAAAACCAATTCAAGAACAAAAACTGATTTGGTAAAGTAGTCGGCTTATCTACAAGGTGCTTTTTTAGGTTATGTTTTCTGAATTCACTTGTCAAATTTTTTGTTTCTTGCTATTTAATATTGATGTAATTCACGTTACATTTCATAGGGACAGTTGGAAGTTTCTCTTCAAGAGTCTTCAAGAGTTTTTAGTTTCAATCTCTTAGTCATATTCTCTCTTCTCTTTAACTTTAGCTATCATACTCTTTGGTTTTGGTCGATCGCTATTCGGTTTTACTCTTTAGTTTTATGTCTTTCTTCTCTTTGATTTTATGTCATTCTACTCTACTACTCTTTCTAAGTTTATTGGATTAATGTCATGAAACACCTTTTAAGTTTAGTGGATTTAGATTTCTATATCTTTTTACTCTTTCTTCTCTATGTTTTTATGTATGTAATTTTGTGTATTGAAAGTGCAAATGGTCACATGTACATAGGGTTTCGGGTTTAATTCAGGTTTTTTATGCAATTCGGTTTAAAATAACCAAACACCATTGGTTATCCGATCTTTATATCGGTTTCGGGTGTTACCCGAAATTAACCGAACCCGATGCTAACCGATCCGAACACGACCCAATAATAGAGAATACCTAATCGGGTTTTATAGCTCCAAACTCAAAAACCCGAACACCCGAACCCGGATCCGAAAGAGTATCCAAATGCCAAGGCCTACGGGGCCATTCCATTTTTATAGTCCATTCGAGGTCTTCCTCTTGCATTTACCTTGGCTACTGCTCTCCTTATCCTTCTTTTAAACTTTTCACCGATGTCCCCCAACGTTCATTGTCTATCTCCGTTGTTGGCCTAACGGTTCACATCCATTTTTCGTCCACTGGCCGTTCCGCGTCTTAGTGACTACCTTCACAAGTTTCTCGATCGTTTCTCAAGGTTCTTCCTTTTCTATCTTTCAAAGAATTTGTCCTTGAATTTTAATGTCTTGGTCATTTCTTTTATAATGATCATGACCTTTGTCATTTGTGTCCTTGTCCGGCTGTCATCATGACCACCATCGACATATTAACTCAACCGTACCACTTCTTGTGTCTTGGTCGACTTCCCTTCTTTGGATCCATACTCATCTCCATATCTTGATACTTATCTCGCTACTCTGCGTATCACCGTTTGACTTCCCGCCAATTACTTAATCCTCAGTTTCCTTTCTCACTTATTGCTTCCTTGGTACCATTGGTTGGCGTTGTTCAGAAAGCTTCTCACCTCGGTTATTTATCTCTTTGACGTACCCCGTCTTATCCAATCCCTCAATTTTCTCGTTGTACCTCACCAAGTGTACTTAGTCTCTTTATCACGACTCCGTCTCCACATCTTATGTAACGAATCGTGTTTCCTTATCCGTCCTCCATACTTGGTCTGGACTCCTTACACTTGATCTGATTCATCATTTACTCTTCTCGAGTTTGATGGAACCTCACTGGTTTTGCCACTTTGCATAAAATCCGCTCTATCCTCTTTGCCACATTATTTTTTTGCAGCCTCTTTCTTTCCTTACTTTTCCACTTCCCGGCTTCTTTGCACCATCTCTTGTTTGCTTTGGTTTGCCCTTACTTCCTTTGGCTTGCCCTTGGAGTTATCATTACTGCCTCAACCCGTTCATTCTCTCCCTTATCAGATTTTCCCTCCCGGATCAATCTTTTCGATCTTTCTTGGATTTTCCCTAGCAATTATTTATTTAATACCATTCTCCCTTGTTCCCCTCAACTGATTCGAGTGTTCTCCTCGATCACTCTCGTGCTTTCTTGTCAGATCGCGCTCTTGCGGTGTTTAAGTGAATCCTCAATCAATCATGCCAAAACAACCCAACTCAATCATATGGTTAGTTATGCAATCTATATGCAGTCTAAACCAACATGCAAGCAGTCACACACATCAACACAACCCAATAAGGCTAACGACTTAGCACAAACTTCCCTTAATATCTCACACCAAAAGAATAAGGGTTCATCATGCTTGCTATCCGACTTCAATATCTAGTCCTTAAGACCTAGATAGAATATTATACCACCAAAAATTTAAAGTTCCAACCTTCCCCAAAAGGTTTACAGATAACCCTATATAAATGGCTAACAAGTGCCTAGGGTCCTCTCAGGAACTTACACATTCTACAGTTACACTCACCAACGTTCAGGCGGCTGGTCGGTACTTGGTTCAGTGGGAAGGATCACAGAGGTCAAAGCCGTAGGATCTGGAGTTCCAACGTCACTTGGTCCTCTCTCATTCGGTCTCGCGATTTTGGTCAGACAAGTATGCCCCTGATGCCCAAATACGCAACATTCCCAACATACTACAACATCTCCCGGCCCTAGGGTGCACAGGTTTGCTCTCCAGCAGTTGAGGACTCGATGTCCATTCTCTCCACACGCCACACCATAGTTTGTGTTCCTCAATTGAACTCGGGAAGGGTATGTCACACGCTTCCTAGCCTGAGCTCGAGTTCTTGACATTCCCCTCAACGGCCGCATCTCAACGTGACTCATTGGTCTCACTCCCTCATCCATGTATCTTCATCGTTTCTCACTGCCTTGTCTCGGTTCCAACCGAACAGGCTCTATTTTCAAGGTCCCTTCCTCCGACATCTTCTCAACAAGCTCCATCTTCGGATCCCTTGGTTCTTGCTCTGCTACCTCTCCACGATCACCTCTCGGTCCACGATCGGCCATGTTCAAATGGCCATCACTCCTCTTGGTGTTCAAATGGCCATCACTCCTCCACGATGTTCAAATGGTTCACCCTCGACTGTCTCCTCTTGGTGTCCCTCGGGTTCACTTCTAACTTCTCTCGTACCATCACTTTTGATCTCATCCTCTACTATTCGCACTTGGTCCCCTCTTGGTTCAGTCTCGACCACTGGTACCAGATCATTCTTGGGTTCAGTTTCAGCCATACACACATGTACGATCTCCAGTTCCGTCTCAGCCACCCTCAAATGTCTCAACAACGCCTCGTTGTTTATCTGAACTTTGAGTAGCATTAGATCCCATCGGCCATAACTCCTTGTCTCATTCCCTTGATTCTCCACCATTCGCTCATCCGCACCCTGGTCTGGTCCGTCTCGAACTCAACTTGCCCTTGACACTAGGGCCAACCACTAATTCCTCTCGGTCTGGTACTGATACTGGTACCGTGTCAACCACTGGCTTGGATTGAGCCTCCCTCCGATCGGTTCCTCCCTTGGCTCCTCCCTTAGAATCTTTTTCACCTTAACTATAAGAGTTGGTATACACTCCTCATCACTTGACAAGATTTCCAGGACTTCCAAATACTCCTCCTGGTCACTCTCACTCGAACTAGGGTCTCCATCACCCTCTGCTATCTTCGTCCCAACATAGGTCTCTTCTTCGGCATTAGTCTTGACTCTGACGCCGGTCTCGACTCCCGCATTGGTCTCATCATCTGTCTCCTCCATTATTTCTGACAGCATATTTAGGACTTGGCTCCTGGTTCCTTCCCTTTCCTCTTCTGATACCTTATCCGGTACTGTCAAAGTCATGCTGCGTCCATCGATAGTAATCTGGATTTGGCTCGGCACCTCGAACTCCCTCGAGTCTGACTGATCATCCCAACCGTTCTCCTCATTTGCATCCTCTCCCAAACAATCGGAAGGATCGGACTCAACAGACGAATCTACTTCCTTCCCATTTTCATCCTCTCCCAAACACTCGGAAGGATGGGACTCAACATGCTGATCCACTTCCTCCTCAAAACCATCAAGCAAACCATCAAGACTCCAATTATCTGAGTCGATGGTCACGTGGGTACTTTCCAACTCAGTCAAAAGATATCCGTTGTGGTGACTCGGCTCCTCCTGCCCCGGACCTTGTCCCCGTGAACCATTCCTCCCATTCTTGCCATTCAACCAATCAGGCAGCCATGCCTTAACTCACTCAACCATACCGCAACCAGGGCCCTTCGATAGCCTGTCCCATTCCATCACCCACTCCCCGCGTTGAAACCACAAAGGTAACCAACCGGTTTTCTACTTGGCTGCATCGTCATGCAGCAGCTCGATCTAGTAGCTAGCTAGCACTGAGATGTCCATCCCGCGAGACCGCTGAGGTTAACTCGCTCGGACCATCACTTCACCTCGTGAGAACAGACTGTCGATCGCTAGACCTAGCTCCGATCCACAAAACGCGAGCTGGCTAGATTATGTACTATAACTCTAAGTCTAATGACACAAAGAATAAAGTACTCTACACACCCAAAGAATTCAAGCAAGATAATCAAGCAACACAGGCAACCAAAATTCAAGCAAGAATACTATCAAGCACCACATAATTCTTAAGATGCAAGAATGCAATCATGCAAACTTAAGAATTCCTACCCATGCATGCAAGCCCTTAACTTACAATTTTTATGCAGGTAAATGCAATAAAAATTCTACACAAATTTCTTCTCGACATGCAAACCTTTTTCTCATTAATTTCAACATTCATGCAGCTCTTTCACCCCGGTGATTCTCGCATGACTTCTTTAAAATAACCATTCCATAGACTGTTTTTTCCCATCAAGTCCACCTAGGTTAAATTCCTCAATTTTCAACATGCATGCGGCTCTTTCCATCCCGGTAATTCTCGCATGACCTCATAAAAATAATCTATCCCATAGACCGACCTTTCATCGAGTCTACTAGAATTTAAACTCCTCAAATTATGCAAGCAAAAATAATCTAACATGCATGACACCCCCATGTCCAAATCTGTAAGCAAGAAAATTCTTGCAAAATTTTCCACCAATAACTGATCCCAACTCTCCAGATTATGCATGCAAAGAGGTTCAACCTTGCAGTCAATTTAAATTTTCCCAAGACTTCATGCACTTCTCCCCCAAGAATTCATGCAAGTCAACTTAAAGCTTAGCTTGTCCACATGCACTCTAACAAGATCTACATGCAACAAGCAACATGCAACAAGAAAGGACTCATGCAAGAGCTAGAGAGCTAATGCATCATCCCAAAAAAAACAAACCGCAACTAACTATTTTTAGCAGAAATTGATTAGATTGATCTTCACCACACAGCCGATCTGACAGCACCTCCTCTTCCACCTTAGCCACTAGCTCGAACGTTCCTTATCTTCTTTCTCATTTTGATCAGAAAATCTTGCTTTTCTATCAAGGAATCTTATACTAGGATTTTTGTGTGTCTATCCTAACAGGTTCAGTTAACCTTATGTAGTTGTAGTACTTAAGGTGTCAATCCAAATAAGATGTTGCTAGCAATCAGGATGCAATCAAGAAATCACAAGTCAAGCCAATTCAATGAGTGGTTTTGTATCTAACAATCCTAGAATGACCAGAATGCAAAACGGAAATGAGTTACAGAACTAGAAACGAAAATGTATGACAAGAAGTAAAAATGAGTAAAAACAGAAACGAGTCTAAGCGTGAACTAAACAGCAAGAACCGAAACAGTCTCACGAATGCAATAAAAATCAGAAAGATAGAAGTCCTGAGGATGGGAGTAATTGATGTCGATGGAGTATCCTAGTATACAGAGTGTTGAATATGCCACAAGCAAACCATCCCTAAACAATGAACATCACGTCTTAGCTAATCCAATCTCTTGACAGAAGCTACTCAACCTCAACCACTTCCAAACCTAGTTCTCGCTAGAGAAACACGATCAAGCATGGAATGAAAAACAAGTTCATTAACGTCAACAAACATCCTAGACAACTAATTTCTTAGGCTAGGAATGTAAGTCTCTGGCACTAGTTGGTCAGACATTTCATCGAACACCTTTTGGGTGTGAAAATGTCTAAGACCTAGTTCCAATTGATCAGAGAAAAAATAGTATTTCTAACTCTAGTCCAGAAGGGAATCATAGAAATCAAAGCTTAAACACCCTACATCCTAAAATCCTCCACCTAATCTATTCTATCCTCAAGAACAATCACACTACTCAGATAAGAAAATCATCATCAAAGATACGAATTTGGAAAACATTGAATCAAGCATAGTAAGATAGATAAAATGAGATTTAAAACTTTTCAGAAGAAATCAAATGCAAAAACTCAATAAACTCAAAGATGTCGGATTACAAGTCTGAGAACGTTTTTGGTGGCTAGGTAAAACCTTAAGGAAAAGAACAAAAAATGAGATAAAAGATGTCTTCAGCCAAGACTTAACAAAATGTATTTATAGTAAAAACATGTAAATCCCTTAAACTTAAACGAAAAGGTGAAGAGTCGGTTTGGGAATCTCCTAAAGCGTGTAAGACGGAATGTCTTCCTGACATGTGCGAACGAGTCGGTGTGCGTCCAGTGGCTCGAACCAGATGGCTCGAGTGATGCGTGGTGAGGCTGGCTCGAGCGAGGTCTACTGGATGGAGTGGAGGGGTGTTGGCTCGAACCAGAGTAGTGTTGGCTCGATCCAGAGTGGTTTTGGCTCGAGCTGGGTGTATAGGCATCCACTAAAACGATGGTAACTCTTGAACCACACCTCCGATTGGCTTGAAATAAACGGTGTTGGAAAGATGAATCAATTCCCTACAACTTTTATAAAGACGTCGAAAGCTACATCCCACTTGAGTGGAACGGCTCGAACGGGGTGGCTCGATCAAGCGGATGAGACTGGCTCGGGAGAGGGACTCGATCGGGGTTGTGAGATTGGCTCGAGAGATGGTTCCGGGAGTGTTGTGCAGCGGATGGGTCAAATAATGCACTCCCGACGTCTCCTAGATACCTGAAATACTCCGAAATGCACAATGTATGCAAGGATGATGCAAGAACTACCTAGACATGCAAAGTGTATAGAAAAGACTAGAAAATTATGCAAAACAATGAGTTATCCTAGCTAAATGCATGATAGATATATGCTAGGGAGAGACAAAATATAGAAATATCAAATCCCACAAACTTAGTCTTTGCTTGCTCTCAAGCAAACGATCAAGAGCAAAGTATGGAAGAGACGTGTGAAGATGGGGTCTCAGAACCTAAAACATGCTGAATAGAGTAGTTAAAATCAAAGTTTTTGTTCTTAGTTTTATGATGCATGGTGAAGGAACTTTATTTAAAAACTTTGTTGAAACGATTTTGATCTTTAATCTACACATGCAATCCTATGAATCATTTCTTTTAACATTCATTAACAGAGAACCGTGAATCAAGCTAAACAATGTCATCGAACTCATTTGGCTAGGGTGAAAGGTCAAGGATGAAGTGGTTTTATCAATACAGAATAAGGTTCTCTCACGAAAAAGAGTTGAGCTTAAAAGAAGGCTAAAGGTTGAAACCTACTGATACATACAAGAGAAGTGTCATGTCTACCCAAAGGTCCACAAGAAACCTTAGCCCTAACATTCTAACCAAGAAGTTGGTCATATCTCTACCCTTTGTCAGCAACATCATCTCAAACTCTTTACACTATGGAGGAGTTCATTTCTTTTCATTCTAGCGGATTGGGAAATCTTTATTATCATTATGGTTCCTTTTCTTTTCTTCTAAGGACTCTAGACATCTTAAGCATTTTTACTTTCTTTTCTTTGTCTAATCTTTTATTTCATGCCCAGAACCAATTACTCTTTTTACTTTGCTCAACCCAATATCCCCCTCCTTTAGACTTTCTACCCTTTACTTTTCTGCACATATCCATACCCAATATCCAAAATCCGTATAACGCGAACTAGAACTACACAGGATCCTACTCTTGTCGGTTAGAACCTAACACTTTCTAACAAGCTCAACTCGGAAAAGGCCTGACACTCAAGAATACATTTGGCTTAAAAGAACGGTTGGTTAAGGGTGCGGGGAACTGTTCCAAAAATGGGAATCAGCTACTTGGATTGACAAGGGTGGTAAAAATGTGAAAGACAATCCAAGTATGTATATGGTATCCATGAGTTCAACTTCAATGCATAACAAGATAATTGCAAGTCAGGATTAGGTTCAGATAGATAGGGAATGACGTCAATTCAAAACATGCTTCAATCAAGACTAGGATGTAATTTCGAGAATTCAAAACCTGGTTCAGTCTTACATTTCAAGTTCAATCAACAAGCATCAAAGAACTAATAACAAGGGCCTTGATCATATCCTATTGAATTCAGCATGCTACCAAGGTTACAATCATCATCAACCCCTATGCTAAATGCAACAACCCTATATGAATAACACTAGACTCAATCCTAATATGCAAGTGCAAGCTACATGAACACTCTGTTTTTGTGGAAAT
>NC_025691.1:8161280-8230245 GCF_000633955.1 Camelina sativa
ACTCCTCAAATTATGCAAGCAAAAATAATCTAACATGCATGACACCCCCATGTCCAAATCTGTAAGCAAGAAAATTCTTGCAAAATTTTCCACCAATAACTGATCCCAACTCTCCAGATTATGCATGCAAAGAGGTTCAACCTTGCAGTCAATTTAAATTTTCCCAAGACTTCATGCACTTCTCCCCCAAGAATTCATGCAAGTCAACTTAAAGCTTAGCTTGTCCACATGCACTCTAACAAGATCTACATGCAACAAGCAACATGCAACAAGAAAGGACTCATGCAAGAGCTAGAGAGCTAATGCATCATCCCAAAAAAAACAAACCGCAACTAACTATTTTTAGCAGAAATTGATTAGATTGATCTTCACCACACAGCCGATCTGACAGCACCTCCTCTTCCACCTTAGCCACTAGCTCGAACGTTCCTTATCTTCTTTCTCATTTTGATCAGAAAATCTTGCTTTTCTATCAAGGAATCTTATACTAGGATTTTTGTGTGTCTATCCTAACAGGTTCAGTTAACCTTATGTAGTTGTAGTACTTAAGGTGTCAATCCAAATAAGATGTTGCTAGCAATCAGGATGCAATCAAGAAATCACAAGTCAAGCCAATTCAATGAGTGGTTTTGTATCTAACAATCCTAGAATGACCAGAATGCAAAACGGAAATGAGTTACAGAACTAGAAACGAAAATGTATGACAAGAAGTAAAAATGAGTAAAAACAGAAACGAGTCTAAGCGTGAACTAAACAGCAAGAACCGAAACAGTCTCACGAATGCAATAAAAATCAGAAAGATAGAAGTCCTGAGGATGGGAGTAATTGATGTCGATGGAGTATCCTAGTATACAGAGTGTTGAATATGCCACAAGCAAACCATCCCTAAACAATGAACATCACGTCTTAGCTAATCCAATCTCTTGACAGAAGCTACTCAACCTCAACCACTTCCAAACCTAGTTCTCGCTAGAGAAACACGATCAAGCATGGAATGAAAAACAAGTTCATTAACGTCAACAAACATCCTAGACAACTAATTTCTTAGGCTAGGAATGTAAGTCTCTGGCACTAGTTGGTCAGACATTTCATCGAACACCTTTTGGGTGTGAAAATGTCTAAGACCTAGTTCCAATTGATCAGAGAAAAAATAGTATTTCTAACTCTAGTCCAGAAGGGAATCATAGAAATCAAAGCTTAAACACCCTACATCCTAAAATCCTCCACCTAATCTATTCTATCCTCAAGAACAATCACACTACTCAGATAAGAAAATCATCATCAAAGATACGAATTTGGAAAACATTGAATCAAGCATAGTAAGATAGATAAAATGAGATTTAAAACTTTTCAGAAGAAATCAAATGCAAAAACTCAATAAACTCAAAGATGTCGGATTACAAGTCTGAGAACGTTTTTGGTGGCTAGGTAAAACCTTAAGGAAAAGAACAAAAAATGAGATAAAAGATGTCTTCAGCCAAGACTTAACAAAATGTATTTATAGTAAAAACATGTAAATCCCTTAAACTTAAACGAAAAGGTGAAGAGTCGGTTTGGGAATCTCCTAAAGCGTGTAAGACGGAATGTCTTCCTGACATGTGCGAACGAGTCGGTGTGCGTCCAGTGGCTCGAACCAGATGGCTCGAGTGATGCGTGGTGAGGCTGGCTCGAGCGAGGTCTACTGGATGGAGTGGAGGGGTGTTGGCTCGAACCAGAGTAGTGTTGGCTCGATCCAGAGTGGTTTTGGCTCGAGCTGGGTGTATAGGCATCCACTAAAACGATGGTAACTCTTGAACCACACCTCCGATTGGCTTGAAATAAACGGTGTTGGAAAGATGAATCAATTCCCTACAACTTTTATAAAGACGTCGAAAGCTACATCCCACTTGAGTGGAACGGCTCGAACGGGGTGGCTCGATCAAGCGGATGAGACTGGCTCGGGAGAGGGACTCGATCGGGGTTGTGAGATTGGCTCGAGAGATGGTTCCGGGAGTGTTGTGCAGCGGATGGGTCAAATAATGCACTCCCGACGTCTCCTAGATACCTGAAATACTCCGAAATGCACAATGTATGCAAGGATGATGCAAGAACTACCTAGACATGCAAAGTGTATAGAAAAGACTAGAAAATTATGCAAAACAATGAGTTATCCTAGCTAAATGCATGATAGATATATGCTAGGGAGAGACAAAATATAGAAATATCAAATCCCACAAACTTAGTCTTTGCTTGCTCTCAAGCAAACGATCAAGAGCAAAGTATGGAAGAGACGTGTGAAGATGGGGTCTCAGAACCTAAAACATGCTGAATAGAGTAGTTAAAATCAAAGTTTTTGTTCTTAGTTTTATGATGCATGGTGAAGGAACTTTATTTAAAAACTTTGTTGAAACGATTTTGATCTTTAATCTACACATGCAATCCTATGAATCATTTCTTTTAACATTCATTAACAGAGAACCGTGAATCAAGCTAAACAATGTCATCGAACTCATTTGGCTAGGGTGAAAGGTCAAGGATGAAGTGGTTTTATCAATACAGAATAAGGTTCTCTCACGAAAAAGAGTTGAGCTTAAAAGAAGGCTAAAGGTTGAAACCTACTGATACATACAAGAGAAGTGTCATGTCTACCCAAAGGTCCACAAGAAACCTTAGCCCTAACATTCTAACCAAGAAGTTGGTCATATCTCTACCCTTTGTCAGCAACATCATCTCAAACTCTTTACACTATGGAGGAGTTCATTTCTTTTCATTCTAGCGGATTGGGAAATCTTTATTATCATTATGGTTCCTTTTCTTTTCTTCTAAGGACTCTAGACATCTTAAGCATTTTTACTTTCTTTTCTTTGTCTAATCTTTTATTTCATGCCCAGAACCAATTACTCTTTTTACTTTGCTCAACCCAATATCCCCCTCCTTTAGACTTTCTACCCTTTACTTTTCTGCACATATCCATACCCAATATCCAAAATCCGTATAACGCGAACTAGAACTACACAGGATCCTACTCTTGTCGGTTAGAACCTAACACTTTCTAACAAGCTCAACTCGGAAAAGGCCTGACACTCAAGAATACATTTGGCTTAAAAGAACGGTTGGTTAAGGGTGCGGGGAACTGTTCCAAAAATGGGAATCAGCTACTTGGATTGACAAGGGTGGTAAAAATGTGAAAGACAATCCAAGTATGTATATGGTATCCATGAGTTCAACTTCAATGCATAACAAGATAATTGCAAGTCAGGATTAGGTTCAGATAGATAGGGAATGACGTCAATTCAAAACATGCTTCAATCAAGACTAGGATGTAATTTCGAGAATTCAAAACCTGGTTCAGTCTTACATTTCAAGTTCAATCAACAAGCATCAAAGAACTAATAACAAGGNTAGTCCGGATAACGCGAACTAGAACTACACAGGATCCTACTCTTGTCGGTTAGAACCTAACACTTTCTAACAAGCTCAACTCGGAAAAGGCCTGACACTCAAGAATACATTTGGCTTAAAAGAACGGTTGGTTAAGGGTGCGGGGAACTGTTCCAAAAATGGGAATCAGCTACTTGGATTGACAAGGGTGGTAAAAATGTGAAAGACAATCCAAGTATGTATATGGTATCCATGAGTTCAACTTCAATGCATAACAAGATAATTGCAAGTCAGGATTAGGTTCAGATAGATAGGGAATGACGTCAATTCAAAACATGCTTCAATCAAGACTAGGATGTAATTTCGAGAATTCAAAACCTGGTTCAGTCTTACATTTCAAGTTCAATCAACAAGCATCAAAGAACTAATAACAAGGGCCTTGATCATATCCTATTGAATTCAGCATGCTACCAAGGTTACAATCATCATCAACCCCTATGCTCTAAATGCAACAACCCTGTATGAATAACACTAGACTCAATCCTAATATGCAAGTGCAAACCAAATCAACTCTCTGTTTTTGTGAAAGTTTTCGATTTTTTTTTCAAATTTTTTTTGGGGTTTTCTATGCAAATAGATGGATGCAAACTCAAACATGATATGTTGCAAAAAATTGAAATAAGAATCACAAAACACAACATCATATACATCATCTCAAATCCTCCCCCAAACTTAAATTACAGTCTCCTGTGTAAGAAAAATTTGCAGGAGGATTTAAGAATCACAACAGAAACAATGCAGGAATGAAATGGTATATACAAGGGAAGGTAGGAGTACCTCAGTAGTAGAAGAAGGAGTCAGTGCTCGCCCAAGGAGGAGCGTTATATTGACTTTATCCTTCACCTTGTTCTGGATCCGCAGGAGTGACCTCAGCGGGTTGGTCGACGTGCTGCTCAACCGCTTGCGTGTTCTGATACATGTTCGGCTGCTCGTCACACTGCATGTCATCGACTCTGGACTCACCATGGTCCAATACCAACACAACCACATCGGTAGGCTGATAATCACCTTGTTGTTCGCCCTGTTGCTTAACCCCGTGCATGCCCTGATGATCTCCCTCAGCGCCATCTCACTGCTCAACCTCAACCTCGTGCTCATCTCGAGCTGCAGAACAACGCGCTGATTGATGACTAGAAGAGGCTTTGGAACCTCGCGAACCGCGTCTCTGTCTCTCCTTAGACTTGTCCGACGAGTGGCGTGAAGGAGCAGGTAAAGGCTGATGCTCCTGAGGCACATATGAAGATTGACGTGCTGGAGAGGGAACAAGAGAGAGTGTTCTCTGACGAGTTGGCTCGAGTGTCCCTGTGGGGCGTCCTGACATTGGTTTGGTATCCTCGGGGATAGACCTAGGGACGGTGGTAGTGGAAGTCAAGCAACTGAACTTGCGCATGAAGTTCGTGAAAGTCTTGGTGAAGCTGTTGAGCGCCTTGTCTCTTGCCTTCCCCCATATCTGAAGCTTGTTGAGGCGTTCATGAGCTGCTCTGACTCCCTTAGCCATCCTGGGTTCTGAGTACTCCTCGAAGTGAAAATGCTCAGGGCGGTACTCAACCGCATCTTCTTCCATTGGCTCGGCGCTTGCTTCCGTAACGTCTACATGTTGCTCCTCAACATCAGAATTGTATAATGTATCCGCGGGAGGGATGAACTAAATATGCTCACCCCTNCCCCCCCCCCCCCCCCCCCCCCAAGATCATATTCAACTCGACGCAAGGGAGGAGTAATCTCGAGGGTGCGCGCGCAGGATGCATGAACTTGTAGAGCAACCGTCCATGCCTCAATCCCGAGTCCAAGGTGCGTAGCTGCCGCAAGTTGCTTATGTCTATCCAGCGTGGTTGGTATGAATAGGATGGTAGGGGAACACCAGCAGCCTCAAGAAACCAAGTCACCACGCCTCCCATGCACATCACTCCGGGAGTGTGATTGCTATTGAGTCTCGAGACCCAATTCTTGTATGACATTATGTAGTTGATAAGGTAGAGTGTGGCAGAAGTGTTGGATATGTCACTTTGCAGCGCGGTGCAATCCATAGTAGTGAACGAGAGTCCCTTAAGCGCCAGAGTCCCTTAAGCGCCAGATCAATCATCTCAAGCTCGCCGTTCGTCATGTATCCCATAATCTCCATGGTGTAAAATGCACTGGCAACCGCCTTCTGGAAGTAACACAACACTGGGCTCCTCAGGTTCGTCGCTTTTGTCTTCGATGAAGTGAATATGGACGTGCTTCCGATTGTTGCCCAGAGTGCGGATATCTCATTCCTATCAAACTGCAGTGTCGTCCCCGTTCCGCTGGAGAATCCAAATATCTCGTCGATGGTCCTAAATGTAAGAGTGTAGAACTGGCCGTGAACGCGTAATGTAATGTAGACCAGACCTCCATCAGACATCGTTCCCGGCTCATCCGCATACAAGTGCATATCCAGAGTGGATAGGAACTGGATTGTCTCCTCCCTGTATCAATGCTTCGGGGTGTTCATGATTCTCTCCAGATGGCATCGTCGAAATAGATACTAAACATCCTCCAGAATCCCGAGTTGCTCCATCGTCTCAACATGAGGATATCTTGTTCCGTTGAACTCCAACTGCTGGAACAGCTCGTAGTACTCCTTGGGAGTCAGTCTCGTCTCAGCGCCCTTCCGTCTGACAGATTTCCTAGGAGCTTGTCCTGAGCGCAACTCAGGTTCCTCCTGTTCGTAATCACTGCCTTCCTCTCTTGAGTTGGAAGCTCATGTCGGTCTCTTCCCTCGACTCTTGCTCTTAGAGAGCGATTTGTCTGGTCTGTTTGCCCTGCTGCCTATGCTGAACCCCCAACAATCTCGTCAACCATGTTCTTCATTTTCAGGAAACGCTTTGCCATGGACTCAGGTGATGAGCGTTCTCCACCAACACAACCATATGTTTCTCTCATCTCATGTATAAGCTCGGTACTTTTTTTGTTTCTCTGAGACATGATAGACTCAAAGCTAAATGTTAATATGTTAGTGAGCAAGTAACAAGAGAAATTATGAAATTCAAAATTTGAAAGTGCAAAGAGAGGATGAAACCGATCGAGTGGGCGTGATGAACTTCGCGGTCTCGGATTTGGTTCATTTTGTTGTTCCATAGTGACTAGTGCGGGATGATCAGTGAGTTGACGAGCTTGTCGTGGTCGTTATAACCGATTGATGTCGTCGATAACAGGAAGGAGGTTCTGATGTCCTCTTGATCTGGTGTGCATGCAATGTTGCAATCAACAGGTTCCTGAGGTGCAAAACAAACAAGCAGACAACCAAAACAAGTCAGTACTCAGAATGATAAGTGTGATAGAACTTAATCGTGCAAAACTTGAAATCTTAAATGTAGCAAACCGAATCCCAAATGGCAACGGCGCAAAATTGATACTAGGATTTTTGTGTGTCTATCCTAGCAGGTTCAATTAACCTTATGTAGTTGTAGTACTTAAGGTGTAAATCCAAATGGGATGTTGCTAGCAATCAGGATGCAATCAAGAAATAACAAGTCAAGTTAATTCAAAGAGTGTTTTTGTATCTAACAATCCTAGAATGACCAGAATGGAAAACGGAAATGAGTTACAGAACTAGAAACGAAAATGTATGACATGAAGTAAAAATGAGTAAAAGCAGAAACGAGTCTAAGCGTGAACTAAACAGCAAGAACCAAAACAGTCTCACGAATGAAATAAAAATCAGAAAGATAGAAGTCCTAAGGATGGGAGTAATTGATGTCGGTGGAGTATCCTAGTCTACAGAGTGTTTAACATGCCACAAGCAAACCACCCCTAAACAATGAACATCACGTCTTAGCTAATCCAATCTTTTGACAGAAGCTACTCACTCAACCACTTCTAAACCTAGCTCTCGCTAGAGAAACATGATCAAGCATGACATGAAAAACGAGTTCATTTACGTCAACAAACATCCTAGACAACTAATCTCTTAGGCTAGAAATGTAAGTCTATGGCACTAGTTGGTCAGACATTTCATCGAACACCTTTTGGGTGTGAAAATGTCTAAGACCTAGTTCCAATTGATCAGAGAGAAACTAGTATTTCTAACTCTAGTCCAGAAGGGAATCATACAAATCAAAGTTTAAACACCCTACATCCTAAAATCCTCCACCTAATCTATCCTATCCTCAAGAACAATCACACTACTCAGATCCGAAAATCATCATCAAAGATACGAATTCGGAAAACATTGAATCAAGCATAGTAAGATAGATAAAAATGAGAAGAACAACTTTGCAGAAGAAATCAAATGCAAAAACTCAATAAACTCAAAGATGTCGGATTACAAGTCTGAGAACGTTTTCGGTAGCTAGGTAAAACCTTAAGGAAAAGAACAAAAAATGAGATAAAAGATGTCTTCAGCCAAGACTTAACAAAATGTATTTACAGTAAAAACATGTAAATCCCTAAAACTTAAAACGACAAGGTGAAGAGTCGGTTTCGGAATCTCCTAAAGCGTGTAAGATGGAACGTCTTCCTGACATGTGCGAACGAGTCGGTGTGCGTCCAGTGGCTCGAACCAGATGGCTCGAGTGATGCGTGGTGAGGCTGGCTCGAGCGAGGTCTACTGGATGGAGTGGAGGGGTGTTGGCTCGAACCAGAGTAGTGTTGGCTCGATCCAGAGTGGTTTTGGCTCGAGTTGGGTGTATAGGCATCCACTAAAACGATGGTAACTCTTGAACCACACCTCCGATTGGCTTGAAATAAACGGCGTTGGAAAGATGAATCAATTCCCTACAACTTTTATAAAGACGTCGAAAGCTACATCCCACTTGAGTGGAACGGCTCGAACGGGGTGGCTCGATCAAGCGGATGAGACTGGCTCGAGAGAGGGACTCGATCGGGGTTGTGAGATTGGCTCGAGAGATGGTTCCGGGAGTGTTGTGCAGCGGATGGGTCGAGTGATGTGTTCCTGACGTCTCCTAGATACCTGAAATACTCCGAAATGCACAATGTATGGAAGGATGATGCAAGAACTACCTAGACATGCAAAGTGTATATAAAGGACTAGAAAATGATACAAAATATAGACATATCAGAATCAAACAAAAATTTGGGAGAGTTTTGGTGCTTTAAGAGGTTTTTTGTCGAAAATGAGAGTTTACATGAGCTATTTATAAGCCTCTCACTCGAGTTTCATGAAAGAGCATGTGGCGTGAGTGTGGAGACAAATGGCTCAGTTCTTGTATGGATTTCGCCACGTGGCTCAACCATGGCTGCATGTGGCACGTGTATCTCAAACGCCAGACAAAAGAGGCTTAATCCTTCAACACGTGGCATTGCAGCTTATGACCGGACTCTTCCCCTTCCCACGTTCCTTATACGTCCCATGTGTACCCAACGTACTCGTCCGCAGTGCATGGCCTTAATGTCTGTGGTCTGGTCCCCTGGTACATTTTTTCCCCGTACCAACAGTCCCCTTCTCGGACCAATTTTCTTCCTTGATTCTTTCCTTTCGTCCAACGTACTTGGTACGTACCACGGGTCACTCCCAACGGTCCCTTGGTACACTGGCTGGTCAGCTGGTACGCGGCCATTCCATTTTTATAGTCCATTCCACGTCTTCCTTTTGCCTTTATCTTTGCTATTTCTCTACTTATCCTTTTTAAAAATTTTCACCGATGTCCCCCAACGTCCATCGTCTATCTCCCTTGTTGGCCTAACCTTCACAAGCCTCTCGGTCGTTTCTCAAGGTTCTTCCTTTTCTGTCTTTCAAAGTTCTTTCTGAGTCCTTTCTCAATGGGGTGTTACAGTGGGGGTGTGTACGTTGTGGCTACATTGGTGGTGATGATTAGAACCCCGGAGGGGATGAGTAGTTCCCCTGGTACCGAGATCTCGAGGCTGTTGATCTGAGAATGAAACGGTATGGCTCGAAAATGACGATCTGAGAAGGTAGGTGGTGCAGTTCAAAGGTTACGACCTGAGAATGTATGATTGAGGGAGCAAATAATGTCTGGAACGTGGCCCAATTAGAATTGAGAAATCATTAGTAATACGATTTGATGTTATGAATTAATGTATATATTATATTACAAAAATTATTATTAATGTATAAAGAAAATGCGAAAAGAAAGGATACTTGAGGATGTTGGACTACAACGGACCGACGGGTTCATTGCAGGTCATAAACCGCTGACGAGCAGTACGGGAAGAATCGAGCTATGGACCGTGGTCTTTTAGGAATGGGGTTCGTGAGCCAGAAAAAGTGATAATGGCCAAACCTATAAGAAAAGTAAAACTTCTTAAGTAATGTAAGAAACATAAATGTTTGACAGTGGTAGTTGCCACAAAAGTGATTAAACTAAGATGAAAGTTATTGAGGAGAAATAAGATGTTTGCTTGTTTGTTTGATTGATAAACATTTTGAATCTATGCTAAGTAATAGTTGTTGATTATATTTGGAACGTTATTATTGTATGTCCAGTGGGCAGAGTTTGATCTCCTCACTGAGTAAACTTGTTTACTCACCCCCTTATTTCCCTTTTTCCCAGGTTAGTAAGTTTCAAGAGTTACAGTTTGATGTTTGTTCGTTGGTGAATTTTAAGAAAGAAACGTTTTTGGCCATACCAGATGGATTACATGTTGTTCCATCTTTTGTAACGGTACAGGTGTTACGCCCACCCTCAAGAGTGTTTTCATACACTTTCCAAAAATAGCAAAACTCTAACTCCCTTAAAACTTTCCATTTTTAGAAACTTTCTATATATGGAAACATCCCATTTCTAGAATCTCATAATCATTTTACTCATTATATATCAAGATTCCATAAGAACTACTCATCTTATTAAATCTTCTCTCCAGCAATATTGTCAGTAAATCCGCAATACGGTCATCTCAGTCTGAGCAAAACCTGTTACCACACTCACAGCACCCGCAGGACCTCCAACAACACCAGTAAGCACACCGGCCACACCCTTAGACCCCCACCTGACCAGCATGCGAATTACTAACTTGCTAAACAGTGGCCCTCCAGCCACCCTCGACGAAGTAAGTCTCGAACTTAAATTCTTGGAAATCCATTTCCAACACATCTATTTTCACAATTCACCGCTAACGGTATTTTCCGATACCGACGTGATCCACCACTTTCCATTAGTCATATGCACTTCCTTGAACATAGACTAAAAACTCTAAACAACTACACAACGCAATAAAAACTTACCGTAGAATCTCATTGAATGGTCGAAGAGGATAATTCTAGGACTCCAAACTCACTCAAATTGACTAACTACTCATAATCAATTTTCATCACACAACAACCATTCACAACATCATGCACCAAGCAACAAGAAATAATTCCACCAACTAAAATCCCCTTAATCCACTCTAACACCAATCCACTTAACCGCCCTAAAACCGTAAGGGCTCTGATACCAAACTGAAACAACCCGATCCATTTTTTTAATAATAATAATCTAATTATATACCCCCATCATATTTAATTACAACCAAACAATAAATCAATATGCACAGCGGAAAACAAACCAAACCAACTTCAAATGAATATAAATACCATATCAATCAATTATAACCAATTAAAACCATCAACCTAACATGCTTCCAAACTAGGTTCCAACATAATTAACATTATCAATAATACAACCGAGACCCTAGATCATACTCCTCCTCATCGCCATGATTCCACGCTACACATGCATTACCTGCACCACAAACACAATGAGATGCGTGAGTATTACCATATATACCCATTGAGGCGATCCTCCCATCTACGACCTATACACACAAGCAAATCAAGAGTACAACCAAAAATAAAATATAATAAACCAGTCATTAAACAAAACACCCAATAACATATTCACCACACCTACACATCATCACACAAAACAAATAATACAACCCAATCGCTCAGATAAACTCATGGTCACACACTCACCTTAACAAGCTGATTCTAACAACAAATATAAACAGGAGAGCCTCTCCTCGCGTCTGAAACAGTCCAAAAACGTCCTACAACAATTCACACGACCAAAAGCAATCTTGAAGCAAACTGGACAGAAACAACAGAAAAGAACAGTCTCAAAGATGAAACCCTAAAATAAAAACCAATCGTTAACTATCAAATCTCTTCGGTGAAAAGCTAGCCCTAGACGTCGAAACTTCCCACAAAATCTCTTGCCGATTAGAATCCAAACGAAACTATGATCTACAGTTACAATCTCTGATGGTCTCAACTCGTGTATGAGAAAATGTGTCTTACGAAACTGCCAATAACGTATCGAGTTTAAATCCAAATCCACTTCTGTAAAAAGGAGAATGACGATGATAGACTTGAGACTAACTCTACAAAATTTCGTTACCTTTTACAACGATTTGATATATCGAAACTGTTTCCTCCCAAACCCTAACGATTCTGCTCCTTCTCCTTCTCTTTCTCTCTAACACAAAGCTGTTGATCTCTTTCTCCTTTTCACCAAAACGACCAATATCTCTCTCTCTTACTCTATAAAAAACTAACGTTGACACTCCACCAAAAGAAAGGAGGCGACACTTTAAAAAAATCTAGGGCTTTTGGTTTAATTAGATTAAACCAGAATTTAATTAAACTGATAGTTAAATTGAAATTAATTAAAATCCACTCTTTTGATTTATATAACACAACCCAAAATATAATCCCCAAACATGGATGTTACATGACCTGAGAATGGTAGAGTAATGGAGCAAACAATGTCTAGGACATGGATATCAGCATAGTGACTTGATGTAGACTTCGGAGGTCGGGAGTGATCTCGGGTTTTGGTTGTACTGGCCAGTGAGGTCAGGGTGTTATGGACTGTTGGATCGGTATGTGGTGTGAACCACTGTGGTGGTGGAAACATTTTGCAATTGGACTGTGGTGTTGTCAGATTTGAGAACGAATCTTTAATTAGATGGGAGAATTTTAACGCTCGTGAACCAACTTTGGTGTTGGAATATCGACCGACACCACAAGTTGGTTCGGGCTGTGAGTTTGGATTATTTTTGCAAGCGGTTTTCTGGTTTGGTGGAAGTAAACCATAACCCTAGGTTTATAAGGGGACGGAGAATCTTCTTCTCTTTTTTTATGTCCCTTGGGTCGCAGCCACCATCAGATAAGGAAAAAGAGATGGAGTCGTTGCCTCCAGCTTGAGCTGAGTTTGTTTGTGGTGTGAGCAGCGAAGAGAGCTGAGTTCTGGTTGTGCCGTAAGAGAAGGATAAAGGAGATACATCTACTTGGTGGTGGATTGAGAGAGATAAGGAGGCTCTCTTATGGCTGTAATCCAGGTAAGTCGTGTTGTTTGTGGTTTATTCGACTAGGGAATCGATGGTTGTGAAGGATTAGGGGTTTATGGCAAAAAGAACCTTGAAAGGAGGCTCTGGTCGTGATTTCTGGATTTGTGTCGAACGTGGTGTCAGTGAACACCGACACCTGCGAATGGACACCCACCACTAGTGTCATTTGACACCCTTACCAGAAATCTATAACCGGTTCATGGGTGTTACATTATAAAAATAGAAAATTATTGCATTTCATAAACCGGAAAATTATTGTATTTCATAAAAAAAAAATTAAATATTAAATTCTTCACCCTATCACATTATGACATGTCATCATCAAAAAGTGGCTCTTAAACCTCCTAAATAAATGTTCTTATTTATTTCAAGAACCCAACCTAAATACTCCCATTGGAGATGCTCGGAAGATCAAAAGAGTAGTTCAAACTTTCATCTATAATAAACTAATGAATGATGAAAGATCTTGAATTATCTTATCATAGCTATAGCCCCAGAAAAAACCATTCAATAAGAAAACATAAGCCGGCCCGAGATCACTTTGTATGGAAAATTCACTAAACTAGGATCAATGCCCAAGTTAATAGTACTTTGATGCTAGTTGAGTGGTTAGAAGCATAAGGTTGAACCAACTCTTGCATTCCTGCATTGTATTTGGTCTAAATTGAAGCATGTTGTGATTTGATACCATTTCCTATTTATAAGAACCTAATATTGACTTTTAATTATCAATTTGTGCATTGCTTTAAACTCATGGATACCATATACATATTTGGATCATCTTTCTCCTTTTTACCACTCTTGTTGATCCAAGTAGCTGATTTAATCATTAAGATCAGTTTCCAATACCCTTAACCAACCCTTCTTTTAAGACATGTTTATTCTTGTGTGTGTAAGACCTTTTTGGGATTGAGCTTGGTAGAAAGTGTTAGGTTTGAGCTGACAAAAGTATTGCCTTGTGTAGTTCTAGTTTGCAGTTTTCAAACTAGATAGGACTAGGTGGTTTAATTGTTGGGTTTGAGACTTGGTTGTTTTGAAAAAGAAAAAGAAAAGAGAAAGAAAGAAATAAAATGTTATAGTCTTTAGGAGGGGAATGTGTTTAAGTAAATGTAAGCTCTAGTGAAAGAATGGGAAGTATGAGATTGTTAAAGATGGTTCTAATCAAAGAGAAGAAAGAAAGAAAAAAAGAGACTAGCAAAAAGCTTTTATGTCTTAAGAAATGAAAAGAAAAAGGGAACCATAGCAATAAGAAAGAAATCCCCATTCCACTAGAGCTTACATTTCTTAGCTGTTCAAAAGAGTAGTTCAAACTTTCATCTATAATAAAAATGTTGTTGATTTTATATATTTTTTGTTTAAAGTTGTTAAATTTATAACATTATGTAATTTCAGATAATTATATAAACATAAGAATATTACTTATCATTGGTATGAAGTAAGTTAATTTTATTTGTTATGTATTCTAAAAGATTCTTACAGTAATATTAAAATTTCATTGTTATGTATTCTAAAAGATTCTTATTGTAATATTTTAATGCATCATGAGGATGAGAAAAATATGCAATTTCAGTAATTATTTAGTCTAAAAATATTCTACAGCAAAACCTCGATAAATTAAGCATTTTGAAACTATTCTATTTTATCAATTTTAATAATTATTAATTTATCGATATATTAATTATTTTAAAACACAATTCAGGACCAAAAAATGTATTTGCTTATTTCAAGATTAATTTATTGAATATTAATTGAAGAAATTATACTATATTTAATGACTTTACTGATTCCATATGTAATAACTATATTATTTTAATTCTTTATAAATTAAATGTTCAAAAGATTATGAGCGTGTGATTCAGATTTACAAGAAAGCTCTTGCAGAGCATGAAAATCCAAACATGTTAAAGAGACTCAATGAGAGAGAGAGGGCAAAGAAAGATTTGGAGGAGTAGAAGAAATTTTATTCTAGTCTCGGCAGCATTGAGAAATTAAATATGAGATAAAAGTTTATGGAAAATGTTCAAATGGTGCACCAAATATGTCACATATGTCTACCATGGAGGATTTGCCAGATGTTTTCCGGATACAAATTCTGGTAACATATAGTTTACGATATTATTCAATGTATATATACTTACGTAAGATATTCTGCCAAATATTTTTTTCAAAAGAATGATGCAAATTCATACTATTAGTGAATTACACAAATAACAATTTGTCGAAATATATAGGTATGTATATATTATAAAGATGATATGTAAATAAGACCGCCAAATGACTAATAATGAAGAAAGACAAAGAGAGGCCTGAAATCAAAGAAAAATGACGAATGTTATAACTGGTTATATAACACAATGATTCACATTTTTGTATAGTTTTTCTTGTTAAAAAAACATACATTTGGCTACGAAAACACTGTTTATAGTATCATTAGCAATGACCTACATTTCTTATGATCTTGTAGTAAAATATATTAGGTTCGGATCCGCACGTACGTGCGAGGTTATTTTTGCGTAAATTTCTTTAAAATTGGAAAATTTTCACGTAGACCTCTACTCAAATCTGCATGGATGATATTTATAAGAACAAATTAAGATAAAATATACTTAAGTGATATTACGTGTATATTATTGTAAGCTAATCTAAATATAGTTTGTTTAGGGGTGTTAAATCAAATTTGGATTCGATCCCGAACGTTCGTACAGGATTATATTCGTCAATATTTTATAGTTTCACCATGAAATTTGGATTAACATGACAACAGATTCAAATCAAATTTGAACTGAATTAGTAATTAATTAGATTTCTATTAAATTCATAAAGTATCAACCGGATAAAAACTACCAAAATATTAAACTTTTCTGGTCATATGACCCAAATTTTCAAGTTGGTCAAACACAGTCCCATAGACCTGTGACACATGTCTCATAATAAATTTTATACTTTTTATACCCATAGTAAAAAATTTATTAAACCGGTAAATTATCGAATTTATATAATCAGTAAAAATGATTAAAACCCATGAACTATCAAACCAAATTTATAAAATTAGTAAAAAATGATACAAACCATGAACCAAATGAAACAAACCGGCTGGTTCTGGTTCAATAGTTATTCTTTCAGACATATTTTAGGAATTGTCATATTTCCCGTAACATAACATAATTCATTTCAAACATAACATGTTAAAAGTACAATATTATAACTTAATTAAATATATTGTATATTTTTATTCGTCATAAATCTATACCAAGTAAATAATAATTTCACATTTATTAAAAAGGAATTATATTGCATATATGAAATATTTTTTAAAATGTGTGTATATTTTTCATATTTTCCAAAAATCATACGTTTTATATATTTATATAAAATACATAAGATTGGGAAATGAACAATGTATTGATATTATATAGCTTATATATTAATAAAGAAAATTATTTACACTACACTAACCAAACCCAAAGTTAGACATGCATATAGAAAGTGTGTAGATAATAATTATATTTAAGAGACAGAGTTAGAACGGTCAATGGCCTTAAGCGATATGAGCCATCTCCTTCATAGGCCCATTGTTAGATAAGATTCCCCCATTCCGATTAGATATTGCCTGGGTTCAACGTACCACACAAACGTTCTTTTTGACTTTTGAGTCACCATCACCGCGCCGAGAAGAATCATTTTCTCTCAACTCGGATTCCTAGCCGCCGATGTCACTGATGTTTCACTTCGTCGATAGATAGTCTCCACCGCCAAACCATCAGCTTCTATCTACCATCATCATCAAACCCGTCGGCTTTTCCACGATTACCAAAACCGTCGGCTTCTATTTTGCCGCTATACGATCAACCATTTGAGCTTCTTCTTTCGTTATACCTGTACACTTCAGCTCCATATCAAGTGATAAATAGTTACTAAAAATTTTAAGTTTGAGTCTGGATTAAGATGTAATTCACGAAGTTTACTTCATCACATACTCATGCCATAGATTTAGAAGGATACTTAAAAAAATTCTTGTTAATCCACCACACTACACGTATAGACGCGAACCCCCTCGTTTCCGTACGTGCGACTCTCACCGAATACGGCTCGCACAAAGATTACTGAGATACATGTGCTTTGACATAAAAATAATGTGCCCAGAAATTTTCTATGTTTAGACTGGACATCTTCAAATAATCTTAAAATATCTAATTTCTATTTTCAATTTGGACAGGAAAATTGATATGCCCAATTTGAACTGAATCCATGACACGCAAGAATAGGGTTGGGCATTCGGGTAATCTGTTCGGGTTCGGGTATTACCCATTCGGATTCGGGTAAACGGGTTTAGAAAAATAGAATTCATTGGGTATTTTTAGATATATGGGTTCGGTTCGGTTTGGGTACTATCAGGTTCGGGTCGGTTTGGGTTACAAATTTTAGAACCATCCGAACTATCGAGTACTTGAAAAAATATAATTAAATTTAAATAAATTTAGTTAAATTTTGACTTACATAACAAAATATTTTAGATATTTTGATTATTTTTGAAATCTAGGTATAAAACTAAATGAAATATTCAAAATTATAATCATAATTTTAGTGTAATTGCATTATATTAATGATAAATATTATAAATATGTTTATATATTCGGGTTTAATGGGTACCCAATCGGGTACCGGGTATTACCCGATCCTAATCCGAACCCACGGATATTAGAAAATAGAACCCAATAGAGTTTTATAGGCAAATTCGTACCCAACCTGAACCCGGTTTTTCGGGTCGGGTTCCGAGTTGGATATTCGGGTACGGTTTTTATGCCCAGGCCTACGCAAGAATTTGATGCTTTAATATAATGTAATCTTTCGTCTATTGATTTTTTCCAGACTCTACGTCAAAGTAAAAATGTGTTATGTCTTCATACTTCATTATGATTTTAGGATTCATTTTATAAGATTAATTTTGTAGGATTCATTACGATGTAAGATTAACTATATCATCGATTTCAAATCTGGATATGGCCTAACATTAATAGGAAAACAATTTCTACAATTAATAAGAGTACCTGAATATTTTTTTTACCCTTCTGATTGCAGTAGCTCATCAAATCTATCATGTCTCGAAGTTGATGTTGTCGTACCAAAATGTGAGATTTTAAAAATATTTAGTGATTTGAATGGCGTATAGTTGCTTAGCAAAAACCAAGATATAAAAGTTAGTTATATATGTTCACCTTGATTTATTGACAAACCGTTGTATAGAAAACGTGAGTAAACCACATGTATAAACCTATTTGAACCATAAAGTTTACCCATTCCAATTATTATAAAGAAAACATATTAGAACAAACCAAAATTTTTGTATAGTTTGTTTCTTACACGAAGAAAAGTGAAAACAAAAATTTTGACAGGTTCTATACAATTATAAAATATTGAAATAAAAATGAGATTCTTCTTAACATGATTTATTTAAAACAAAATTAAAGTATTGTAGATCTTAGATATAAATAAATCCTTACCGCTTGTTGATTGTTTGAAAATCTTAGAGTTGAGAATTCTGATTTACAGACTTATTATTGATGTACAAACTTACTTTTGAGCTGCAAAATTGTTAGGATCACAAATTAGAAAACTTAATATTGATGTAAAACATACGAAAAAAGAAATATTAGTAGCATATATCTACTATACTCTTAGAGACGTAGAGATTCATATCTAGTATGCTTAGTGAATTGCTTCCATGATTGAAGGATCTTGGTTTGGATGCTTGGATCAAGTAACTTGTTTTCAAGGGCTTAATGTCGTTAAGGTATGTGAATCCATTAATCTTTTTTTCTGTAATCGATGTTTTTGAGTGAAAGAAATTAAAGCTTTAGATTATCTAAAAAGGTAGAAACCGGATGCTATATTTATATACAAAAGTTTGTACACAATGTTCAAGTTGACGATATTTAGTTTCTGTTTTAAAGATATTCTCTCATAAATTCGAATATCTTAATTTCCTATTCTATTTAATGTCTAGAAAAAATTGAATCATCATTCTGTATTTTTCTCGATTTGATAGGATTATATTCCATATTTGTAGTTATATTTAAATGTTATTTGCTAAAATATCAATCATATGAGATTTCAATCCTACGTAAACTAATGCCCATATTACGGTTTATGATTAATATTCCCTGTTAATAGTTATTGTAGTTACTAATTATTAGGGATACTGATTTGGTTGAGATATTGATTTGAGATGTAAATATATAGGATGTTTAGGTATTTAATTGTTCTAGTTTTTGAAAATTTGTTTAAAAAAATATTGTGAAGGCTGATTTGTTGATTTAGGTGATGATTAAGTCCGATTAAATAGCAGATATTGATTATAGTTTAATTGTTTGGTATTGTATGGAATGAGATTGATATTGATGATAGTTAAGGCAATTAGCTTTTTTATAGAAATTTTAATTCAATCATATATTTTCCTTAACTATCATATCTTTCTGTTTCTAGTTGGTTTAATCCTTTTCTTTTTTCTTTTGCAGGCAACTGGCGTGATTGGATAAGAGAGTATATATTCGACAGTCAATCTTGCAAAACAGGATCCGAATATGTTTAAACCGGCTCGGTTAGGATCCGTGTGGCATGGCCATTTAATCTTACAAATTTGCCCTTGTCGTTCTCTTTGTGTGTTCTCTAAAATTTTTTATGTGAAGAGCATTTTATGACAGACTTGTTTTATTGTTTTTTTTTATTCCTAAATGTACTTCCCAATTAATAGTATAGATTAATAGTATAGATGAGTAATGATTTTTTTTTTGTTGATTATATATGCATATGGATTATATGTGGACATATACCTAAGAAAGACAACTAAAAACAGCTACTATTACTGGTGAACGTTACTTTATTTCAAAGTTGACCATTTTTTATTAGGTTTATTATCTTCCTAATATATATATTATTTAGGTATCCAGAGCTTACCTTGTGTCTCTTATTTAAAGCTACACCTCTTTGATTCTATTCTTACTTCTTACTATTATAACGTGAATTCTGTCTTCCCATCCTCAAGCTAAACAACAAGCAAAAGATTACAATCATAAACAAAATATAAATTTGCACGTACATTAATTTGATTGAATTATTCCATTCCATGTGTGTATATATATAGCTTCAAAATAGATAATTTTTTTTTGGTTTGTTAAACTTATACTAATAAAATAAGATTTATTTTGTACAATGGAAACCAAAAAACACACCAAACTCTAGAGAGAGCAATGGAACAATTGTTGATACATACTGAGCTTAAGTCACAGTTTAAAACGGGCGAGAGACACAACCAAAATAAAAACCAAGTAGAAAGTCGACTGAGGGGTCCTCCAACGAGAAGGATATGTGACGGTTGTGCATGGTTTGGTTGATAAGAGCTTTGGTAACAGAGATAGCCGTTTGCTTTGCTTAGAAGATTTGTTGGTTCCGCTCTTTCCATATCATATAGACTGAGACTTGCAAGAGGAGCTTTAGGATCTTACTATCATAGTGAGTCGGGGACGATTGGACACTGAGCACCCAGCTTGCTGCCGCCGAGAGCTGGAGGGAGGGTTCAGCGAGATTTTCCCCGCTAACGTGACCCAAATAGACCTTGAAAACTCACATTCAAAGAACAAGTGAGCATGGGAGTCCAGACAAGCTGAAGGGACATTCATTCCCCATTGCTTGAGCCTATCTCTGGTCGAGAGCCTACCTTGAGCTGCTAGCCACTGAATAAAGGAGAACCTTGGAACAGACTCCTTAAACCATATTGCTTTGTACCACGTCACGGTCGGAGTTATCACCCGAATTTGCTGCCAAAGTGCTTATGGCAGAGAATTTATCAGAGAAAGTACCAGACGGCTGTCTCCACTGAAACCAGTCTGAACCTCTTTTGGGAGATGGAGGGGAGACGTTAGATAAGAAAGTGCCATTGGCCTTCACAAGTACCTTCCCAAACAGAAGCTTCCCTGCTTATTCGTAACTCCCTAGGACCCATATCACCAAAAATATCAATAAAGGGTCCACGTTTAGTCCAGGAATCGTACCAGAACAAGCTTTCAAACCGTTTCTTGGTTGACACCTGAGCAATTCCTTGAAAGTAGTATAATCTCAATCAGGTTCCTAATATTCCAAGAAAGCCGAGGAGCGGTATCCATAAGCCAATAGCTCCTCCTGCCAAAGATGTTGTGATGTAACCACCGCACCCATAGTGAACCTGTTCTTGAAAAAAGATACTAGAATTGCTTCAATCTGAACACAATGGCAAATTCCTCAAGGGACCGAGTACCCAGACCTCCTTCTTGCTTTGTTTAACAAATGTCCTTCCAAACAACAAGCGCCCCTCTAGCAGAATCAGTCGCATTCTTCCAAAGAAAAGCAGAGCAAAGTGAATCAACCTTCTTATAGAAACCCTTGGGAAGAACGAACACTTGAATCCAAAAGTTAACCTTCCCATAGATAACAAAGACAATGAACCGGATCTTTCCAGCATAAGAGAGGTATTTTGAAGTCCATGAATGGAGGTGGCTAGTTATCTTCTGAAGGAAAGGCTGAAGGGAAGACATTATTAACTTTGTTGGGCTAAAAGGAAGACTCAAATACCGAGTTGGGAAAGTGCCAAGTCTGACTCCAATTAGACTTGATAATCCTGCAGCTTCTAACTCATCAAACCCGCCTAAGAAGAGCTCAGATTTTGTCGGATTCATATCCAACCCTAAGAGATGAAGGAATTGCTGAAGAATGTATGTGATGCCAAGCAGAGAGTAATGTGATCCATCAGAGAAAACCATGAGATCATCTGCAAAAGCTTGGTTAGTTATCTGAGGGGAGAGACACAATGGATGCGCTGAAAACACACCCTTCACTAACCCTAGATCAAGCATTCTCGATAACACCTCCATGACCATGATGAAGAGGTAAGGAGATGTACAGTCTCCCTGCCTCAATCCTTGTCTCCCTTCAAAGAAACCATCAGCTTGCCATTAATGGATATCGAGAACCTTGGAGTAGAGATGCTTTCCTTAATTCAGGTCCTAAAAAGCGGTGGAAAATGCAGGGCTTCCAAGATCTTAAGCACAAAGTCCCAACAAACCGTGTCAAACGCCTTTTGGATGTCCACTTTGAGCAGTGAGGTTTTTTGACAAGAATTATTCTCATAGTTTCCGATAAGTTTCGAGGCTAGCAGCGCATTCTCACCCAAACTCCTCCCACTAAGAAACGGTGCCTGATTTGGAGAGATAAACTCCATAAGTAAGGGCTTTAGGCGATTTGCCAAGATTTTAGAGATAATCTTATACGCTAGATTACAACAGCTGATAGGACAAACTCAGAGAGTGCAAAAGCATCAGGGGTCTTTGAATTAAGAGAGATGACGGTAGTATTCATGTCTTTAAGAAGACGACCATTGCAGAAAATTTCTTGAACTGCACTAATCATATCACCCCCAACCATAGACCAGGCTGACTTGTAGAACTAAATCGGGAAGCACCCCGGCCCTGTGCTCTTATTCGGAGGCATGGCACATAAAATATCCTTAGTCTCCTCCATTGACACCTCTTGTAGCTGATCATGAGACTAGGAGGAAGAGCATCTGAACGGGAATAAAGCCTGCAAGTATTCAACAGAAGCAGGCGATACTTGCATATCTGTAAAACCACACTCTGACTTGAAATAGTCAATCGTATGCCGGTTAAGCTCCTTTGGCGAAGTGATTTTACTTCCATCAGCATCCCCGAAGAAATGAATATGATTTTGGGAGTTTCCCTACATCACCATCTTGTGAAAGAAGGAAGTATGCTTATCACCAAGGGCCAGCCACTAAATGCGAGATTTTTGCATATAAAACTTTTCCTCCGCTGACAAGAGCTTGTGCCATGCCTCAGAAGCTATATTCTCCTCTCTTGCTAACTTAACAAATAGAGCAGCTAGAATCTGTTTTTGAATCGCTGTGACTTCCTCTCTTTCACTGTTAAAGAGATCCCACTGAAATTTGTCTTGTTCAGCATACAAAGACTAGGCTTTAGTAGCTTTAAAGCACACACGAACTTAAACTGAGAGGACCCAATAATGGAACTGGCAGACCATTCTGACTCAATGAGACCAGAATACTCCGAGTGGTCCACGATGTGATTATAGAACTTGAAAGGCTTGTTAACCACTCGGTGTAGATTAGAGATCAAGAACAAACTAGGGGCATGGTCATACTGACCTGGCTACAAGAATTCTGAGTAAGCATCCGAAAAGGTCCTAGTCCAATGCTCATTAATTAGAGCATGGTCAATGCGCTTAGATATTGGCTCTTCCTCCCTATGGTTCCACCAGGTGAAGCGTAAACCCTTAGACGGAGCTTCGAAAAGATTAGCCCCCTGGACGACAAACTCAAATTTGTCGACTCCAAGTAAATCTATAGGCGGCACAGGAAAACCAGAATGATTCTCGCTCTGAAGTATCTGATTGAAGTCTCTAATAACTGCCCAGGGATTGCGTGCTAGAGGGGTAGAAGAACAGAGATGGACTAACTCCTCCCAAAGTGAAGTCCTCTCCTCTGGAAGATTAAATCCATACACAAATGTAACTATGAGATTGATGTTCTTTGCCTGCAAGAAGAATCCACAAGTGATAGCCTGAGCAAATTCTTGATAAACCACCACCGTAACTCTAGGATCCAAGATGACCACAATTCTCGCCGTATTGTGACAGTCAAAATTCCCTAAGAACTTCCAACGACGAGGAACCGCTTTCAAAACTTTCTTTGAATTCCTTGGTTGTATCTTTGTTTCCAAAAAAGCTCCAAAAATAGGCTTATGGATATTAACCCATTGCTTAGTCATTACTTGCCTTCTATGGCTATTTAAACCTCCAATGTTCCATCCAAAAAACATAATTACCAAAGTGAAAGGCTCTTCCACCTCAGCTACAATATCCAGTGCAGAAGAGGAAGGCATAGCCAACTTCGAAGATTGCCACTGGCACTGCTCTTCATTAGGTGAGGCTCTAATATTTTCTTGAGAATGAACCCGCAAAGATTTAGGAACTGGGCCCTCTTTAACAGGGCTCTTTGATCTGGTAACACGCCTGCCTTGACGGGGGCCTTTGCTGCCACCACGTTCGCCTCTACTCTTTGATCTGGAATTGGTTCTCTTATCTATTCTTGTGGAGAGCTTGGGACATCAGGAAGCAGAGTGACCAAAACCTTCGCAAGAGCTGCACTTTGTGGGAAGCCAAGGGTAAGAGACATCAATCTGAAGCTCTCTCCCATCGCTAAAACCTGATACAAGCTTAGAAGGAAGATCTACAAGCAAATCCACCTCAAGCACAATCTTTGCAATCTCAAAAGTTTCCTTCCTTTTAGTCTTAGGACGAAGTGCTTTAGGATAACCAACACCAGAGGCAATTCTGGCTAGATCTCATCTGTGAATAAGTAGTATGGAATACCCCTGAACTCCACACTACCTGAGCTTTAGTTAGCGGAGGTTTCTCAGGAGTAAAGTCTAGAGACCATGGGGCTACGAACATAGGATGCCCAGCAATGTTCCACAAATTGTGACTCAAAAGAATCGCGCAAGATTAGGCATTAGTGACACAAAGCAAAAAGGTGCCAAGTCCAATACGATGAACAAAGATTCTAGGACCCGAGCAAGCCAATAGAGCATTCACCACTCCTATAATCCGACCCATCTCCAATGGAGGACCGTGGAACTGGGCGTATACATCCTTGAACTCCTCCTTAACTGCTGCAACACTCTCGTCAGGGATAAGAATAGAAAGAACACCAGAGACCTATTTCGTTGGACACCCAATTTTTTCCAATGCTGCTCCTGGCTTAGCAACACTCGCGTATAAGCGAGGAGGAATGGTAGACACCTTATCTGATTGGGTAGGAGCAGCAGCAGGAACTAGATCAAGAGGAGAGAAAGAGGAAACAGAATCCTCTGCAACCTGAGAAGATAAGGCAGAATCCACTATAGCAGGAACAGAGATAGCTGAAACTGAAGTCGTAGCAGCCGGAGTCATAGCAGCCACCGGAGGAGATCCTGAGACCGGAACTGAAGCATCTCGAGGAGGATCATTCTTGCAAACGGCAAGGGTCAGATCTAGATCTGAAACGGATTTAGAGAAATCTGTAGCCACAACCTTAGAGGTGAGAGACTCCATATGGACAGAGGGAAGCTGTAACGACCTGCTCTAGGTGAACCAATTGTACGCATGTGGTACGTGTCGCGGTAGACGTAGCGACGAACGGTGGTACAGTTGGCGACTGACCATGGGTTCGATAGGTTAAGGGGATCCGAATGGGAATGGAGAGTTCTAGACTAATGAAGTGACAGTAGTGAACAGATGTTTGAATTGAAGAAAACAAATCCCAAGTTTACAGTGATTGATGATGCAAGCATGTAAGTTTCTGGATGAAATGGGATAGTGAAGTGTCTAGTGTAAGTGACAGTATAAATGACAGTGAAGTGGGAACTGTCGGATAAATGATCGCATCGGTGAACGATGGTTCAGGCCTATGGGACAAAGATTGATAGATATGACTATGGGCCAATGGATGGCCCAGGAACTCAGAGTCCTTGCGAAGGATTTAAGCCGACTCACAGAAAAGGAAACTCGAGGGAGATGGAAACTTGCGGAAAAGGCAATCCAGGTAGGATAAGGATATACGCGAAAGAAATGGGAACTTAGGGAGCAATAAGGCTTATCGTTTTGGGAAAGCTCAAGGCGGTTTAGTCGATCCTATAAATAGGATAATAACCCAAAGCTCTCGAGAGAGCACCGCATAGAAATCCTTAAGCTGTCGTTACAAAGAGAGATCCATCGAGCAAAGACCGAGATTTCCTAAGAGGGGTCGAGTATCCGAGAGTCTTAGTCGAAGGAAAGATCGGTAAGTGATCCTTCAACCTAGTCCATCGATATTTTACGGTCTTAACGTCGGTTAGTAATGGTGTTCGATCTGTCCGTGTAGAGGCGGGGATCAGATTAGGAAATCGAACTAGTAAGGTTGATAGTTAGCACCAAGGGTTGGAAACCGAAGGTGAGTGCGTGACTGTGACCAAGTTCTTTGGTCGATCTTTTGACCGATGGTTTATTTAGTCTTAATTGCTTGCTTGTCTTGGTTAATGTTTTTACTGCAATAAATAGATTGTTGGTCTAAACGACTTGGACAACTATCCTATGGGTTTTTTGACATGCATGACTTGATTGAATTAGACCTATGTCGGATTGAGATTATTGAACTGAGCCTAGTGAGACAGGATTACCGCTCGCCTCCTTTTATGGTCGCAGGAAAAGAATGGTCTGAGAATCTGGATTTAAGTGGATGACCAGCTCGCGTGACGAAGGTAAGGAAGGGAGAGACAGGATGGTGGTTTTGGGTTGTTTTACTTTCGGTATGGTATTTTAAGACGATGTAATAGTCTATTTGCATGACTCTCGTTGTACTAGAACCTCACATGGAATTTGGATGCATATTTAAATTTGATTTAACCCGTTATTACTTAACCACTGACGCATATTGTTGAATGAACGAAATAAAAATCAATAGGCCCTACGTTTAATATTGAATAAGTACATGTTGGTACGGAATTCTAGGGTCGGGGTGTTACAGAAGCCCCCCTGCTACGCTGGCGTGTACCTTGACAAAGTCAGGGTCTAGGGTCTAGAGTCTAGGATCTAGGGTCTAGGGTCTGGATTTCTCGTTCAAAGCAGCTTTTAAGAAGGATTTACTGGGAGCTTGGCGGAGGAACTGAGGCGGAAGAGGGACAATCGGACGAGGCTTCTTCTTCTTACCCATAAGAACAGAACCACGAGTCGGTGAGGGATCGACCGACGACGCGGAAAGGAGGCGGAAGTTAACAGAGGATGAAGAGATTAGGGTTGAAGTCGAAGGAGGCGGAAGTCGAAACAGCTGATTCAAAAACAAAAAAAAACAAAAAGATAATTATTTGACCTTGATAGAGCGAATTTGGTTGAGAGAATCATCTAGTTGACGTTCAATATATTCTAACTCTTTTCAATTCAGATGTCCTAAAACTTTTTTTTTTTGACAAATTAATATTTTTAATTAAACCACAAATCAAATATATTTAACCACCAAGAAAAAGAAAACTATCAGAGAGGAAAAAATGTGGGAAGGGAGGTGTAGCTTTTTAGATGTCCTAAATGGCTAAATCCTTTTCACGAAGATACCTACACGCACCAACAAAGGCACATATATACAAATATGAATTTATAAGTACAAATAGTTGAATGTACGTGGAGATATACACCTTAATTTGTTGACAGTCTCATTTAATTTCTATTTTAAAAACTCATCACATTCAATAATCTCAATTGGCACTAATCATATTCGTTTTATTAATGTAATTGTAATCTCAATCCGACATAGGTCTAATTCAATAAACTCATCACATTCAATCTATTTTGTTTCACTTAATTGGCACTAACCATATTCGTTTTATTAATGTTTTAGTTCAATCAACTTTCTTTGCACCGTCCATTTCATTTAAATCCTTTAATAGATAACGAAAATTATCCACACAGTTCCTTTTCAACGTTTCTGAGTCGTCGAGTTTAAAAAGGTAACATTGTTAATTCCAACGCATCTATTATTCTCAACTGAATCCTCCAACTCATTTTGCACAAAATACTGCTATTATAAGAAAACATATTCTCTTCTAATAGTCTATATATCATTGATGTATTAAATGAATCATCACCCATGTTTAACCCAAAAATACAACAATGTTTCTATCATATGATACTATGCAATTATTTGTGAATCTCAGGGGTACAAATGGCAACATATAGTGGTTAGAGAGAACGGGTGGTGCGACATGACTTGCAATGTAAGGGTCTTATATTTTAATTAGGCGTAACGAGTTGGCTTAGAACTGAAAGCAACCTGGTCCATCCCCATAACTTTATTATACTATATCTTATATTTGAAATTAATCTGTTTAATAAGAAGATTATGACCGTACGATAAGGAAACGTACGTATACATAGGTGATCTATTTATAGTTTTTAGCTTTTTTTATAGTAGCTTATTTAAAGAGTGTTAGGGTAAATAAATCTTGAATTAAACAGAAAAGGTTAAGAAAAAATCCTTAATTAAAAAAAAAAGTTTATGAAACCTTTAAAGAATTATTTTTCAAAGCCAATAATGGGCCAGAAGATCGAACCTATATACAGAGGTTTGGAGTGAACCCTATATAAGACCAAACCACGATCGTATGAGACAATGACTGACAAACAAAAAAAGCAACATGAATATAAATTTTCAGAACATTTACATATAGAGTTAATTATAGCCGCAAGCTAGTATCTTTTAGGAGTCTTGATTCAAATTCAACCGATAATGTAAGATGATATGAATAGTGTTCTACCACTAGTAGTGAAATATATTCCGAAGTTGAGGCTACACAAGTATTTTACAATGCAAATATCTGCAAAACGCATCTACACGGTATTTCAAAGCTTAACCACTATATTTATATAACGAGGTTAAGTAAAGATTTTGACTCTTTAACCCACCAACAAAAACAAGTTTTGCACCCGTGTCCTATTTGTCTATTGGACTTGTGTGTATCGGTAAGAAAACGTTAGTACGTATCTAAAATTTAAATATTTATTTAGATGTAAATGACATTGTTTTGAATTCAAATGTTCTTTTCGCGACTTTTTGTTGCTTATACACACATATAAATATATTGACCCAGAAAAATAAAATACATATGTACATGAATATTAGTGATTTGAAGAATCATGAGAGTGATCAGCAACCACATCCAGCAGAATAGTATCTACCTTATATTGTAGCTCTAGAATTTTCTCACTTATATATAAAATATATTCCTAGCTAGAAAAATAAAGTTAAGATTGAGAAACTAAGATCGTGAGAGGACAATATTAATTTCAATAATGAAAAGTTGGATCATGGATACAACTGCAAAGAATAATTTTTTTATAAGGAGTGAGGAGTGAAGCGGTGAGTGAATCTTGTGACTGTTTCTGCTGTCACTGTTTTATCTTTTTCCTTTCTTGAATTATTTGAATCTTTGCTTTTTTTAGTTTTTCTGTTCTGTTGTAATAATTGTAAGTCTGTTATATTTGATTACATTAAATATATATATATATATATTTAGATAAAAGTGTGAATGTGGTGACCAGAAAAAATAACAACCCAAAACCAAAGAAGAACCTAATCCACGTCTATTAGTTGTGGTGGTGATTCTCCTGCCAAACCCTAGCCGGTCATCACCACGTCCATCTCGTGTCGACTGCCTTTATATTCCTCTTTTTTTTTAATCAGTTCACATTTATATGATTACGTTTTTGTAACTAATTAACATTGGGAAATATGATCTATAAGCGTAATTACAACATGTTGGTTCTGAATTGGGGAGGGGAAGATAGCATTGGCCCTTACTCCTTACATCTTAAAGTCATAAAGGAGACATTATTATCTAGACAAAGTAACAAATTAGTTAGATATTTTATTTGAATTTTTTTCTTTATAATGAGGTAAATTCTAAGTGGAATCTCAAACAAACTTTATGATGTACACAAAATCAGATATTATTAAAATCTTTTATGGAGCTAACATCTATTTTAAAAATATTTATAACCAGAACTTCCGGACCTAAATTCAGACTAATTTTCGAAGTGAAATCAGCTAATTTTGTCATTTTCATTTTGACATCTTTAAATGTTGTAAAGGGTTTCATAAATCAGAACTTTATCATTCTCACCTCATGGTGAAGAATCCTTTAGTCACTGAACTACTATATGTTGGTTTATTATAGATATTTTATGCCTCTATTTCTCTAGATATCTTACGAGTTTTTGTATTTTTATGCTGTGACTTATTTTGTTTGAAGTGGTAGAACACCACGATATATAGCGTATGGCTGCGAACGCATAATCTGAAGTAATCGTGGGGGAAAGAGGCGTCTACAAGCAATACGAATAGTTTGTTCACATGTTTTTTTAAAATAATAATAATAATAAACAACGATTTAATTACTTCATTTTGCAATTTCGTTAAAAGAGGAAAAAAATAAAAAATAAACAAAAAATACCTTAAAAAGAGGGAAAGAAAAGATGCCTTGGAAGTCACTTGCTTTTCGTGAATGAAAGGCAACCATGAGATGAGAGAACACTAACCACTTGCTTACTCAAACTATTCTTACTTCAACAAGTAGATCATCTAACTATCACACAACCCTTTACTTAACTCCCACTATATTCCTCTCCCTCTCCTAGCTCTTTCATTATAACTTGCACATTTCATTTTCCTCTATTTTAAAAAAATCATAATAATAATATTTGATTCAATTTTTCGAAAAATAATCCCAATGATCAACAATATAGTAAGTTAAGTAAGAGAATTCACAAATATTCATCGTTTTATGTAAAAACAATTCAACTAGTAATGACAATCTATTAACGCTGGTGTGGCTGAGAACACTATCCCTTGAAACTTTGACTCTCTTAGATCATCTTCTGGTGCTGGTAAATTAAGATCCAACGGTAGATATTTCCTCTGTTGCTCCATCGAACGGCTCAAACTGATCTCAATCTCTTCCTCTGTACTGTTTCTGCTAACTTCAGCCGTAGCGGCAACGGGGCTAACCGCGGGTACGGCTGTCCTGTGCCGCCTCATGTGACCACCGAGCGCTTGCCCGGAAGTGAATTCGGAACCGCAGATCGAACACTCGTGTACTTTGTTTGCCTTGTTGATGATGATGTTACTTGCCTGAGAAGCTAGGGCTGAGCCGGAAACTTTGAAAGGACTGTTTTGCCCTTCTTCTGAGGCACTAGACTTCGGCTGCATCAGGGGTGATCTAGCCTTTTCATCAGTCGACGTCCTAGGCTTCTTGTGGCTCGCTCTGTGTCCACCAAGTGCTTGGAACGATGAGAAAGTCCGGTTACATGTTTTACACTCGTACACGTAGAAACTCGAATCCTCCGACGAAATCTTCTGATGAGCTTTTCTCGATTTCTTGAGATCCGGCAATGGAAGAACTGTCCCACGAGCCAACATGATGAGACAAATCGCCATGTCTTCCTCTTCTTGCGTACAATCAGTAGTAGTCACCGGAGACGAAACCGCCGAGTTGTACTCGTCAGAAACCGCTCTTCCTCCGCTCCCACCGGCCGATGAACTTGTAGAGGTGACGGTTGTCGCCGTCGTCACCACAAACGTCGAAGACGACCTCTGTCTCTTCGTACGCTTCCCCTTTATGATTTGCGTCTGATCACTCCCAACCTCATCTTGACCCATCATCATATCCAAAAAAAGCAACAAAAACAAAAAAAGACTAACCCAATTCAAGAAACCAATCAAGAAACAAACCCAATTCAAGAAAATCTCGAAACTATTGATGAAAGGAATGAGATGTCTGGTGTTTATTATGTGGAGTGAACTAACAAGAGAGAAGAGAGAGAGGAGAGAGGCAGTGAAGAAGACGATGGTGGGGCTGCTTATATATATATTTATCGGAAAAAATAAAAAAAGAGAGAGGTTATAAGTTTGGTGGTTGTTAATCTTTTTAGTTTACTCCACAAAAGATTTTACACATCGATCCACTTTACATATATTATAATGTTTTTTAGCTAACCAATAACATTTTGACGGTTCACTCTATACCCATTACCTGACACTTCTGCGTTTTCTCTGCCAAATTCCATAACCATAAAATCAACAAATTTCAATGATGAAAAAAAAATATTACTAACATGAGAAAAGAAATATATAGTCTCATATGTCTTTCCTCTTTTCTAGTTTCTGTTCTGTTGTATCTACTTTTAATCCATATCTTCGAAATCTGATCTCTACCTAAGATCTATGTATTAGAAGTCAACCCTTCATGACGTTTTTTTTTTTTTGAATTAGTATTATTTTATTAGACAGCTTCTTCTTCTAGTACATACTTTCTAATAACAAACATATTAATATCATTGGTCTGATTAATCAAACTCTTAGATCTTGAATCATTAATCCATATTTGCATAATTATTAACATAGAATTATATTTATGTCTAGTGTATTAATTCCGAGTGAAAAAAAAAAATGATTCAAGCAAAAGTAGGAGAAATAAACGGGAAAGTGAAACCCGTGATGAGTTAACCACTGAATTAGGCAAAGGTTCATTAGTAGTGTTGAGTGGCACTTAGGCCACCAATTCACGTTTTTGTTATTTGTTTTTATTTTCTTTAAGAGTGTGAACATCTCAGTTCTATGGACAAGCAAAGATTTTACTTTCACGCACTTTAGCTCCACGTCATCAGAACGACGCTTTCGATGTAAACCGAAATGGGATAGAACTAAAGATAAAAATGTTCACGACAGCAAATAAAAAGAATATAGTATATAAGTATTACATATTATTAATGGTTGTGACGACTTTAGAATACTCCTGTAAGGTTATCAAAGGAAATAATGATTCACAGACATACATGGTTCATAATTAGGAGGCGACATGCAGTGGCCGGTGTTTATAGGATTAGGTGCATTCATCGGTGGCATGTTAGGCTAAAAACAATTGTAAGCATAGTCTTTGTTAATGTGAAGAGACAACACCACGACTTTTAATTATTTATTCTCTTTTTTTTTANTATTAATTCCGAGTGAAAAAAAAAAATGATTCAAGCAAAAGTAGGAGAAATAAACGGGAAAGTGAAACCCGTGATGAGTTAACCACTGAATTAGGCAAAGGTTCATTAGTAGTGTTGAGTGGCACTTAGGCCACCAATTCACGTTTTTGTTATTTGTTTTTATTTTCTTTAAGAGTGTGAACATCTCAGTTCTATGGACAAGCAAAGATTTTACTTTCACGCACTTTAGCTCCACGTCATCAGAACGACGCTTTCGATGTAAACCGAAATGGGATAGAACTAAAGATAAAAATGTTCACGACAGCAAATAAAAAGAATATAGTATATAAGTATTACATATTATTAATGGTTGTGACGACTTTAGAATACTCCTGTAAGGTTATCAAAGGAAATAATGATTCACAGACATACATGGTTCATAATTAGGAGGCGACATGCAGTGGCCGGTGTTTATAGGATTAGGTGCATTCATCGGTGGCATGTTAGGCTAAAAACAATTGTAAGCATAGTCTTTGTTAATGTGAAGAGACAACACCACGACTTTTAATTATTTATTCTCTTTTTTTTTATATATTAACAACTTAATTAACATTTGTTTAGATGTAGAGAGGGTTGAAAGCTAGTGATCAATTGGTTATCTACTTATCTTAAGACTTGAAACAGTTGCCAGTAAAATGGTTTTATTGAGATGAACAACTTAATTAGAGACCACGTTAATAAAATAAAATTAAAACTTAGAAATTTTTTTTTAATTTTTTTTTGTCTAGTTGGGATTACATTCTTTTGTGTATGGTGTGGGTAAGTGACAACTAACCACATGCAGGTCAAATAAACTCCATATATAACACATAAAAAATAATAATGATCTATATATAGATTTTAGAATAAGTAGTCTACATAGAGATAATTTCAAAATTAGTACTCCAGATTGTTAGTCTATAAAATTACAGAACATTAAATTTTAATACTCTATACAATTTAGAATTAGTAAGTTTAGTAAGTTTACAAAAGATAGTCTCCCAGCACTATTTTTTTATTTTACAATAATGGTTTGTCTCTACGATAGTACGATATAATACAACTACGGAGTATAATATATTTGCGATTTACCTGTAAACAATCTGGTTTGCGATTTACCTTTAGAGTTTGTGAAACTAGTTCTTTATTATTAAGAAGTTTGCATTCTACAAAAACATCTTATTGATGAAAGACAGAAAAATTATGATTTTTAGGTACCACAAAATAACTGTTTAAATTAACTAGACAACACTAGCTAGGTTAAAATAATATATTCCAGCAAAATTAGACATTTTTTTCATCATACTTTCTAAAGTCTCACAATGGGAAATTGAGGTTTTAACCCATATATGCATAAGGTACAAGACATAGTGGCAGAGCCTGCCTTGAAGCCAAGCAAGTCAAGCATGTGCTTGCGGCCGATGGAATAACTAATATTTCGGCCCTAAATTTCTTAAAATTTTCTTTACCTCAGTTGGTAAAAGGTATAAATATTGATATTTAGGTAATGGGTTCAAAGCTCGGTGTCACCTATTTTTGCTTTTTTTGGAGCTTGCGGCCCACTAATTGTCAGTACCGGCTCTGCATAGTGGCTAACATTCCCACAAAATCCTTCTCAAAGTAAAAGAAGATAAATACATGAAATAATTTTAACATCTCCTAAATGTTTTTATGATGTACATATCACTTGCACCATTCCAGAACAATTTTGTAGTTTTATAATTTTTCACAGGAAATATTATTTTAAGATTTATTATAGATTTTGACTATGAAAAACACAGTTGTTCCTACTAAAAATTCATTAAAAAAAATAAAACTATACATAAAAAATAAATGCAAAATTCAATTTATTTGAAAGGGAATAAGTAAAAATTAGTTCACTTGAAAAACTATCAAAATGAAACTTATATCAAAGGGATATTAAATACTAATATTTTCTCCAATCATGACTGAGATATATTTTTGTTGCAAATAAGACATATTTATTTAGCCGAAATCTTTTTAGATAGATAAAAGATAAAAGATTATATTTATATCTCAAGTGGATGTAAATAACATAATGTTTGGGCTAAGGAAAGGTTATGTGTGGGATGCAAGTATGTTACATACACTAAACCCCATCACTTCTTTCCTTCACCGGAATATTTTGCTAATTTCATTCAACATTTTGACTTTACATAGGGATCGCTGCCTTCTATATAATAAGTATGCCACTATGGACTATACATACTCATGTTTGTTTTTTGTATTGATGTGTGTGTATGCAACTAAAGTGTTACCACTTGCCACTGGAATATACCAACTTATACCAATTAAATGATTACGATCTTTCATTGATATTTACTCTTTCCCTAGCCGCAAATATTAAATTTTAATCTTGATAGTACCAAATAAATGCTACCGTTAAGCTATATATATATAATAAAGAGACTTAGGTATTATTATTAATAAAATTTGATTAGGCGCAATAATTCTCTAACACGATGAAATGATTGGAGGAAGTTACTCTTAATCACGTTGGGCTATTCCAAACCTTATTGTCTTGTACTTAAAGTGGCCCTCACATCCTTTACAGAAAATTTTTAATAGATACACTCACACATGGATATTTCATATACAAATCAATATATATTTAGTGGTCCTAACAAAACTAATGATATCAGTTTCAATTTTACAGTCACGACGATACACAATTGTATATACGGATTTATACTTATATGCGTTCCGATATGCATAATGAGGAAATAATTGAAATGATTTGGTTGCTAATCATAAATAAGGAGAAGAAAAAAAGTATAAAAAATAAGTAAACAATAGAAGAAGAGATGCATGATGTTGCGTAAAGCAACGACACCAACAGATGTGTGTGGCTAAAAGCTACTAATTTTTTACTCACCGCGTCATATTTTCCTAAACATAAATTATTATCCTATTTATTATTATTTTTATTTTTAACTTTGTTTAAAATAAATTTGTCATCCACCATTTTAAGTAGTTTATTTTCTGAAATGTTATAAATAATTTTACAATTAAATTTAGTTATAGATCTCTACAACCTTTTTTTTTGTATAACCACAAGGAGAAAAAGGAGAAAAAGGAGAAAAACAAAACAAAGACAACACCAAGTGACACATGAGTTCAAAGATCTTAAGCCAAGCTTGTGGCTAAGCTTATGGTGGTAGCTTGACCAATTTACGATGTTTTCCTATAGAAAACAAACGTAGAGCCTGAAAATGACTAAATGAGCATTCTTTTACGTTTATCAAAAGAAAATTATATTATTTTTTTGTTGTAATAAACATTAACCAAAAAGAAAAATATTGTTTTTGTAAGAAGCAATATAAGTTGGGAGCCACCATAGATATAAAGTCCTAAAGGACATTTTATTTGTGATTCCTGCTTCTTGCTTGCTTGGTGTGTGAAGATACTTTGTAATTTGTAATTGTATATACATATACTTGAACCAATTGTGTATACAATTAGATATTTTGTAATTATAGGTTTTTTTTTCTTGTCAACTAAAAATTAATAATTATAAAATAATTCAAAGGTTGGTTGCCAAAACCGGAGGATAAGAGTTTACAAATGATATTTCTGAAATTAAAGATCTCGAAGAACGAGAAGACAATATGTCCTCTCGTTTGACGTACGGGGTATCCTGGTAAGAGTGAAAGAATGGAAAGAAGATCTGAGTATGCTGAAATCGTCCAATAGATTGGAGAAGGAGGACCATTCGTCTGGAGATTGCACCATCGCAACTAGCTCTGCACAGTCCGTCTCATAATTTTAACAGTTAACACCAGTCGCTAGGAGGGATTTTATAGCCCAAATCAAAGCTTGTAACTTCGAATATAGGGGTGAAGAACTTTGTCTCTATTATCGGCTCCCAAAAGTAATGTCGTATCTTCACTATTACATTACCACCAACCCAAACCCGTAAAAAGGTCTGAACCCCTCTAGAATCCATCAACATGACAATGAGAAGAATGATTCCTGAACTTCCCTAATACTAAACATTATAATGTGAAAAAAAAAATCCTTCTAACATTAGTCAGTTCATTTATTTTCAACTGGAATATAGAACATATACAACATTACTAAATAACTAGAAATACATATATGTTTATAGTGCAATTTAAGAATTATTAGTACAAATTTTCATTTATAAAATTTGGAAATCACACGTAGATGTTTGAACTCACCATTATATTTAAAATTTGAGAATAAAAAGCAAATAAACACATAAATATGACGTAAACAGGTTTGATGTAGAAGTTAGTATAAGAAAATGTAAGTTAGCGAAGAGAGAGAGAAAGAAAAAAATACTTAGAGCATCATTACTGAAGAGTAACCGTGTATCGTTACTCAAAAAAAAAATTTATCTTTACTACAGATTTTCTTTTTTTATTTATTTTTTAATATTTGTTCCACTAAATAAGTGACATTTGTGCTATATGTTAAGAGTATCATTTTTCAAATTTCTTTAGGAAGAATCGTTTCTCCTTCTTACCTCTTCTCTCTTATTTTTATTAATTTTTTAATAAAAGTATCAGTATAAGTAACTATCAGTAATGATGGTCTTAGCGTAAAAAAACAAAGGAGAAGGAAGTGTGAGGCACGTAAGGGTTAAGATGCACCGCCGCCGCATCTTTAGTTGTACCACCAATTACACAACTCATTCCAACCATTGTTTTAAATACTGTATCTTGATTAAATGGTATTTTTTCGGGAAAATAGTATTTTAAATGCTTAATACTACCCTTTTTTTTTGAACTAAAAATGCTTAATACTACCTAAAAACTAATTTATAGGCTTAATACTGCTTTTTGGCCACAAGGAAGCGTTATTTAGACTGTTTAAAAGGAATTAAGCGACTAATTATATGTTCTATACGGTAGAAATTTATACGAAATATATAACACTGCAAAAAGTTTTAAATGACGAATTAAGTAATTTTCAGATTAAAATGACAATATACGTTTAAACACATATGTAAATCGGTTAATTTGAACGTTATTTCTACATGCCAACTCCTCTTTTTGTTATTTTTAAAATTTTTTTATCTAATATATAATTGGTGGGTATGAGTCTCTGGCATTACATGTGACATAGCTTCCAAGTTAGGATTAACCAGAAGATCTTGTTTCTACAAAACCGGATCCAACCCACTCTTTCGCTTGCTTTACTTCACTTGCAGGTTGTTGTTTTCCTCTACAACTCCCATATACTAATATATCTTTTACATTCTCAATATTAAATCATTTATTAATTAACCTAATAATAAATATATTTTTAGAAAGATATAAAGTCACCTAAAAATACCATTGCTTGATTTGTCAAAAGCATAAAGCTTTCACTTTTTGTTAAGATGTGTTAGGTTTTAATCAAAGAATATTAAGATCCGATGTAACTCAATTAATTGCATATCTAAATATGGTGAACTTTAGAGAGATTACCATATTTGAACTATAGTTAAATCAATTTGTTCATTTTCAAAAGCATCCGAATTAGGCTACACACAACTTAGTGATTCTTCATACTTACACTTTGGTTAGTGCGGTTTTTAATGTTTACCTATAACAAATAAAAGTTCAAAAATTTGTTTCAACTTCTACTTTTTAAACGTGACTAAAAAATATCGACACACAACAAAACATATACATGCATGTATGTGAAAAAAGAAGGCAAGTTCTTTAAATATAAAATATATATATAAATATAAGGTGAGAAAATGGGTGGCATACCAAATAGTAGAGAAGAGAGAGTGGTGGTGGGGCATTAAGACATAATATATAAAAAGAAGTTTTTGTCCGAAAAGGAGTGGATAGACACAACACAACACCTCACCACACTTCAACACTCCAACTACACCTCACTCTCTTACTTCTTACTCACTCCACTTCACCACACACTTCCTTTCTCTTCCTAACTAGCTGTTTCATTTATGTCTTTCGACTTTATTCGTGCTATTGCCCATTATTTATTTATATATTCTTTAATCTATAATCTGTATAAGTTTTTTCAAAACTATAAATTGTGTTGAACAAAAAAGTACAGTATAACAAGATTCAATAGACATATCTTCTAGTTTTATCTAGAGTTGGAATAGAATGCTCATACCAGTTAAAAAGTATCTTAGTGAGTTTTATCTTCGAATAGTTAATCTACCACTACTACAAGGGATAAGCATCTAGATCATATCGTCTAAGTCTTTTCCAGAACTTTTTAAAATTATATTCTTTTGAATAATATAGTTGAAATAGTAAGATAGTTACTTAGCCATCAATCAATTTGTATAGTCCTTGAAAGATAAGAAACACATCATAATCAGAACCTAATATAGATGTGTCTTTATATACTTGACACCAAATATCAATAACAGAAAGATATATATAACTTAAACGATTAAAAAAAAAAAGATAAAGAGGATAATGTAATGCAACTAAAATCCAAGCAAAAAATTATGGCTCAACATCTACTTGGTGAGTCTTGAGTGTTAGTATAAAATACATATGATTGTGTGTGTGTACATATATAATATACATTATATGCATGTGTATTACTCATGTTATGTAGCTGTCAAAATTAGCTAGAACTATATTTCTCCTACTTAAAGTTTGTCTTGGTTAACCTAACCATTTAAGCCGGCTGTAACCACTTTGTGTTTCAGGGCTTTGTGGTTTGGTTCTGATTTTATGATACACAGTTTAGTGATAAAATTGGACATTGCCAACCAAGACTTGGAATTTGGTTGAATATTCGGTTCTTCATATAGTATTTTGTTCATAAAACGGTATAGCTAGTAATAGATATTCTGAGATAGTAATCTCTACGGTGATTAACTTCATTTGTGTTTTGAAAATCTAATGAACTCATCAATGATTGTGTAACAAGTCAAAAAACTGCAAGATTTTCTAAGTGTTCCATTTGGAAAATTTCAGACCAACAGATCTGATCATCTGAAATTCTTGAAACCCATAAATAGAAGTCACATCATTGTGTCAGAAAAAAACAATCATGGGATGATAGCTATATGTACTATGCCATTTGGGTAAGGACTTCAACTTATAGATAGAAAATGCATAATTCAAAAAATTGTTATTAGTAAGTCGAACAACGTCACAATTTTATATATATATATAGATGACTTTATTAATGAAATTATCATATTCACAAGTTAGTGGAAAATTTTGAGAAAGCAAAATTAGAATATAACATGAACATATTCATATTTTATTAATAAGGTAGTTGAAGTAACAGACAGACGGTTCGGAAGACGCATACAAATTGGACCAACCAAGTGGGTAAGCTGATCCTGCTCTTACTACATCTTTATCTGATTTTAACTATGTTTTTGTGTATATAAAAAATAGAAAATTTTAGATTGAAACACAAATACATATGGGTTGCGGAAGAAAATGTTCAATGTTGAGTAACTCAAATGAGATTAATAATTCACCTACGAGATTGAACAAAATTCAATTAAGTCAAAGCCATGTTATATATATATATTTTTCCTACAATCTTTTGGATGTGATAAAACATAGAATTGGTATTCTTTCTTTTTGGTTCACAATGGTTCGAGTAGGCTTCTTATATTTTATCAATGCTAAATTAATAAGGTAACTATGATGATTTTAAACAGTAATTTTATAAGCTTTAACCAAAAATAAAATTTTTTTGTGTAATTATTATATACGGACATTGGCTCTAAATTGATAAGCTGTCGAATAGCAAAAATCAATGGTTCAACAAATTTTCCATATTTTTTTCATAGCAAACTGAAGTTATATTTAACAGTTCCATTGTTCAGAAATGTTATTGATCAAAATCAAAAGATCTTATATTCATTTGGTTTATTTTTGGCACAAGTTGTAATGGATAAAAAACTAGTTTAAAGAGGTACAATCCATCCATTCTTTTTTTGGTAAGGTACAATCCATCCATTCTGAATCATCTTATTAGTCCATTTTTGGGTGGAATTTTGGTTTGTATTTATACATTCAAATGAACATTTCTCTTACTTCATAATAAAATTATGAATTATCTTTATGTTTTCTGAGCATGTCAAAAATATTCTATGATCAAAACATATAATCCCAACTTTGTGATAGAATTTAATTTTTACTACAACATCTCAATTTTTGTGATGAAATCACATGTTTTAAACCAACAATTCTGAGTCCAAAGGAGTCACATGTGCATAACCGAATTAGAGGTTAACCATTTGACTACAAACTCTAAAAGATAACAATTACAATCGCAATAAATAAACACTAGAATTTAATATTATCTAAAAACTTTATTATTTAATTTCAATAGTCAATACTTAACAACTCACATGTTCTCAAGTTCAAACAACTCTTTACCATTTAAAAGACTTTTCCAATTGCACTGTTCACCAATTTACATCACTCACATAGTCAAATCCATGTAGCTTAAGATGATACACTTCACACCTATCTTTGTTTAGTCACTTTCTTCACGTGTTTCAGTTCAGTTTGTTACAATTAACAAGTTATTGAGAAAATTATGCTTATCATCAGCTTCTTTAAAACTAATGTTAAAGTCACTTTATCTAAATACAAACAATCAATACGCATGGATCATTTCGAAAGTGTTGAACTGAATAAAAAAGGATTCTAAATCAAACCACCAAAACAATATACTAAAACCGATCAAACGCAGATTCAAAAGTAACACATCACTATCACAAATCCGAAAAGAGAAACTGATGCAGTGAACATAAACAACAAAAGTTTTTATTCAGCCAAACATTATTTGCTAAGATTCTGACATCTTATAGAACAGTAGACATAAGAGTACTTACTTAGCTCACACTTAGAGCGGCGTCAAGCCAATCACACCTGCGAAAGAACCACCATAACTCATGAGAATACCGATACACAGAGACCAAATTTGCGTTTAATATGTTATAATTAAAGTGTGTTTTCTTCAAATGAAACCACAGTTGTTGGCCTTTGAAACAATTACAGCCTAATAATATAAAGAGATCGAAAGTTTAACCATACCGCATGCCAATCTACCGCCTGCGTTTCCTGTGGTCAGACTAAGCTCATGTCCACCTATATTCGTCATATCAACCAAGAGATGTAATCAGATCACAACTTGGCTTTAAAGACTTTTATAAACTTAGAAAGTGACACCCTTTTCATTAACAACTCTGTGAAATTAAGATACTAAAACCAAAGATCAGCAAACTGTTCACAGGCCACAAGAATTGTGCGAGCAGTGTCAAATTAATGTAACGAGAATCAGAAGTATAAACAGTTTACCCTTTCCAAGGTCATCCTTAAGCTCGTGAACCACAAAGGCTCTTCCAACAACACAATTAGGACCAGTCAGAGGAATCTGCAAAAATGTTTTAACAGTAAACAAAAGCTTCTTACAAGACAATATACGAGAGGCAAAATACTTAAAAAGGAAGATAACACCAACCTGATTGTCCACGATTGTTGTTTCTGCCACGCCTGTTGTTACAAGTAAACTACTTAGTTCAAACTAGTTTTAAAATCATCAAAGATGGCAGCCATAACATATGGGAGTTTCGAATCCAGGATGTAAATACCATCGGCATTGGCAATTATGTTTCCCAGGTCACCCGCATGACGGCACTCGTCTTCAGGAGCTCCGTGTGTCATCTTATTAGGGTTGAAATGTGGTCCTACGAGAATATAAGATCGATTTAGAACACAAATCTCCATATTGTTAATCAAATGAATCTGCCATTGGTATTAGTATTGGTAAAGAACCTGTTGAGATGCAACCATTTGTTGTATCACCAAACTCATGCTGCAAAATCAAACAAAAGACATTACTAAACCACTATATATAGCTATAGAATAAGAAAACATGTTTCATTCATCTGAGGAGGGACACACTTACGAGGTGAAATCCATGAGGCCCTGGAGTGAGCCCAGTGATACGGACATTCACAGTTGTAGGACCTGCATTCACTTAAACAATCTACATAGTCAAAAAAACTAGCAAAAGACCCAATCTTTATATCACAGCTATTAGATTACTTTGTATAAACTTCACAGAACCATTGTATCACCAAGTAATCACAGTTAAATGCAAAAAGGAGTTGCCTTTTTATTCTAAAGCTAATCCCTTTTTGTTAATATACAGAGTAGTGACCAAACAAAACAGAGCAGAATCAGATGAGAGGAAAAAAAAAAAAGTATGAAACTTTGAGAAGATTAAGCACTAGGAATGACCTAATCATGCCCACAACCTCAATCAAATAGGAACCCAGATGAGAAAAATATAAACTTTGAGCAATTGAGAGAGAGAGAGACTCAAAAGGAATGAGAGAGGAGGGGACCTGAGTCATCTTGGGTAAGAGTAACAACTCCTTCGACATCGGAGTTACCCTTAAGCACTGCAACAGCCTTCTTCGCGGCGGAAACAACTGTCAACGCTTTCGAAGGAGCTCTGGAGGAGAAGGAAACGGATTGGGGACGACGGTGAAGGTTGTTGTTAAGAGAGGCACCGCGGAAAGAGGAACGAAGAAGACTTGAAGAAGAGTTGGATGAGTGAGGAATGAGAAGACGAGAAGGAGATGAGAATGCGAGGATGGTGTTGGCAGCCATGGCTTTTGGCTCTCTGGCTGCTGTGTTTTTCTTTTTTTGGTTTTGACGTTTGGAAGAAGTGAGTGGGCAAATAGTGTTGAGATTGAGAGATGAGGTTTTTCTCTTATTATTTTTGGTTTCTCAATTCGGCCCACACAAAAATTTAAATGCATCTTACCAGTTTACCAACTTTAGGACTTACAATTTGATTCAACTTAGTGTCTCACACGTTTCTTTTTCACTTTATTGCTTACTTTTTGATTTGAAAATTAAAAGGATCTCTTTAGCAAAACCAATATTTTTTTCAATGGTTGATTTAATATGTTGCAGTTGGTAAACAAAGTGTCGAACTATAGTATGGAGTAGACACTAGCTACAACATTGTTACCATTAGTACATAATTTTTGGAAAGTAGAATGAAAAAAAGCGGACTAACAATAAATTTATGAGATGATGATATGGAGTTTTATGATTAAATGCATACTAGTATGAAGATTTTTAGTTTGCATAGTGCATACTGATCAGCAATGATAAATGATGAATTAAATACGGATTAATCCGGCTTTAATCTGGTCAAGAACATACTATACAACCATCATAGATAAAATCATTAGGATGATTGTTTGAAATATTTAATATTTAATCGTTAGGCACTAGAAGTATTTAATTTTTTTTTTTTAAAGATGGAAGTTATCTTTGGGAGGTTTTAAAAAAAATCTTTAGATTAAAGTTCATATAATTTTATAAAAATAAAAAAAAAAAACAAATTTAGCACTAACAAAATAAAATGAATTTGAACTAGCTAGTGATCCTTTTTTTTTTTTTTGGTTATTTCCGGATAGAAGTTTAGTTTCAAATAATGTTTTGATTTCCCCTTTGTTATTTCATTTTTTTTGGTTTAAATAAATCTTGAAAACCTGTATAAGTTGAGACAAAAATTAGTATCAAAAAGGTTGTCAGAATTCCTATAAGTTCTTAACAACACATCATCAAAATTGGGTTCCAGATTCAATGTTTGGACATACTTCTTACAACCAGATTACTGTTTCATAGCTCCATTGGACCTATTTAAGCTATATAACACACCAAGCTGAATATGTCTCTGTATAACTGTATAGTTGGTGATTGCAGCAACCGAACTAATCACGTATACAATATATCCTATGGATGCATGAATGGACTTATGCCTGAGTGTCTGAGGCATATACTCATGGATCGGAAGTTTTAGGCAGTTTGTGTATAAGAGATGTTCTCTAGGAACCATAAATTTTGTAAAGACGATCAATATTTTATATATTATCCTTTTAAAGATGTTGGCTAAGTGCTTAATTTTAGCTTTGCAAAACTCTTATGATTTTTATCAGTTTGATTATGATAATATTGTGTTCTCCAAAATATAAGTCACAGAAAAGAAAGAAAAAAAAAGTCGAACTTAAAAAGAAAAGGGATTTGTATAAACTGTAGAAAACAAAGCTTCGTTTTATAGTAAGTAACCCTAAATCCTATCTACATTCTCGTGGTAATTTTGTTACGGAACTAGTTCATTGATCTTCGCATGGCAGCTCGAAACGACACAGTGGGCAAACGTGATTGATCTCAAACCACTTTACGGCACACTCATCGTCAAAGACATGTCCACAAGGTAAAATCACAACAACACTTCTTTCATCTTCAAATTCTTCAAAACAAATTGCGCACGTTTTACCAGTAGAACTAACCTTGTCGTACATTTTCCTGGCTAAAGACTTGACCACGAGCTTGCTTGCAGGTACTAACTGGATATTGTTGTTTTCGTCCAACGAGACTTGAACCGCTTCTTCAATCTGAACCTCCTCTTCAGTCTGAACCACTTCTTCAATCTGAAGCTCCTCTTCAGTCTGAACCACTTCTTCATTAATACGAGGCTCATCGAGAATAGAAACATCCAACGCCAGTTCTAAAGCACACCCATGAGAATACCCATTGCTTGCGGAACAAGTGATTTCAGCAACATAGAGAATTACATACATCGCATGTGCAATATAGTGGTCGTTGAGCCCTGTTTCCATCAAGAAGTCATTCAAATCCACTATGCTTTGAATCTCGTTGTGGTCATCGTTGATGAATTTGAATTTGTAAGTCGGGAATGTCAAGACTTCACCACCTTCTTCAAGGAAGATCCTTGGAGTGACTCTGATTGTGCATGCATCTTCGGGTGCAGGATCGTGTTTGATTTCGTACTCTAACGAGATTTGATCCGTTTCTTCAATATATGATAAGGGTTAGGTTAGTCAATCCGGCCCGAGACGCATTCGTTGACCTATTCCTACTCTCTCGTCCAGAACATCTAACAGCAACGTATTAACCGCTAATGCACCTTTCTTTTATCAAATCTCAGGAACATGGTCTAATCATGAGGGGCGCTCAAGCATGCGAAGAAAGCCGGCCTTACCTTTAGCAAGTTTCAGACAATCTAGTAAAGGGCAAGTAATGGTTGAGAGTATACCCTATGGGCTAATAGAGAGGAGAACTCCGAGGGGGCCATCATGTAGCACTCGATGCTTGTTCTAGCGGCCGCCCCTAAAATAATACTAACAGCGAGGGCCAGACCGCCGGACTCGGAAGAAAGAGTATCTAAATAAGTCTTTAGAGGACTATGCCAAGTAACCCCAGAAATTTTTTTAGGTGGATATTTTTTGTGGGAATTCACTTTTCTTCGAATTGGGAGGGCGATCCTCCCGGTGAACAAACGACAAAGTCGTGAATGTCAATTTACCATCTTTACCGAAGATCCTTGCATTGACTCTAATTGTGCCCGCATCTTCTGGTTCAGGATCGTATTTGATTTGGTGGTTAAAATCCGCGCGTGTAAGTGTAACCATGATTAAAAACAAAAACAAAATCAAATCTGGTGGTTTCTGTTTTTTTTTCCTTCTCTTTGTTAGTGGTCACCCAAGAAGAAATTGAATCGATTGTTTAAGGGTTTAGGCTGAATTAACTCATATATTTATAGTCGAGAGACTCTTATCTTTGTCGGTTCCTAATTCTAGTGGGATTTTTGAGATAACAGTTTCCATTTTTTTTTTAAAGTCCATTACGATTTCCATTTATTATCTTTTTAAAAGAAGAAAATTACTTTAAGTCCTTTTTCTAAGCTTTACTTTCCTCTATTGAATTTTGATAAATTCCTTTTTCTTAAAGGTGAATTTCTATTATACTTACGAAAAGTTTAGAAGCAATGTTATAATGTGATTTTTAATTTAACATATTCACTAAGTGTTTAAGACAAAACAGGGAGGTTGTTTTTTTTTTTCTTAATATATGCGTACTACTTTAGTAAAAATAATGAGTCAACATCGTTTTGCAATTAAGAGTCCAAAACATAGTATTTACACGTTACATAACACATAAACAAATAGAAACCACGTAACGTAAGAGTCTAAGACATACTTCATCTCTTCGTCATCATCTTTTCTTACCTCTTCAAGAACGATCATCCAACATCAATTAACTATAACTCAAACCCGAAACAGAGGAAGAAGAAGAAGATGATGTGATGGACTTACGTGGACATGCCAAGTCTTCTCTTCCTCTTATGGTTAGCCTTGAAACAAGCTTGTCTCAATATCTTTGTCTTATCCTCAAACTTCAGATCTGGTAACTTCTCAATCGTTTTCTTCTCCTTCTCGAGCTTTTCCAAAGCGTTTCTTAAGCTTGTCTTCGTTTTCTTCCCCTTCCATCTTCTCCAGCTCCTGTTACAACTATAAAAATAGGCACATCAAAATTCACTGAAACACATTTAAGGCTTTTTACATGGTATTTCAATTCCAAAACAATATTTTTTCTTTAATAAAAATATTGGCAAATTAAAAATCGGAATAAAAAAAAAGTCAGTAGAATAATTCCTAAGGATATATACAATAGACAAATTTCATAGTTATAACATAGTTATATTATATGTAATAATTGTTTATTAATAATAAATGAATTTTAAAAACCTTATAAGCTGGTCATACCATTTGGTTATATTGACAATTTAAAAAAACTGATTATACTATGATCATAGTATGATGGCGGTTGAGCAAGTATGCCTCCATCGTCTAGTTAAAAAAACCTTATAAATAATTAGTATTGTTTGTAAAATGTCTTATTTTCATCTTTTTTAGACCAACACTTATCAAAATATATATATTAGAAATAGGCTCGCGTGATGCGCGAGATATATTTTATTTTATTTTTATTGATTATGATATATCTTAAATTTAGAAATATATTTTTGAAATGTATTTTTTTATATGAATTTTTTTAAAAAGATGTTTAATATGTGGTCCTTTATTATAAAGGCTTTATATATATGGTTCTTAATGTTTGGACGCAAAATAAAATAAACAAAACATATCAGAAATTTTTTTGATTGAAGTAATTAAATCCTTCAAAGTTTTGTTGTTTTGGATTTTATGGTTTTGTGATAAATTGTTAGGTTCTTAGACCATCTCCAAGCCCACTCTATTTTAAAGTCAATACTCTGTTATAGAGTAACATTTGCTCTAACCCTACTCTATATCTTACTCTAAATAGAATAAATGGTAGGATTACTCTATATGCAACTTTAATTTTTACACTTACTCTATTTTAGAGTATACAATAGATTGATACATTGAAAAAAACTATGCTCTATTTTAGAGTAAAAAATAGAATATATATTGGAGATAGTCGTAGTACACATGAGGTTTGTGTAGAGGCCATATATTAGACATTCGAAACAAAAATTGAGTATTGAAAATAGTTTACAAACATGAAAATTATTATCGAAACTCAGTAAACATGAAAATAAATAAATAAAAATTATGTTTTAGTCTCAATCGTAAAGAAAAATAATTGATAAATATTTATCTTTTTGCGAGTGGTTTTACAAATTTATATATTCTTCAACTCAATCTTAATATTTGATTTTCTTTTTGACTCCACAATATGTTGCTACGGTTTGATTTTCTTCAGTTAGCCTCCTAACATCTTGTGAATCAGTAACTCTATATGAATGCTTAAAATGTGTTATACTTCTATGATGATGGGTTATTTCTCGGTCCTTGTCTCTATTCATATTCATTATGTTCTTTTAATTGTCAAAAATGAACTTTCCAACATGTCAATTGGTGTAGATCATGGAAGAGAAGACAAAATCAGAAAAATTGATATCAACAATACATACATTCCATTTATTTTTCTGATATAACTTCATTTCTAATTTATTTTAACTTACATCTAAATGTTTATTTTAATTAACTATATTTAAACTTATAATATCTATATGTTGAATTTTCCATCAGATTTGATGATTTTAAAATAAGATATGTGAGAAAAAAAATCAGACCAACTCAAATTCATCCAATAAATAAATGGATTCTAAAACCTGAATTTTGTACTATACTAATGAAATTATGAATCTAGAAAATATGTTTTACAAGGTAACAGAAGAATCACCAATGATTATTTTGAATAATTAATATGTATACTCACAATTTATTATATGCTCAAGTGTTTACTCTCTAATCTTGTAATCACCCTTAATATAAAAAATTGGAATAATGCATATTGAAGTATGGCTAAAGTCATAAAAATTTATGAAATATCTTATACTATATCTCGCATTAAATGTTGAACAAAATTCATGAAAAGAAAAGTGTGTCAAATTTAATGTTTTTTAGATTCGATATATTATCTCTATTTTCTAATCATTTAAAAATCAATACTATAATTACCATTAAATTATTTTGTAAACTATTATTTTCTATTATTTCATTGGGTGATTAAGCAATTCTGTTATTTTTATTTTCTTTTAGTACATATGTTTTAAAGAGAGTCAAAATGTAACTTATAGAATACAAAATATAATTTAATTTTATCTCGATACAATGTGATGTTTTAGATATATTAGAACATATATATATATATTTAAATTATTCTGTCATAAATTAATTTGGCTTCATTTTTTATTTTAAAAGTATTAAAACTTTTTTTGTTTTAATTTGTTTGATCAGTAGTTTTAATTTTAGGTTATATGGTATATGCTTCATTAGGAAATATATTATATGTTAAAACTGAAGGTTATGTTATGATACCATTATGATATTTTTATCTTCTTTTAATATATTAGTACATATTCTATATTTTTAAATTTGTCTATCATAAATGAATTTGGTTTCAATTTTCACTTTAAAAGTATGCAAATTTTTTTTCTTTTAATTGGTTTGATCAGTAGCTTTTTTTTTTAAGTTATTGGTATATGCTTTCATTAGGAAATATATTATATGTTAAAACTAAAAAGTTGGAAGAAATATATTTTTGTAACAATGTGAATTTTATTTTTTAAAGCAAATTCTCCACCATATAAAATATAAATAAATAAAAGTATATAAAAATATTTAATTTAAAATTAATTAGTGAGAGAGACATGTGTCACAAATATATAGCGCCAAGTGTCACATTGGCAGTCAAAGTTAGAAAAAAACCTTCTCATGTTATATAAAATATATATATTTAAATATCTTTAAAAGACTAATACTAATACAATCGAAAGGTATTATAAAATGATATTTAATATCTTAATAATTTAGAAAACCCTAAATATTAAATAACTTTAAAATAGTCACACACACGAAAAAAAAAAAAATAGGCTTAAAAACCAAAATCACATCATTTATTTTGTTTTGGTTCTGTTCGTTTTTTCGGGTTAAGGTTTTGTTTGCCCACCTCTAATCTCGATGAGAACCACCGTAAAGTGAAACTCTCTGCGACTCTCTAATTATCAGCTCAGAAATGGTTCTCACATGATGTTCACAAAACATGTTGTTCTGAACCATACATTGCCCGCAAGTTATTATGTGAAGGGAAATGAGTTCTACTTGTTTTAGTATCTGCACAGAGTAAAATGATTCTTCAGTTGCCTATAAGATGCTTTTAAAGTCGGGTTTAAAAAGTTGAAGCTTAGAGTGCACAGATACGTGATAAGGGTCACTAGACTCGTTTCAGGTACACTTCCTTGTGGCCTCTATTTTGGAATTTTATTAAATATTTTTATTTGTGTCAGAGTGAGATGGTCTAGTAATCTGATTCAGATGTCTTGTAGAGCCGAGGAGGTAATGCCATCTTTAGCCATGATTGCTGGAACAAGTTTCTGGGATTGGGACATCTCAGCTAGATCCGATGACTTTTTTCTCCAGACAAAATGTGCTTTTGAAGTTTTCTACCTCCATAAAAATACAATCATCTTATTTAAATAAATTCAATTTTTCTGAGTTTTAGGTTTAACTTGTAAGAAGCTGAAGACATATACTATTTATAGTAGAGAGAAACAAATCAAAAACTGTCTAAAACTATACATGTCTATAGATGTCCAAAGTTTGTTATAATGTAACGGCCTAACCTATTAACAGCATATACATCTGTGTGCCCTTGTTTACATAATATGGTTTCTCTTTTTTTTTTTTTGTACTCTCAAAAGGAACCCAACATTTCTTTGTTTTCGTCTTGCCCATTTTTTACAATAATTCTCACAAGTTTCTTAAAGTCATGGACATGGGGAATGGGACAGGACCTGGGATGTCGGGGGATTATAGTGGAGGCGGCGAATTTGTAGTAGGCGACGACATGATGCCGGGAATGGGAGGTGGTGGTGGTGAGATGTCGGGAATGGAAGGTGGTGATGTTATGCAGATGAGTCCTGAATTAAATTGGATATATGAAATGGCTTGGTATGGTGAAAGTAAAAGAGGGGATGGTTTTTTTTGTGAGGAGCATCCTTCTAAGCTAACTTCAGATGGTATTTGGGAGAGACTTATTTTGAAAACGGTAGGTCTTAATATTTGGCAATACCGTCTTCCGAATCTCGAGATTGTCATCTTGCTTGTCTTCTTCTTTTGGCAAGCCTTTACTATCCTGTTCAAGAAATTGGGTCTTTCTGTTCCCAAGTTCTCTTCTATGATGCTTGTAAGTATCTTCTTCTTTTTTTTATTCTTCTTCTTCAATCTTTTTGTACGTGTTTAAAATACTGACAAAACCGTTGATGCATTGAAGGCGGGACTACTCTTGAATGTTATGCTTACTTTATCCGGTAATAACTCGATCATTGGAGAGATCTTGGTCCCTAAAAACAGAATCGACATTCCAGGATGCCTTGGATCATTCGGATTCATGATGTTCTGGTTCCTCAAAGGTGTGAAAATGGACGTCCAGAGAATCTTCAAGTCTGAAGCAAAAGCAAGAGTCACTGGAATCGCAGCGGTTACTTTCCCTGTAGTTGTTGGTTTCTTACTTTCCAAGTTCAGATCAGCTAAAGATCAACCCCTCTCTTCCAGAGAATATGACACAGTGCTGCTAATGGAAAGCCTCACGTCCTTCTCTGGGATCGCAAGACTCTTGCGCGACCTCGGCATGAACCATTCGTCTATTGGTCGGGTTGCTTTATCCTCAGCCTTAATCTCTGATCTGGTTGGACTCCTAATCATGCTGGTGAACATTTCTCTTGCTTCAAGTACAATCTTTAATGCTGTGGCTTTGCTAGTAGAGATAGCCTTATATCTCTTCATGACGTTTAAGGTTGTGAGACCATTCCTATTCAAAGTGATCAAGCGGAAACGAGAAGGGAGACCAATCGAAGACAAATACATCTATGTAATTCTCGTCTTGCTTTGCTTATCGTGTATGTACTGGAACATAATTGAGCAGAATCCTGCACTTGGAGCTTTCGTTCTTGGTCTGGCCATTCCTAGTGGACCTCCTATTGGATCTGTATTGGTCGAACGGTTAGAGAGCTTTAATTTTGGTATTGTATTGCCTCTCTTCTTATCAGCCACTATGCTCAGGGTTGATATTAGATCTTGGAAAGGCGCTTTGACATTCTTTAGCGGCGATGATAAGAAATTTGCGGTTACGTCTCTTGTCCTGCTCGTCTTCTTATTGAAGCTCTTTGTCGCAGTGATTGTACCTTACGTCTACAAAATGCCATTGCAAGACTCGGTTATCCTTTCTCTTATCATGTCTCACAAGGGTATCATCGAACTCAGCTTCTACTTTTACGTTTTCAGCCTCAAAGTTAGTCTCTCATCTCATCTCTCAATTATATATGATTATGATTTTCTTGCAAAAAAAAAAAAAAACAAAAAAATAGAAAGATTTTTATTTAATTATTCTTCTTATTGATTGTTTTGGTATAGGCATTATCAAGAGATATATACTCAATCCTAGTCTTGTGCATCGTCATCAACTCTGTGGTCTTACCAGTGGTGATCGGGTTTCTCTACGACCCATCTAAGCAATTCTTGTGCTATCAAAAGAGAAATTTAGAGAGTATGAAGAATACTGGAGAGCTAAAGACTCTTGTATGCATCCATAGACCAGACCACATATCTTCCATGATCAACCTTCTCGAAGCTTCTTATCAATCCGAAGAAAGCCCTCTCACATGCTACGTGCTCCACCTCGTCGAGTTACAAGGTCAAGACGTTCCCACTTTGATCTCTCACAAAGTTCAGAAACTCGGAATTGGGTCAGGGAAAAAATATTCTGAAAACGTCATCCTCTCTTTCGAACATTTCCACCGTTACGTCTCCAGTTCTATCTCCATAGACACGTTCACTTGCATCGCAAACTCCAACCATATGCAAGATGATATTTGTTGGTTAGCTCTTGATAAAGCTGTCTCACTTATCATTCTTCCTTTCCATCGGACTTGGTCACTCGACCGAACATCCATCGTATCAGATGCTGAGATGATCAGGTTTCTCAATTTCAACGTCTTGAAACAAGCTCCTTGTTCTGTTGGCATCCTTGTCGAACGCCATCCCGTTAACAAAAAACAAGACGAGCAACAAAGCGTTAAGGTATTACAGTTACATTTTTTTTAAAATTATTATTGTCCGTATTAGAAACCAACCTAATGCTTGGGAATCGCTTTGTTAGTCGAGTCTCATCCACAATGCTTCCATGTTGGTCGTTTCAGATGCTTTAACTATTAAATATATAAAGACTAAGTACACAGTGCTATTTGATGGCAGGTGTGTGTGGTATTCGTGGGAGGCAGAGATGATAGAGAGGCGCTGGCCTTTGCGAAGAGAATGGCCCGTCAAGAGAACGTAACATTAACAGTTTTACGTCTCGTCGCATCGGGAAAGAGCAAAGAAGCGACAGGATGGGATCAAATGCTTGACATGGTTGAACTAAGAGAGTTGATGAAAAGCAATGATTCAGGAATGGTAAAAGAAGAAAGATCAACAATTTACATGGAACAAGAGATCTTGGATGGAGCAGATACGTCAATGCTTCTACGTTCCATGGCTTTCGATTACGATCTTTTCGTCGTGGGGAGAACCTGCGGTGAGAACCACGAGGCGACTAGCGGTATAGCGAATTGGTGCGAGTTTGAGGAGCTTGGAGTCATTGGTGATTTCTTGGCCTCGCCAGATTTCCCAAGCAAAACGTCGGTGTTAGTAGTGCAACAACAACGTTCACTAGCCAATTATGATTAGAAGGGGAGAAAGCACACTATACTTGGTGGTTGATTGTTACATATATCTCTCATTTGTAGCATCTACACACACACAAAAAAAAAATGGGTATTTTCATTTCATTTATTCATTGTTGTTACTTGCGGATTATATTTTGTAGATCAGAAATAACATTAAGGAAAAATTTAGAATGTTTTGATTATAGGTTAGAGCAACATTAATCTTCGATTTAATCAAGGAGGGTCACTCACATAATTTGCAAGCCAAACTTCAGACTTGTGATTATAAAACAAAAAACATAAAAATTACTTCATTTAACCATACAAGTTGCCGCTAAATTACTCTATAACACGGTGTTTATTCAATAGAGAGAATCAACAACCTCGATTACATCTTCACTTGAATTAAAATTAGATCTTCGGAAGTTACAAAACATGCAAGAAGGAACACAATCAATGAGATGCAGAACCGGGTTTTGACTCACGTTACAGAAATCAAGTGAATGGCTTGATGAATTCAAACCCTTGGTTTAGAAGTGATCCAGTGATCCAAAGCTTCAGGTTAGGCAAGTTTAAGCTCTGTTCAAAGCATGTCCCCTGTTTCCACCAAAAACAAGCAAACTCGTTAAGTAAAACGTATATATTCGGAAACAAAAACAACGTTAAAAGGGTACAAAGTTGGTTTCTTACATCTAACGTATATGTCAAGAGGTATCTGTCAGGAGAAGGAGAGCTTAAGTTGGAGTTCTGAACTTGGAAACTTGTAAGAGACTCCAAAGACTTGTATAGAGATGGAGCAACACCTTCTCCTTTATTACACACCAATCTCACATAAAACCCTTTCTCCTCCACTTGAATAACATCCATCTAACACAAAAAGAAACATATATACTTATTTTCAAGGTTCTTGATGTGTTTCAAGATTATCAATATAGCTTTTCAAGATTTACCTGAACGATCTTCTTGGAAACAGGAGGACTGATACCGCGAAAAGGTTGAGTCTTTTGAGCATCAGGAACAGGTTCTTGGTACCCTCCAGTAGAGTTTAAAGAAGCTTCAAGGCCCGCGATATCGGATTTGAGTTTCTTGGCTTGTGATTGAAGTTCTTGAACATACAACACCGCATCTCCAACTATAGATGCTTTATCCATCTACATGACACACACATACAAATCCATTATCTAACAGTTTCATTACACCAAATCTTTGTGTCACGAAATGTTGTGATTTGTTACCTTAGTAATGTTGGGAACAAGAGATCTCAAAGCGTAAAGCTTATCCTTCATTCGACCTCTCCTCCTTCTCTCAGAGATCAAAGTCCTAGACCGATCAGTCTTAGTCTTACGGGTTCCATCGTTATTAGTCGTAGTGGCTGATGAATCATCACCGTCGTTGTAATCTTCTCCATCTTCTTCACCGCCGCCAGCTCTAACACTCTCACCATCAAAGCTACGGAACGATTCAGCGACATTGGAGTCTAAGTCAGGCAATTCGTCAAACAGGTCATCGACAGGTGTAGGGATGAACTGGCTCTCGTCGATGAAACACGGGCTGCTTTGTAATGGACCAAGGTCGAAATCAAGAACTGGGTTTTCGTCCATGGTTTGATGATGATGATCTCCTCGTATGATGTTTATGAACTGATCGAAGTTTGGATCGACCAAGAAATTGTGAAGTTCTAGATCGTTCATGTTGGAAAGAGCGTTGACTCTTCCGTCCATTTGTCTTTTTCTTTCTTTTTTGTCTGTTTGTGGTAATGAAGAAGAGACTGTTTATGAAAGTTTCTGACAACGAAAGAGAGACAAAATGAGTTTATATATACACATAAATATTATGTTACAATCATCAACTCTATTAGTTTAAGAAGTATATGTGAATATGATAGTGATTTTTTTTTTTTTTTTTGACATAATAGTACAAATCATTTTATATTTAATTTATCATCAAACTTTCGCTTTTTAAGGGTTGTGCATTGATATGGACCAAAGTTCATAGCAAAGGCTTGTACCGAAATGATTATTTTGACGCATTGTTCTTTCAAATCAATCTACAAATGTGATCCATTAGTTATTGAATCATGTTTGTCGCAGCCTATCGATTTCTTAAGGAGTGATGTTTGTTATCAGTGTATTAATGTATAATCATCTCGTCAATGAGGCGGTTTGTTGGACCCGCATTTGATTTTTTCTAGTACAATAATTGATGAACATCGAGATACAATTTACAGCTGATTAAAGTGTCGTTTTTCGTTACAAACATTTTCATTATCTTATCGAAACAATGGTGTAAACTACGGCGAAAACAACATATTTTCAATTTATTGTTTGTTTATGTTTAGAATGGGAATCTAGAAATAGACTCATTGATCTTTTATCCAGTATTAATATTAGAATTTGGGATTCTTAAGACTCTTTTATTTCTTATGACCAACAACATATAGACTAGGTGAACCACCGATGCCACATTTGAGGATTTTTCTTTCCTTCCATTACGAATGAAAATTTTCATTTGTTGATATGATTACTGTATTGTATGTGGAGGCATGTAAATAAACTAACTTAAGAAATTTCAGATTAATATATTGACTTAAGAAATCGATATAGAAATATACGCTTGTTATTGGTTGGTCTTAGATTATATATTCAGTTTACGTCTTTCATAATGTCATGCATGACCTGTCTATTAAATATAATTTTTGATTAAATATAAAATTTGCCATTATCAAATGATTGATTTGTCGTGTTGCATGACAGTTATATTTTTTAGATTGTTCTATTTCATTTATTTTGTGTTAAAGATATAAATATTTGTTGTTTCTTCATTACTTCATATCTATACAATTCTTCTTATCAAATAATAAAATACAAACATTATACTCACTACATAATATATCACACTCATTTATCATATTTTTGGATATAATATATAATTTCTACCCTCACCAAAAAAAATGTAACTCAAAACAAGAGAAACATATAAAACTAATTGACATTCTGATCATACATTATTGGTGCTGCTAGGCTGTTAGGTTCAGAATACTGAAAATAATATTATACGCAGCTTATGTCAGTGTACTGTTGTATTATTTATTTGTATGTGTCTCTCTAAACTGTATGAAAGGATTCAGAGGGAAAGTTTATCCATCCACTTCCTGTTACATATATATTGTTTGATTTTTATTTATTTTTTACAACGTAATTTATTTTAAAAGTTTTTGGTTATGTAAATATAAATCGAATAAACCATATTAAAAGGGGTGTTCATTTAGTTCAGTTTGATTTTTTAAAAATAATATTAAGCATATATATCTGGTTTGGTGATGAACAGTTACGAAAACTTAGATTTTGAAACTTACAGATCTATACAACAATCAACAATGCAAGAAACATAAAAACGGTTACGATAACTTAGATTTTGAAACTTACCGATCTGTATACAACTTACCGATCTATACAACAAGTCAACAATGCAACAAGATCAAACTGATGAATAACTTACCACATGGCAGAGCCTCGTCACAAGATCCACACGACACAAGATTTGGAAAAGTAAATAACTTTTAATTTTCTTATTTTTAAAGTAATTAATTGAGGTTATCATTTGGATTTCTGATGAATTTAATATTATTTTTACATAATCTTATTTTTATTTATTTTACGATGAATTTGTCAAAAAAAAATTGGCAAAGATGAATTTGTTGGTTTTTGGACTACAAATTACTACTTCCAATCACGAAAATGTCACATAGGAATTTTGTCAATTTTTGCACAACAATTGACCATCTAGCTAATAAGCCCTTAAATTTGAATGAAACATTCGAGCCTACTCAGATTTGTTGTTAAGAAATCTACTATGAATTCATGAAAATGTTAATATCAATGATAAATTGATGGAAATACTAACATTATCTATATTAAATTATTAACTTATGTAGAATTAACATTATTCTTTGCAATGGATACAAATCAATATTGATGCAAATAAACTTTCAATAGATATAAAATGTTTTTATCATTATTTATTAGGTAACTTATATAAATGATATAAAACTAAATTACATTAATTATAGGGAAAAACTAGTTTGACCCAAATTAAGAGGTTAATTGCTAAACTAACTCATAAATTTTGAGGGTTAGTTGAGTTATTTTTATACCTAAAATACATTTTTTTTTTTGTTTTGTTAGAAAAAAAAAATCAATTTTACCCTAAAATATACAAAATAAACAAGGCAAAACACTTTATTTTTCCTACTGGATAACGTGAGCCAAGCCAAAAGATCAACCCATCATCTTTCACAAACATCGAGCTTCTTTCTTTAGAGAGTATAAAAGACTGAACATATTATTATATTGGTCTAGCTAAAAATATTCCAAAAATGATGAAGTTTTTTTTTTTGGGTCCCAAAAAACTAAGATCTTATCAAAATACTTTTAATGTTACTAAGCCGGCTCTGAATCTATGGAATATTAATAGCATTTCCAACGTACTAAATACTAATCATTTACGGATAATCGCAACTAAATTATGAAGAAGCCTGTTCAATGCACGGTTTTGGGTTCTTGTATCAACAAACAGAATATGATGCTTAAACAAAAAAAAAACACATCGAGTAACGAAACACAATACTATAAACTATTATAGAGTTTTGGCCGGTGAGGAACTAGTTTTATGTATTTTTAGTTGTGATATTAATATTTTACGTATATAATGTAAAACCAAAAAAAATTGGTCAACCAATTCAGGATTCCTTCTAGCTGTTGATTAACTTTAAGGAAAATTAAACGTTTGAGTAACATATCCCACGACTTCCATAACCAGAACCAATGGACTATGTCCACATAATAATAGTAATAATATTATCATTATTATTATGCCAGTTTAATCTATAGTAAACAGAGTTGACAAAAACAAGTCACCAATAAACAGAAACTAAATATTAGTAGATCTACAACTGGATTTATGAATTTAATCAAGAGGTATACCCAAACTAATAAATATATATCAATAGTACTTGACTTATTTTATTTTTATATGAATTTTGGTTTTATAAATGGTTTCACTTAAATTATTTGATACTACAACACCCCTTGAACAAAATTCCCAGTGCAAAAAAAAAAAGCATTTGTAATTTCTTTGATGATATTATTTCTTTGAAAGTGTCCAAATAGAATTCAAAATTGTCATCTCAACTCGAATCTTTTCAAATTTTACAGTTATGTCTTTTACCACAATAGATTATAAAGTACTATCTCTTCAAATTAATCAATTAATTTATATTTTATAAAATATAACATAAAAATTTATAAATATCGTAGAGACTGTACTAACCTAACTAGTAATTTCCTAACTAATATAATCACATTAGCAACCATACATATCTCTAAAATATATATTCACTATATTATAAGTGATGTTTTTGTCTGTTTGTTGATTGTACAAAAGTATTCATCAAAAGTATTTATCAATATCATAATATTAGACATATTTAATTAACTTGATTAAATAATGATTATGTTAAAATAAATTATTTTGCGGTATACTGCGAGTTAAATACTAAAATTAACCAACAAACAAAATTAACAAACAAATACCAGTTAAAATTTTCATTTTTTTGTTTAAATGTATCGTCTCGCGGTGTACCTCGGGTTAAAATCTAGTATCAATAAATTTGTATTAACACGGGTTAAATTCTCATTTTATTATTTATTAACATTATTAATATTACAATATTTGACATATAAAAATGAAACTGATTTAACTAAGATTGCTTTAAATAATTAAATCATTAGGAAAAATGTGACTTAATCATAGTGTATAAATGACTTACTATATATTAGATCCTTTTTATTATAATAATTAAAAATCAAAATAGAATCTTGAACGCTAAACAAAAAAAACTAAATATAACAAACAAATTGTCATGAAGTATATTGCGGGTTAAAAATTAATATAAACATATAGCCGCACAAACAGTCAGAAAATTTAGTTATTTTTCTATTTGGAAAAAATCCAATATTTAACAAACAAATACAATATAAAATATAAATAATAATAATAATAATCTAGTTACTTATATTGTTCACCCAATAAATATGGGAAAATGATGACAACTTCTTTTCTTTACTAGTGTAGCAGACATGGAACAAATTCAATTTTTGCTGTGACCTATCGGCACATCTTTAGAAACACAACACTGGATATAAGTCATGAACACCAATAAAGGGGATGTGTCGGATATTCAGATAACCGAAATGGCATGGAATTACAAATAAAACCAACCTACCAATGACCACACCAATCGGTAAACAATGACCACACCAATCAATCAGTAACAGTACTGGTCCATTTTCTCCATCTCACATGATCACATCAAAACATTAATACCTTTTGCTACCAAACTTCTTTCTCTCAATTTACTTACAACTTTTCTCTGCCCAATACCAACATTTAGTGCTCTCTCTCTGATCTTTTTAGGCTTTTTATGAAAACTTTTTTTGCCCTTTCTCTTTTACTCATACCACCTTTCCAGATTTACAATCAAAATGAAGAAAAAGTTGCCGCCACAAAACAAACCAGCAAAAGGGTCTTTTACTTTTAATTTTTTTTCAAAACCTTGTTTAGGGCTCATCTGAAGGTACTTTTGATTCGATTCTAACCCGAGCTCCTGAAGCAAGCCTGTTCAAGATACAACATATAGGCTTTAGATAAATCTGATATGTTCATATCAAGAACAAGAATTTAAGATGTTTATGTTTTTACCTTTCGTCGATCTTGATCACTTTCTCATCGTCTTCTCTGAATGAATCAGGCTTCCTCGAAGATTCGGTTATTCTTTTACTGCAAACTTCATGTGTTTTAGTGGGACATGGAATGTTCTTGGTTGTATCTTCTGATGAGTTTCTTTTCTTCTCTGAGACAGGAGATCTCAAGGACTCACTGCGTGGGTGTTGCTTGCTGAATACAGAGGAAGCTTTTCTTGATCCTAGATTGTACTTCGAACCACCAGGTTTCAAGTCCCCGTTCTCTGCTACACCCATTTGGTTGGATGCCCTGAGAAAAACTCACATGAGATGTGTTCTCAAGGATTCACAAAGATAGACTTTACTAAACTTCAAAACCTATTAGAATGGCATACACGTTGAAGTTGTATTTTTTAGTGGAAACATTAAAGAACTGTCTTAACTCAAAACATAACACAACATCCAATTCAAACAGTATCAGGACCTTTGTTTCCTACTGATTTTAGAAATCTACCTGTCACCATTATAGGATGAAGAACGCTTAAGAGAAGCATTACAATCCACTGCATCCTTCTTCTGTAGCTTCGTCTCGACCAAACTCCCACTAAAATACTCTTTCTCCTCCAATCTCAATCCCATTAGACTCGGTGTTTCCGACAAACGATCAAAGTCTCCCATCATAAACGATGAGGAGAAGAAAGGAGACTGAAACTTCGAGTGGCCAAATTTAGGTTTGTAAGTTGGAACAAGGCCAAAGTTATTATCCTTGACTGATACTGAACCACAAGATATCAACTGCATCAGCATATTCGAGGCCCTAAGCCTCGAATGAGCGGGCATTCGAACATCTTCTTGTTCAAGAATCCTAAAACTATTCATCTTACTAACATCAGCTCTTATTAGAGACTCCAAAGTATCAGTCTTTGCTCCCAAGGAAGAAGCACTATTGGAAAAAGGCGGCGAGACAGAGTTTCTTGATATTTCCCCACTGTCTCTCTCCTTCCCCGCCGCACAAGAAGCCTCGCTCGCGAGATTGTTTTCGCTGGTTTCAGGCTCTGATGATCCATCATCATCAGTTGAAACACCTCTACTAAAAGTCTCTATTGGCTTTTTACCACAACCACTCACAGTTTCATCGGTTTGAGTAGACGCATCTGCGAGTCCTTCGGTCTTATACACTTTGTACTCAGCTAAACACCAAGAAGATGAGTTCTTTGCGTCTCTTGAATCAGGGGATACACCAGAAGAGACAGAGCGAAGAGCTGGTGGAGATAGCTCATCATCTTCTTGAGAATGCTTATTACTTCTTTTCCCATTGTTCATACTCGAAGACGAAGACGAATCATCATTACTTCTAGATGATGGTGGCTCCACAACTATCGGCTTCATGTTTTGACTCGCTGTATTTACAATTGGACTAAACTGATCTGCACAACATAGGTTTCTGTAAAGCTTCTTCATTGAAAAAAAAAAAATTATTACAAAAATTGTTATATTCACCTGAATTGGATTCATCAAATAGCTCAGAACCTTTAAGAACATACTCATTCCCATGAGCTGGTAAAATCAAATCATCTTCTGATAAATCATGCCAAACAAAACCATTCCTGTAGCTTCTGCAGAGTTAAATAAATAGATTAAAACATTAAATCTGAAACTCTTGTTGCTTCATGAAGTCAAATCAAGAAAGTTACATTACCTTTTACTAGACCAAGAGTACATTGAAGCCATTCCTCTACCTCTAAGAACATTAAGCCTCTCTATAACATCTACAAAACCCAAAAAGAAACACAATTGATTCTTCATAATTCTTCAAAATCTCCCCAAGAAAAAAAAGCATTATTAGCATTTACCTCTTAAGTATAATCCATTAGGAGAAGACATCAGAACCTCCATGAAATGAGGATGCTCAAGCTGACGATTCTTGGAGAGATAATAAACAATTGGGACTTTCTTAATCTTTTGATGATACTTTGGTGACTTCTCAGTCCATACTTTTGCTCTCTCTGGACTCACTTCTCTGCTATACTTCTTCATCCTTGCTTCCATGTTTCTTTTTAAAAAGACCCTAATTGGATAATTCCGACATTAGTCTCTCTGTCTCATTTCTTGAAACGAATCAGATCTATTATTAATCTGGAGGAGACAAGAAAAAAAAAATACAGAATGAAGAAACGAAACTGTGATAGAGAGTTAAGAGAAGCTCCTCAAAGATGAAGAAGAGAGAGAGAGAGAGATGGGTTTAGTAATTAATGGTTTTTTTTTAGAGCAGTGGAGATTAATGGGAGAGACAGAGAGACGACAGTAACAGTGTAAGAGAGAGAGAAAGAGAGTTAAAGCTTATTTTTTTCAGACATAGCTATTTTTGTTTTGTAACTAGAGAGAAAAAGACACTGAGAACACTGTGTGAATTTTTTTTCGTTCTTTTGTCTATCTTCATTTTACCCTCTCTTTTTCTTTCTTTTTGAGAAAAATCCTATCTAATTAAAAAAAACTCACAAATATTTTTGCTCTTTATGTTTACTGGATAGTCTGGATACATAATAAAATTTTGATTTTTTAAATTAATTGTATATAAAGAAAAGAGAGTTTTGAATTATATTATACCACCTTTGTTTTACTTTAAGTGATGTTTTAGCAAAAATAAATTGTTTCATTTTTAAGTGATGGTTTCTACTTTTTATATGTAAACATTTATATGTATTTTTCTTTGCCAATCTTATTTTACAATATGTTTTTTTATTAGTTGAATTTATTTTACTTTAATGGTATTTTATGTAAAAGAAGTAAATTAAATAGAAATTATATATTGATTCGTGTGTAGAAAATTTAAAGAGTATATATACTAGATGACTATACTTTTAGAAATAATTCATAAAATAACTATCACTCATGTCCGTGTGTCCCCTATGTAACTTAAAATTACGTTGCTCTCCTCCCGTCTTCTTCTCTCTTCTTTCTCTTTCTTTCTCTCCTTTATCTTTATTCTTCTTCCTCTTGCTTCCTTCTTCTTTCTCTCTCATCAAAGTACATAAATATCTCTCCTTTTTTTTCTTAATCGAAAGCCTAATAAAAAAACTCACCACCACCAACACAAATCTACTCCGCCGAGTTTATCACCATCATCTCCGTAACAATTACCGCCTTCTCCATCATCTTTTATCCACCGAATTCATCACCATCACCTCCGACCACCATCTCCTAAATCATCACCATCATCTTGTTTTCTCTTTTCCCAATTGCTCTACTTTTCTCATTCTCTTTATCTCCTCCAACATCGGGACAAACATTGTTAGAGGAACTATGTGTTTTAATATTTTTAAATGTATCAGTGTTTATCTACCATGTTTTTTTTAGAAAACTATTGTAATTCATAGTGTTTTTTATATAAATGACATGATATATTCCAAAGAATGATAATATTGCATGCTTTTTCTATTTACTCCAACCAAAAATGCTATTTTGTAACATCACATGCTATTTATACGATAATTACATGCAATTTAAACATGATTCATGCTATTTTTTAAAATAACCCTATCACCACCTATGTAATTACTTTCACTCACCACCATAGACACCTCTGTAACAATTACAACCACCATCTCTTCTAATTGTAACCTCAGCTTTAATTTGGGTACTCACTATGACTTATTGTAGCATTATCTCTCTGCATTTTTCCAGTCACAAAATATATCTCATATTGAACTTTCAGATTTTGTAAAACTTGTAAATTAGAAGGTTAATATGGTAACTACTCTACACCTACCCCACCATAAAAAGAGTCATTTACTAAAGAAAACTGATTCATAGTTATTTTCTTGATTCTTTTTGGATCCATGATTATCTACCAAAGTTGCTCAAATTTAAACATCGGTTAAAATGTTACATAGGGAGTAATAGTTTAGTGAAGCTATATCAGAGTATTGTTTGGTTATACACTAAATATTGAAATTCTAGAACTTGCACTCTAAAATTGTAAGATTTGAAAATATTAAATTTTATATTAGAGTTTGTTTTTTTAAAACTCAACAACCCAAACAATTAAACTAAAATATCATACATTAGAAAACTTTAAAATTGGTGACCCAATCAAGAAGACAAAAATCAACAAAATAAGCACTAACAACTAAAAAAAAAAATTTGTAGACTATATAATTTTTATAAGTTGGTTACAAACTAGGTTATACATTAAATATAGGTTGGTTACAAAAAAACATTATAGATTAATTGGTCAATTTGTGGGCTATATGAATATACTTAAGACTATTTCATAGAATATTTTTAAAGAGAATATTCTAATGATTTATACAATTTCCTAAATAAAATATTTAGTATTTCATATATTGTTACAAAATATACACTATTAGGCATAAAAATATATTTTTAGGCGTAAAAAAGAATAAAATATTGGTAATTTATCACACTTAATCGTAATTTTTGAGATCTTAATGTGCAATTGAAAATAAAATATTACCTAATCACGGGTCATATTAAAAAACTTTCACCAAACAAGTTCAAAAATTAAAATAAAAACAAATAACAAACATAACCATTTATCATACATAAAATTACAAAATTAAAAATGTAACATCCGCGAACCGAAATCCCGGTTTAGGGATTGCATCGGTCGATGCAAGGCCAGTTAAACGCTGCGTTTTGGGTTAGGGAAAACCCTTAACTCGAGTGTTTGGTCTCATTCGGGAGTTTAGCCGTTTTTGAGAGAAAAGAAAGACAGAAAAGTGTTCTTGAGTGTTCTTAGGGATTTTGGGAGATTGGAAGCTGTTCATGTAGAGATCTATAGCTGGGATCGTTGTAGGAGCTTCCTGGATGTGTTTTCTTGTTTGTTTAAGGTTCATAATCGTCTTGGCAAAGGTAAGTGCATGACCATAGCTTATCTAAGTTGGAGATCTCTCTGATTTGCTTGTTATGTGTTGTTAGGCTTGCTAGATTGTTATTTGGGACGTTAGGAAGCTTTCTTGTGGCTTGGGATCGAGTTTTGTGGTTGTAGGAACGAAGATCCGGTGAGAAGCTTCGGAGGAAAACGATGCTCGGCAATGCATCGGTCGATGCACTTTGTGCGAGGACGATGCGTAAACTTTAGGGTTTTTGTGCTATGTCGAGCATGCGTCGGTCGATGCATTGGGAGTATCGGTCGATGCAAGTGAACGTTATATCGGTCGATGCATATCATGCGTCGGTCGACGCAACCCCAACTGGTGTCGGTCGATGCATGTTTGGTGTTGGTCTATGCAGAGTCCTGGTTTATTATTATTGATTGTTGATTGTTGGTTGATGGTTAGAGATGTCTCTATTGCTTGTGTGTATAGCCCAGTAGATGAGAAGATTGCCTTACTGAGTGTTTATAAAATACTCATGCATTGCAATTTGTGTTTGTGGTGCAGATAAAGGCAAAATGTGATCGTGGAATCAAGACAATGAAGAGGAGGATGTTCTAGGGACTCGATTGGTTGTTGTCTGGCATTGCTAGATTGCTAAAGTTGGATCATAGAAACATTGCTAGGTTGCTGGTTCTATGTTTTATGTTGGTTGAATTTTGGATATTATTTATGTTATGATTATTGGTTTATTATTGGATATTTATTGGATATTGGTATTTGTTATTCCGCTGTTGGTTGTGATTGTGGTTAGGTGGCAGTGGGTATGGTACCATTACTTGTAGTTTATTTATTATTATTATTATTAATATTATTATTATTTACTATTTATTATTTTAAAAAAAACGGGTCGGAGTCGTTTCAGTCTTTTTTATGTGACAACTCGTCCCGCGGACCCCACTAGCCCACCGCTAGCCGCCCCAACATACCCAAAGCTGGCCTTGCAAGGCATCGATCCTAACCCCTCACCGTGGAAATGGAACTATTTATCCAAATCCACCAGTAGGTTATTGGTGCGTCATACGTTCCTCGAACCTTGATCCTCACCCTTTAACAACTTTTCCATAGAACAAGTTGTCACCAATTGACCTGGGGTTAGGATCGATGCCCTGCAGGACCAGCCTGGGTCCATGGAGACAAGCTAGCAGTGGGCTATTGGAGTCACGGGACGAGTTGTCATAAACAATATAAAACTTACAAAATAATTTTTTTTTTCAAATCATCATATTTACCATATGATTTTATTGTATAATGTTTTATCCGAAAACACTTTTAAAAATAATCATATAAATTATATTTTATTTTAAAATTATAATATAAATAAATAAAAAATTCAACTTGTACTATAACACGAGTCATAATCTAGTATTATATGAGAAATCCGTAAATAAGTGAATCAGTCATATATAGTAAGTTGAGTCCGATAGATGACATAATTTTTTAAAAAATTATTGGTGCAACTATATATATACTTACGAGTTTACAAATGGTAGGGGATAAAAAAGGGATATGATTTTTTAAGTTGTAAAACGTCACTTTTTGTGAAACAAACTTAAAACCTTAAAACGATTTTTTTTATGGAAACATAGATAGTAATAATTAGAATAAATAGAATAAACTGGTCAGTATCGTTAAGTTTGTTGGTATTTTAGACTTAATTAGACACAGAAAGATTTGGTGGTATTTTTTTGGTATTAATTTTTGCGAGTTTTTAAATGGGTAACTATACCCGTATCTCTCTTTTACTTCAATGTAAACAATTTACCAACCATAACTATAATTTTGAAATTTAATCAATGTCTCAAAATAATGAATTGTATCTTCAACCAACTTGCCAATTATGGCAACGTTCACGTAAGACGTAACAATCAATATGCCAATTATGACGACTTTCATGTAATAATCTCCCTTCCGAATATATGGATAGATGTTCCAGAGAAATTTTTATTGTTGCATCTTCTTTGAGGAACAAATAAATATTATGATTAAATGCGAGCATTAACTTGCTATTTAAGAAAAGGTTAAAGCGATTTATTTGCTTTCTCTTTCTTTGTGGAAAGCTGAAATGGAATAAAAACTCGTGCATGAAGATGTCTCTTGTTAGATTTACGTGCATGCTTTATTTCTTTATTAGCATATCGAAACCAATTATGCATGTAATAATTGACTTTCAAAAACGGATATGTGGTGATATCATATGAATGAAAAGATAAAAAAATATAATTATGATGATCTATGGCAAATTAATGTTGTGCTGTATAGAATCAATAAGTCAAATTTCATTTCCGCTATAAAGATTAAACTTTCAATCGGAAACTCATTTTTTTAGTGATTGTATCATACAAACATGTAAATGCCGAAAGTATATGTAGAGCTATAAATATGTAGTATAAACAGTCACATTTGTAGTCGTATACATTTTAAAGCCAACTCTAGATGTGCCATAGATTATTCTAAAATTAACTTGGGCCAAGCCAACATCCTTTTCTATTTTTTTCCTATTCATTCAAGATCCAACAACAATTTTGGATTACCTTCTCTTTTGGATTATCAGTCCATCAAAACTAGAACCACTCTTAACTATATAATTACCTTTCGTCGTATTGTTAGAAAAGAAATAGGTTTCTTTGTCTTGCTTCAAGGTTTTTTCTTCTTCTTCTTCTTCACATGGCCCTATTTAAAACCACATGGGGACGGACAAATGTGACTTAGGTGCTTCTCTGTCCTTTTAAGTTTGTTATTGACACTGTTTCTTTCACACACACTCTCCTCTCCTTTGTCTCTTCCAATTTTTTTGGAGCACATAAGAGAGGATAAAGACAAATGATAGAAAGACCAACCAAATAAAATCTAGGAACCCAACTCGTTTCGTTGGAACCCAATTTCGTTAGTGGGCCTTGTTAATATATTCAAAACGTCCTTAAAAGTTAAAAACACATATTTTTAGGGTATTGAATTGCCAAAAAGAAAAAGAATAAACATATTAGTTCACTGAAATAAATTGTTAAAACATTATTAATACTAAAAAATATACTATAATCATACTTCCACTATTCATAAAGATGCACCGTAATAGTGGAAGTATGATTACATTTATTATATTTTTTTTAGTATTAATAATGTTTACGATTTATTTCAATGAACTAATATGTTTATTCTTTTTCTTTTTTGGCAAAATGAACTAATGCATTCAATACACTAAAAATATGCATTACACTAAAAATATGAAAATAAACTAAACAAAATAAAAAACAGTGATTAACACTGTAAATATTTTCACTAAAATCATGTTTCGAGGTGTCTTAAAATGGAAGCACAGCTCAGACTTTGATTATTCAATGTATAAAAAAGTAGTGTGTTTTTGTGTAAAAAAAATACTTTGTATAATTTAATAAAATTTTCCATATATTTTATAATAAGTTTAATTCAATGAATTTTATATAATTTAATTCGAAAATATAATTCAAAGCAAACAATCTAAAAATTATTCTTTACCATCTTGTGACCCCATAATTAGAATTTTGAAATGTATCCATCTCTTGTGAAAATGTTCATTTTTATAATAAGATATGAGATTTTTTCAACAAAATACAAATTTGAGATATTAAAATATTTAAAAGAAATCTCTAAAAAAAAAGTAAAAGTGTCCTGGATTAGATTAGACAAGTTGTTGTTTCATTCCCAATTTAGGCCCACTAGAAATTAATTACTCAACTTCTTCATCATTTCATTATAAGAAAATTTTGATTTGTTTGTTGTAAAGAAATAATGATGGGAACTTTCTTGTCGTTTAGGTTCATACACACAAAATTATGAATCAAACTAACTTCTCCGTTTATTTCATTGTAAGAGCATAAAAAAGTTTCTCCTCCTAGACGCTATTTTTTTTACCATTTCTCCTAAATAGCTTATGTATTTTGC
>NC_025691.1:8232447-8239090 GCF_000633955.1 Camelina sativa
TTTTTTTTACCATTTCTCCTAAATAGCTTATGTATTTTGCCATTAATGTTAAGAGTACGCAAAAGTGATCAACTTGTATTTGGAAAATATGATATTAGTGGGTGAATTAGTCAAATGATAGTGCACAAAGTAAAGCCAAGAAAACGGGGTCCTCATACTTTTTCTTTACGATCCACCGACTCCTACTCGTTTCTTTTGGCAAGAACTCACTGTTACTTTCGCTGAAAAAGTTGTCTTCTTAGAGGAAACTAATTCAGATCTGTGGGTAACCAAATCCCAATCACTGTACGCTCATCAACCTCACATCATTTCATATCTTAAAGTCTCTTTCTCACACGTCCTCCTCTTACCCACACATACATAAACGAGTAGGGTCATTATGAATGGTAGAGACCAGCTCACTTTGGTCTAGCCCATTTAAAACCTGAATTTGCCTAGGGGGTCACAAGCTAACATGCGGTTAACCTAGAAAATATTCAAAGGATAATGCCAGGATCATATAATTACCAAACGATATGAGATGATCGTATGTGGTGGCATCGTTGTATTAGGTTAGCTAGCTTGCACTGGTAAATCAATTTTGAAAAAAAAACATGATATGAAAAGGGTTGACCCACGGGCAAGATTGATCAAAGCCGGACCGGACCTACTATAACAATCCAACATGGGAGAAAAGGGTTCATTCAAACTCCACTGCTTGGCATACATCATCTCATATCTTAAAGTCTCCTTTCTTACACACAAATACACAAGAGAGTAGGGTAATTGTGATGGGCCGGTCCAGTTCACTTTTAGTCTTAGCCTGATTTTGGCTTGCGGGTCACAAGCTAACTCGCGGTTAACCTGAAAACTAAAAAAATGATAATGCCAGGATCATAGAATTACCAAGTTTAAGATATGATCCTGGGAGAAAATGGTTCACTCAAACTCCAAATCTTGTCATACAAGGACCCTTGCAAAGACTACAAACTCTTTTTATACATACTTGACCCTTGAATAAAATGTGAGTACATAAACGATCAAGGCAAGAGCCTTTGGTACTTGGTTTCTCTTTTGGAGTCAGACTCGTCACAGTGAACCCTCTTCCTGTTTAGATTATTCCCACAACTATCTTGTGACAATGGCGACGCTTCAGCAATAATCACCGGTGGGATATCAAAGGACTCAAGTTGTGGAGGTGGATGACGCCATTGTGGAAGCTGTCCAGCTAGAAGCAGAGTCTGGAGCAGAGGCCCTGCCTTCACCACAGCCTTTAGAAGCTTCCCTTTCTCCGGTAATGTCATCTCCGGGAAATCTAACTCGATTCCCATCGGCGGTTCAAAAGATGAGACAATGCTTTCTTCGCCGTCGGATGAGTGAAAGCCATTGATGTTTGGATCTTGCTCCTCGTCGGTTTGGCGTTGGAGGATGAAGTTTTGATCAAGAAGAAGCCTCTTGTATCTCTCTTGTGCTTCATTTCTCTCTTTGATAGCTTTGTTGAGAAGATCTTTGAGTTGCATTATCTGGTCGTCTTTGGTATTGAGTTCTTCATTGGCCACCATTCTTGTTTGCTCTAACTCCATTGTTGTGTGCAGAAGCGAGTGCCTTAACTCTTCTATTGTCTATAAGTACCAAAATTAACATTTTGAGTTTTGAGCAAATGAGCAATCTATTCTATAATAATAAGAAAGAATTAGAATCTCTTAAAGAAGTATGTAGACTGGTGTTTAGTTTACCTTTATACCACACTGGTTTTGGTGAGCCCAACCAAGTAGATAATTTTGCTGTTGTCTCTCCATCTTCCTCAATGGATCAAATTCTATAGAGAGGGAGAGAGTGAGTTTTATATGACTTATTTGATTTGCTTTTAGATTAGTCACAACTCACAAGGGGGTTGGGACAAGATTCAAGAAAATGTCTGAAACCTTTCTTCCATCATAGAGACTCTTTATTGACTTTTTTTCGTCCTTTTTGGTATTTTTTATATAACAGATACAAATTAAACAAACAAACAAACAAAATAACGCGTTAACGGTAATTATGATTATGTTGGACAATATCCTCCTTTATTCCACTGGACTTCTTCGGCCTCGATTTGAGAGGAACAGAGAATTTTACGTTGCAAACTTGCAAAGAGAGAAAGTATCATCATCTAAAAAATCATCACGACACTGTTCATGTAAGATAATATTTGCGGCTACTAAAACATCTCTTTGGACAACATTAATTGTGGTTAACTGGTTATACACAGTTTTTTTTTTTTGCCGAAAGCGGAAAGCCTATAACTCGAAACCACTTCAATATTCATGGGGGTTAGTAAAAATAACTGATAATATCATACTATAGTTTCTGTCTTTCTGATATCTTAAAAAGATCATGAAAGCAATATCTCACTGAACAAACATCATTTTTCACTATTGAAATAATGTTTACTAAGTTTTCAAATTCAAATATACTATGATAGTATGATTTGTTCGAAAACAAGCTAAAAGCATTACATTCATCTTGTATACACGACAAGATTAAATTGGCCCATTCGTGTTTTTAAAATTCTATATTTTGGGTCCTTTCTAGTAAATTAATTTTCTAAAATATTTGTCCTACATAATTTATGGCAACCTCACCTCTTCCTACATAATACGTGCCAAAGGCAATGGGACCCTAAGAAAAATATTTTTTTAAATAGGTAAATTTAAAATAGCTTTCACGTCGATGCATTTATTATTGCCACATTCCGAAACATATATTCTCTAAAAGCTGAGTCGATCACACCTGTCCACACTCACGCATTTTCATTTGCCGCATGTGAATTCACACGTACGTGTAATTATTATACACTCGTATCATATAACTCAAGTATCCTCAGGTTTGAACTTTGAATTATAATGTATGTGTGTGTGTGATGATGTGAACATAGGTAGAGAAAAGTTGGTCAGCAAAAGGAGAGAACCGATAACCTAACATCTACCCTTTTGTTTCTATTCACAGATCTAAATTAATTTCAATTTTATTATATACAATATTTTGTTGCATTTTTAGAGATTTCATAAGCGATGTGGATGTTGGTTTAAGCTTGAGAAGAGCTTGAGGAAGAAAGATATCCTAGTCCTAATCGAGTTACGATTAGAGAAAAGATAAACTAAGTCTTGTCTAGGAGTTATCTAGACATTGGTGTTTCCTATTTGGAATAGGATTGTTGTTATGGTGTTCTCATATAAAATATGTGTATGGAGTTATGACATAAACATGGAGAGCTTGAGAGTTTGACTTGGGTTTTGAGAGAGTTTCGAGAGAGCAATTGTGAGAGAACTTTAGTTTTGAGAGATTTTCTAAAGTTAATAATAAGAGAGTTATTATTATTCTTTGATTTTTGTTCTTATAAAACCTGCATATTTTCTATAGTGGAAAAGGACACCTGACTACAATCATTTCATCTATTAGTTTTACCATAAGATTTAAAGAGGCAAGAACTTAACTTATCCATTTAGTAAACTTACAATACATCAGAACAAAAAACACAGTAAAACTTTTTCATCAGGCATTAATTTCATTGACGACTAGCTCTTTCAAGAACGATAGCTATCATTACTACAAAACCCAAAACGATATAAGAATTTTAGTACCACTCAAAGCATTATAGATTTGCTTAGTATCCATCAACGACACAAAGATATGCAAAGGAGGGTAGATTAAGGGTTCTACATTTTAGTTTTTAGTGGTAAAGACTACAATTATACCAAAAGCTACGATTAGCGAAGTTTACTCAGAAAACTACTGCTAAAGTGTCAGATGTACCCCCTTCAGTTGCTGCTGCATCCTTGAAGAAGATAGGCGGCTTTGGTACGAACCTATTAGTGACAAACGAAACCAAAATCTTTCTCAGATGAACCAGGTAATCAAAAACATGAACCAAGTGAGAAAGAGAATGAAAAAGTTTTGATTTGATCTGGCTTTCTACTCACTTTTGATGCATAAGGCCTAAGATCGGTGCTGTTGATCTGACAAGAACAGTTTCTTAGAAAAACAGCCCACATGTCCCTCAGTACCGGCTTTTCTTCTACCAATTTACTGGAGAAGAGCCAGTTCTCCGCCAAAACCACGAAAATGTAAGTTTTGAAAAGGTTGCAACCTTTCTCTTTCACGTTGATAGACATCAGCGAGCTCAACAAATTTTCGTCGCTGTCCTGTTAACATAATCAAGGCCAGAAAATGTATATAAAACCCTTCATTTGCTACAGTCTTAACTTGTTGATATTTAGTTCATGGTTACCTTATGGTCAAGTAAGACAACAAGTATTTGATTTGCGATGGAACTTCTCAGATACTTGCTTCGAGCATCAACACCTGATACGGATTCCACTATCCTCAAACAATTCATGTCTTGAGGAACTCTGCATATGCACCAAACCAGATAAGCAAACTGTGTAAGCCAAGGATGCTACGAGAAAATAGGAGAGAGGTCGAACCTGGAAGCAAGAGTGATTGCTATTTTCTTGCAGCTTGAAACCCATTCTTCATCTTTGAAGGATCCAACAACAGATATTAAGCACTCTTGTAAGAGAAGTGAAAGACCTAGAAGACCGCGATCTAAGAGCAGTAGTACAAGGATTTCGGCTATCTGTTCAACTTGTGAAGTGGAAAAAATGGGATTTTTACACCTGAAACCAATGAAGCACCAGGAAAAAGCAGGAGTAATCAAAATGTATGAAATAACTAAGTCCTGCCACAGTTAAATACTGAAAATGCAACAAAAGAATTACCGAATCGGCAATGAAAATGAAGGATCCACAAACCTAATTAGACAACAGGCTGTGACAAGTTTGAGCCAAGCTCTAATATTCTGAGGAGGACCTTGAGACTCAGAATCTTGAAGCCAAAAGTAAATACACTACAGTATTAGTATTTTAAAGCCTAAAGAAAATACAACCACCAATAAAAGAACAAGGATCAACATGAAACACACCTGCTTCTGTTAGTTCAACATCTTGTGAAGAATTAATTCTGAACCCATATGTTTCAAGAGCTTCTTTAAGTTCCTGGTAGTTAGGAAGCCAGTTAATTTCAACAGGAGCTGCTCCATTAACCTGATTAAACCACATTGTTTAAAATCGAAAGAGTTAGCTTCAGTCAAAACATAATGTAATAAGCTACGGAAGCAAGCGCAGGAAAGAAAGAAAATACACAAACGTACCTCGTTCTGTGATAACAATATGGAACACCAAAAGTCACAAGCAGATGATCTTAGATCTTCTTTTGACGAATACAACACTGATAAGTCCGAGACATCAAAACCACAAGGTAAGCAAAAAGTCCATAAAACAAAGAAACTTTAATAAGAAAGAGATACTAGACACACACATATATTAAGCGTCCATTTGCATATGAGTTTTTCCACTCGTGCACACGTCAAGATCAGTCTTGTGAGCAAGCCATTAACCAGCAATCCTTCGAGAAACGTCGTTCCTAGATTATACAGTGAAAACATATCATCTTCTCAAGTAAAACATAATCAACTAAAAGACGATAAGTTCATAAGAAAACTAACCTTCATCTACGTTAAGACCCACCATCAGATTCAACTGATTATTCATAAACTCTTTCAACAAGTAGCAGCTATCGAGATCAACATGCGGTGAAGGTATTGGAGGTTTCTGTATAGTAACATCAACAAGTACAAATCTTAAACAAACCATCACTTACACTTACTCTGAAAACAAAGTATAAACATGATCAACAAATCAGACTAACCTGATCTCCAAACATAGATAACCCCCATTCTTGATAATCTTCTTCACCACCTATCTCATTCATCTAAATAACATGTAATAACCATACAATTACGACCAAATAATTGCACATGAAAAAATGTAAATGTCAAAAACTTTAAAAGAGGATGTTTTTGACTGTATACCTGATTATGAACCTCATCAACACATTGAGAAAGCTTAGCTACTTTGCCTTGTTCATCATCATCATCATCAGAATCGTAAACCTTAGAGACTTTGCGTTTCTTCTTGTTTTGCTTGTCAATAAGCTTACTCTTCTCTTTGTAAAAATCAGATAGAAGATCATCCAAACCAATAGCCTTCTTCCTGTTTTTGTGAACATATAAAAAAGTTATAAGCTTTGTGACAATTTCTAAAGGAACAAACTTTACATCAACCCTTAAACAAAGACCAAGTTTTTTTTTTTTTTTCTACAGTAGCAGATAAAATTGGATCCAAAAAATTCGAGAAAACCCTAATCTACAAAGACTTAAAATTTCACTACAATGACAACAGTTGAAGCGAAAACAGAGGATGGGTTGAAGAAAGAGGAATTAGGGAATTCGAATTGTTGCTAAAGATTAAAAAAGGATTGACCTTTTCTCAATTATCGCTGGTGGTGGGTTAACCAGAGGATCTTCGTCCTCGAAATCAAGTGGTCCATCCAAATCCATCGTTAACACTCTCTGTTTCTCTCTGTCTCTGTGAGTTTTAGGGTGGGTAGGGGGGGATTACTCGACCTCCTTCGTTCAGATGAAACCCTTAAAAGAAGTTGCAGCGTTGGGAAGCGCGAAGTAGGGGGACTGTTTAAAAGAGGCAGCACATTACTTAACCCTCTCTCCCTAGTCCCTACCTCTCTGTTTCTCTGTCTCTCTTTTTTTTTTTTTTTTTTTTTTTTT
>NC_025691.1:8239838-8247354 GCF_000633955.1 Camelina sativa
TTTTTTTTTTTTTTTTTTTTACTTTACCAGTAAAAATATTGTCATTCGGTTTGGTTCTCTGAGTGAGTAGGTTCGTTTAATTCTGGGTTTTTTGGATAGAAAAATTTAGGATTTATTGGGATAATTTGGAATTTTAGTTTGGGTTTGATTCGATTATGGTTAGTTGCGGTTTGGATTTGAGTATCCAAAATATTGGTAAAATTAAAAATAGTTAGATTTGTTTGAATAAAAGTTAAAAATATTTAAATTTGTTTGAATAAAATTTGGTTAAATTGTAACAGTGATAACCAAAATTTCCTGATATTTTGATTATTTTAGTGTTAAAATATTTGATATTTTCGAATTTATAATTATAATTTTTGGTACTTAAAATTTTATATGATGAGTATACTTTAAATATTCATTTGGTTCTCGGTTCGAGTTTGAGTTTGGTTCTTCGAATATAAAAGTTGAGAATTCGACTGGATATTTTATCGGTTCTGAATTGAGTTCAGTTTTTTTGGTTGGTTTCGGTTCGGTTTTTCGATCCGGTTATTTTACCCAGTCGTGGTCATGGCAAGTTCTCACACACCATCTAACCATCCACTAATGTTCTCATACAACAAAGTGTACCTATTTAATTTGCTCATCGCAGGCTCTATCCTACAGACCAAGTAGAAATTTAGCCAAACTACTCCAATTGTGGTCACATTGCTGGATGCCCATTACCAACAGTGTTCTAGCGTTACAAATTGGAAACTTTGGCACGCAATATGGTGATACCTCGGTTTCAACACGCATGATATATACTCTTTCATTAATATTTTATTTTTGAAACTAATGTTAAATTATATTCAAAATAAAAATAACGTTTTTACAATTTGTGCAATTTATAGTTGAAAATAGTATGGTTTAAAAAAACTAAATGAGAATCAAGAACGAGAGGAGAACCATGCTTGCAAGCCTTTGTCATATCTTCTATTCCCTAAGAGTAGAAGAGATAATAGCCGGTCTCGCATTTGTCTATCCACTTTTGTGATTATACGGGCTGCTGGATTAGGTGACTGTCCATGCCGCCTGGAGTTGAGTTCCTGCCAAATGATATAGATGACTGTTTGAAAGAGATAACGGACCAGGAAGCTCTGAAGTTGATCATGCCATTGTCCGCTGACTGATAGGAGGAGAGAGTGCCAATCCGTTGTATATTTATCCTTGAGAATGTTTTTTGCAGTAGCTCCCCAAATCTCTGAGCCAAAGCTACATGTGAAGAAGAGATGGTTCCTGGATTCCAGCGCATTGTGACAGAGGTAACATGTCCCAGACACACTCGAGTTCCATTTGAGCATCCGATCGCCTGTAGACAGTCTATCGTGCACTGCAAGCCAAACACAAAACGAGAGTTTGGGTGTAGAGTGCATTAACCATACGGTGTTGTGCCAAGATACAGTTGCAGCAGCGTGGCAGATATTATTCCATGTGTCCCGCGTGGAAAACTTTGGTCTGTAGGCATCATTGTTTCCCTTCCATAGCACCACATCCGCCTCTGCAGTACGATGGAGCCATGAACCATGAAGAGCCTCTTCAATGTCATTGAGAAGAACTGCTCAATGCTGGCGCCGGCGCCGTGTTCCCCAAGCCTCTACCACAGACATGTTATGGGGATTCCCATATCAATAGAACCTCTGTTCCCCGTAATATCCACCATGCACCCCATGTCAGACCAGGCGTCGAACCAGAAAGATGCAGTGCACCCATTCTTTATTGTAGTTTTACATAAAAGCTTGGCTGTGGGTCAGAACTTGAGAAGCTTCCTCCACATCCAAGAACCGAGGGTGGATGGTTCTTTTACTGACCAAAAACACTCACGCCTGAGCAGGTTCCTCTCAGTCCATTTAATCCAAAGTGAATCAGCTTTTGAAATCAAACGCAAAATCAACTTGAGACAGCAAACATCATTAGTTTCTTTTAAGGAGCGCAAGCCTAAACCACCCTCCCTTTTTGGTTTGCAAACTTCTTCCCAAGAAACTTTCGCTTTATGAGGATTCAACTCAGGGCCAGACCAGAGAAAGGCAGAGCAGAGCTTGTCGATTTCTCGTATACACGCATGGGGGAGGCAAAAAGCAGAGATCCAGAAGGCACAAACACTCCATAAGACAGAACTTATCAGATTGAGACGACCTGCATACGAGAGGAAGCTATTAGTACAGGACCCTATACGCTTCTTGATCTATATAAGCAAAGGTTGGTAATCCGTTGCAGTGAGGCACTTAGTAAGGAGAGGCAAGCCCAAGTATCTGACTGGTAACCCTCCAATGTCAAAATGATACGTATCCTTAACGGTCTGGTGTGTAGCAGCTGAGACACCAGCGAGGAAAGCCGTGGACTTCTCCATGCTTATACACAGACCTGACCACTTTGCAAAGACATCTAAAACCTTGACAATACCAGAAATTGATCACATCTTCCCATCAGATAAGACCATAAGATCGTCTGCAAAACTCAAATGGGTCAAACCAAGCTCCCGGCAGCGGGGATGATAGCCAATATGCTGCTAAACCAGCCGCTTTATCAAGCAGTTTTGAGAGTACATCCATGCTCATTACAAATAAGTAAGGAGATAGAGAGTACCCTTGGCGTAATCCTCTTGCACTATTGAAAAAACCAGCCAATTCTCCATTCACTTGGACTGAAAAAGAAGCAGTAGTGACTCAGAGCATAATCCAGTGGATAAATTTAGGTGGAAACGCCAAAGCCTCCAGAATGTTAGCCAGGAAAGGCCATTGGACTGAATCAAAAGCCTTAGAGATGTCTATCTTAATGGCGCAACGTCCAGAGATGGTATCTTTGTGGTAGTCCTTCACAAGCTCTGTGGCAAGCAAAATATTTTCTATCAGGAGGCGGTCTTTGACAAAAGCGGATTGATTCCCTGCGATAAACTTGGGGAGAATTGGTTTTAGCCGGTTAGCGATAAGCTTGGAGATGACTTTGTAGAGAACATTACAGCAGGATATCGGTCGATAATCTTTCATTTCTGTGGCATCTAACCTCTTTGGGATGAGGGAGAGGATGGTTGAGTTGACTCCTTTTGGTAAAAAACCTTTTTCGAAAAAAGACTGAACCGCCAAGACAAACTCTGAGCCAATTATATCCCATGTGCGTTTATAGAACTCACAAGTATAGCCGTCAGGGCCTGGGGACTTATCGTTAGGCATAGAAAACAGAACTCTTTGGATCTCCTCCGATGTTACCTGTCTTATAAGCTTACTCCGGTCATCCTCAAAACAGCGGAAAATAAGAAGAGCTTGCAGGTCCTCAACAGTGGCCCCCTCAAAGTCATTGGGAATAAGTTGCAAGTACTCGCGAAAAAAACGTTCGGCCTCTGCCTTGATGTCCTCCCCCTTAGTGAGAACACTACCATCAGGCTTATGAATTTCCCGAATAGTGTTATGTGCACGCCTTGCCAATATAGCACGATGAAACGCCTTGTTGTTCTTATCTCCAATCTGCAACCAATGAAGCTTAGAACGTTGTTTTAAGAACTTCTCCTCCAGACCTGCAATCCGTTCCCATCGTTCGAACGCCTCTTTCTCGGCAGCCATACTAGCAGGAGAAGGGTTTAAACGATTCACTTCCTGTTTTTGACATAGGTCATCATAAGACTCCTTTGCCTTCTTAACAAGATCACCCAATCTGGTCTTGGTCAACGTGCGGAGCTGCAGCTTAAGAGCTTTTAACTTCTTTGTGAAGCGGAACAGCGTGGAGGTGGACATATGCAAAGACTCGGTGGTTGCCCAGTAGTCTTCCACCAGAGGTCGAAATTCTTCCATATCCGCTACAACATTGACGAATTTAAAAGGTTTTTTACCTCGTACTGCTCCCACTGCAGCAGTATTGAGGTTTATCTGACATCTCAGATGATCAGAACAGCCGTCTGCTTCAAAAACAGAGTAAGACTGGGGGAATTTCTGATACCATACATCATTTGCTAGAACGCGGTCCAGCTTCTTTGATATTAAATCATGCTCCCTATTATTACACCAAGTAAATAGAGGCCCATGGGAAGGCATATCCACAAGGGTGCAATAATTTACCAGTTGCTGGAACTCACGCATACTAGAGTGAGCAGTAGGATGAGCAGTCGTACGAGAGTGCTCTTCCAAGTCTAGAATCTTGTTAAAGTCCCCATACATTAACCATGCCTTGTTACTGATGATTGGTGAGTCCTTGTGAGCTCGCAAATCATCCCATAAGCGGCGTCTCTCTTCTGCAGTATTCAAACTATAGACAAACGAACAAAAATATTCCTCCTCTTCATTCTCCAATTTGACTGAACATGTAATAAGTTGGTCACTTTTGAAGAAAGGAGTGAGACGGACATCCGGTCTCCACACCACCCAAAGACGACCTCGCCTATTGCATTCATAGTTCGTTAATAACGACCAACCTTTAAACAATTTAGGACGAAGCCAGTTGGCCTTCCTCTCTCGCACCCGTGTCTCTACTACACAACCAAACTGAAAATCCTGCTCAGCTACCCACTTCTTTACAGCGGAATGTTTAGATGATTTGTTTAAGCCGCGAACATTCCAGAAGAAGCTCGACATCAATTATGTTTGGGGGGATGTCTTCTCCTCTGATCCCTAGGTTGAGTCCTAGCAGATTGAGTTGAAGTGGTAGAAAGTGCTTTTTTGGAATCACGTTGTAAAGATAGTTCGCAGAGAAACTTCAGTAGGTAGTTGAGACGAGGTCGTAGTTACCTCTGACGGCCTAAGTTGTGATGTAACAGAATTGTCCGCTGTTTGAGGAGCTGGTATGTCAGACGGTGGTGCTTGGGCCTCCTCCGCAGGAACACCCGCCACCCCACTTCCATCAGGATCGACACCATCTTCTTGTCTACTGAGGACACATAAGGTATTCGATAAGAGAGATTTGCCGTCCGTAGGTGGGCCTTTAAGTTTACTCTAGCTACGCCCTGACTTTGGGGTAGTCCACCCCTGATCCTCCCCTGTGTCATCCACTGGAGGCACTTCCGATTGAGAAACCTCTTTATCGTTAGCACCCTTAGTCTCTACTTCGACAAGCTCAGAGGTCACAGCTGCTGGAGCTGCATTAGGCAGAGAGTTGGTCACTAAGGGCGTATCCGATGGTGCTTGAGTAACAGTGTCAACTAATGTAAGACAAGAGTCTCGTGTGTGACCCCATTTACTACAGCCCTCGCAACAAGGTGGTAGCCAGGGATAAGTATACCTTACCACAGCGTCAAGTTCACCCTCTTCCTCACCAGTGAAGACAAATTCCCGTGGTAACTCCTTAGTTAGATCTGCTTCAACTAGCATTTGTGCTTCATCAAAAGACATACAAGCTTCTGTTTGCGGGTGCAGTCTGATCGGTTTACCCACAACACTGAACAAGAAATTAAGACCTTTATCTGTAAACATCGTATGAGGGACATTCATTAAGTGTACCCAGAGCTGGACAGCCTTCATTGCAGGTTGAGTTTCTTCTGCATAGGGAGACCATTTAGACACCACCATTGGGATGTCCATCAGGTTCCACATACCCCTATTAAGGACCTGCCTCCGCACGCCATCACTTCGTACTCGAAACTTCACCGTGTTATCATTTACCGCATAGACATCGATCAACGAGGATTTATCTCCAAGTCGCCAAATCTTATTGACTATCATATGTATCTTCCCCACATGAGGAGCCTTTGCGTTTAAAAACTTACCAATCAGAAAATCCTCCCAAAGTGGCTTTGCTCCATCGAAGACCTCTTTCGGGACTACAACCTTCATCTGACCATCCACTTCCACTGGAACGAAGGATTGTTTTGTGTAGACATGCTTACGAACGACGTTCACATACGAGCATTTGGTGACAGGGCGGTCCTCACGCGGACCCTGATTAACAGAGCCATCCTCCTCTGTCGTCTTCAAAGTCTGACTAGCCAAATCCACCCGTGGAGAACCAGGATCCATCACCGACGGCGAAGCCTCCCCGGTAATGGCCCGAGAAGTCGCTGGCTGCAGCATACGTGCGAGAAACGCAAAAAACCTAGAGTTGCCCTTTTTTTCGTCTTGCCACGTCAGCAAAGTTCGATGATACCTAATTATTCTATTGTAAATTTTTTTACAAAAAGTTGTGTGGTTTGGTAACTTGGAACTTTAAAGTTATTGTGCGGTTTAATATTACTTATTGGTGTCTCCAAGTTCCAACATAAATTAAAGGATCTAGATCGCTGATTGAAAATCGCCTAAATTTAAATACCATTTGAACTTTTAACATACGTTTGTGAAACATAGTTTGTCACAAACATACGTTTGCATCCGGTTAAAATATTTTTTCTGGATGCGACACTATGAATGATTTTAATGTTTCAACCATGAGATTTTTTGACCGATTGTATTGGTCGATTCGATTAAAAATGTTTGTTGTTTACCATGTTAGCTTGTGGGAATGAATGGACCATCCTCACGTCTCCTTTGTAGCCTTAATGCATTTTAAAAGTATTTGTCGCTTTTTAATAATCTAAGCGTCGGACTGGATTAGTAACGAATTCAGCGATGTATGATTGACCAGTGATTTACTAGTGATTTGGATTTGTTTACAAATGCAAAACTTTTTTTTACTCCACTAGTGAAGGATTTGATGAGAGTAAAGACACATAATGTGTTAAAAGAAGAATTATATTAGACTCTCATAATTGTAATTGTACAAAATACATTCTCTTATATAGAGATGAGTTTCCTAAATTAAGATTAGGATAAATGTAAACTAAATATTATTTATACGATAATGCTAAACTTCTTAAATCAATATTAACATTTATCTAATATCTTCTAAAATAATATCTTCATGACTTCCATTTTCGGGTTTATCATCTCGACCGTCAATCTCGGTAGATCTCCGGTTCACCATCTCCCAATACCCTCCGGCAAGCTCATACGTGGTAACACGGGTGAGATTGGACAAGTCTTCAAAATAACGGCTTTATACCCGGCTGTTGGGTCATCATCGACATTTATACCCGGTCGTAGGGTTCAATGCGGCTACAATACCCAGCCGTTAGGTCCTCGACGTTTATACCCGGTCGTAGGGTCATCAACAGCGTTTATACTCGGTCGTAGAGTCATCTTCGTGGCATTTATACTCAGCCATAGAGTCAATTCCTAAGGTTATGCTCGATTAAGCAATAAACCATAATTAGGATAAACTTGGTAAAACATCATCACCATCAATCTTCAACACCATGGAGACGTGATGGCCGTTATCGGCTTAAACATCATCATCACGGAACACTTGTGCTAGCCAAAAACATAATCTCTGGCCGAATCTATAAAACAAGCCAACTGGCTTCTTCTTTGTCTTTAGATACCAACGATCACCATTGGTTTATGATCGATCTTTCAACACACCGCACATCTAAGTTTCATCACCGCCCTAGCAAACTTGCTAGTCAATAAGAATCAAACGTGACCAAATCACTAACCAATACAACATGAGTCACGTCCTTCTTCTCATCTTCCTCCTCTTT
>NC_025691.1:8248066-8250213 GCF_000633955.1 Camelina sativa
ACTTGCATAACAAGCAAGCCACGAAAGATCAAAGAAATTAGAGATTTTTTTTTTAGAGATAGAACATCATAGAAGCGGAAGCAAACAAAACCATAACCATAGGAATAGAGATCCACAGGATTGACCGCTCTGATACCATGAAGGATTTGATGAGAGTAAAGACACATAATGTGTTAAAAGAAGAATTATATTAGACTCTCATAATTGTAATTGTACGAAATACATTCTCTTATATAGAGATGAGTTTCCTAAATTAAGATTAGGATAAATGTAAACTAAATATTATTTATACGATAATGCTAAACTTTTTAAATCAATATTAACATTTATCTAATATCTTCATGACTTCCATTTTCGGGTTAATCATCTCGACCGTCAATCTCGGTAGATCTCCGGTTCACCATCTCCCAATAACTAGCTTTGGGTGAAAAAGTTTCCTCCCCTTATACCAAATCTGGGAGGATTTGAGCAGAATATTTTACTTTTATTTTTCTACTTGACTAATATTTTTAGAACTGAATCAACCGATGTTTTTCTCCACCTATATATGTATGCTAACATGTACAACCCATCAACCCTCAGTTTTACTTTTTCTTTTTTTTGCGGCTAGTCTTAAAAGATGTTTTACATCCTGATGGTTTCTCATTTCTTAAAAAAATTGTTTGGCATGGGTTTATTTTCTGGCCGAGATGTTTCAAAAGTCCTCATGATCAGTTGCCTTACGCTGACACCCAATTGAGAGAGAATGCGTTACAAATTCATAAAATAGTTGGTACATTTTATATACATTTTCACTTGATCTTTAAATTGCTTTACCTGACTGCATATGGGTCTCTACCCCGGCCCTACGTGGTAGCAATATTCGTTAATTCAGACTTCAAAGGTTGTGGATGTCCACGCCATGATTGGGTGTAGCTCTGTGAGTATGCCACTAAGCATGGCAATGATGTAGACTAAATTTTCTTGGTGAAGCGAACATAGGTGGATTAGGTACAACACTCTATTATCCACATGGATAGTGATGGAACTTCAACAGATAATGATACCCTAGATGAAAAGAGAAGAAAATATAGACACGCATTTGAATCACCCCAAATTTAGATTTTGTATCAGTCCATATGCGATAATGTTACAAATGAGCTAGAAAAAAAAAAGAATCAAAAGTTTCTTTTGCAAGTGACTCTTTTGTTTTTTTTTTTTTCTAATGTGAAAATAAAACTGAAAACGGTTGACAAAGATGCATTTGAACCTCAACCGAAGTCATAATTGGACAGTTTTCTAAAGTGTGACGAATGTGTCGTAACTTTTTTGACTCTTTATCCCTTGAGCAACGTCCATAATATTTACACTAAGAGCTCATGCTCAAAGGGACAAATAGGTAAATCAACAATTATTCGGTGTGCATTATCCATAGTTGGTGAGAGTGAGACAGACACGAGTGCTGCTATATGACAGATCTTATCCGATGTAACATTACAACTCGTGAACGTTTTGTTTTGGAATGTTATGACTTATGAGATTATCACATCACATGATTACTGTTACGTTTTTTTAGTATTTTAGATTGACCGACAATAAAAGCGTTTCAACTACTTGTCCTAAACTAAAGAGAAATAAACCAAAGTTGAAAAAAGAGACTAAGAAACGTGTATTTTCTATTAGTTTATTCATCTATATGTCGTCAAGTTACAAATCCAATTTGTTTGATAATTATTTACCAACAAATTTCAACATCTTGATCCAATCCAATCCAATCAAGTTTTTCTCGAATCCGAGACAACAATTGCAGACTCGGATTCAGAACTCTCCCTAAACTTCTTGTATATATCACCTTTGTAAAACTCTCTCGTCCTCATTGCTAGAACCAAAGACACAAGCGCTCCAAAGAACGTTACTGCAGCCAAAATCACAAACGGCAACTTATAACATTGACTTCCTAAGCAAGTCAAGTCCTTTACATCTTTCCGGGTTAGCCCTTGGGCTGCTAGTTGCTTCAAGGCCTCTCTATCGTAAAGCATTCCCGTGACACGAACGTTGAGGATGTATGAACCGAGGGGACTAGCAAGCTGTCCACAATTGAACAATGTAGAGTAGTACTTGAGCCCGAAAAGTTCTGAGATGATGGCAAAGAGCAAAGGAAGTTGTGC
>NC_025691.1:8251658-8265373 GCF_000633955.1 Camelina sativa
ATTGACTTCCTAAGCAAGTCAAGTCCTTTACATCTTTCCGGGTTAGCCCTTGGGCTGCTAGTTGCTTCAAGGCCTCTCTATCGTAAAGCATTCCCGTGACACGAACGTTGAGGATGTATGAACCGAGGGGACTAGCAAGCTGTCCACAATTGAACAATGTAGAGTAGTACTTGAGCCCGAAAAGTTCTGAGATGATGGCAAAGAGCAAAGGAAGTTGTGCGCCGAAAGAGAATCCCATTAGAATCGACGCGATATATACTGAGCCCGGTACGGGGAACGCAATGAGAAGGTGGCCAGCACAACTCAATAAGAGGACTAATGTCATCATGAGCGGTCGTGGTAATTTATACTTTGCAAGCAAGTATTCCGAGACAAAACCTGAGAAAACTCGACCGAAGTAGTTCCATATGCTGACAAGAGACACAAAAGAGCTAACCGTGTGGTTCGGGTAGCCGAGGGATTCCCCTATCTGCCCGAGGTTGTCTACGGCTGTCAAGCTCGATCCTAAACCACAGAATGTCGCGACAAATAGGATTATCATGTCGGTGCTCAATAATGCTTGTAGTATTGTGTAATCTTCCCCTCTTGGCGGTGGAGAAAACACCGTCAAGAAACAAGATTTTGTCTCCTTCTCTTCTAGATCCACCTTGGCGGTTTTGTCCTGATCAAGATCAACTTCTTTCTTGTGTTTTTCTACCTTGACCTCACTCGGTTCTTCGATAGGCAACTTCTTCATGTTCCAAACTTCAATCTCTTGTTTAACCGAAACCGTAAGAGGCACAAAGAGCAAAACACAGCAGATCGTAGCGCTTGCCGCATAAGCGGCTTTGGAGAAATGAACTTGCTTCTCAGCAATGTTCATTGCCATAAGGAACAAAGCCAAGAATATAGAAATATAAAGGAATTGGTAAAACACACTGAGCTCATTCCTCTGCCTCACAACCTTCTTCTCTCTTATCAAATACACAAACACGAGAGAAACCGCAGCAGGCAACCATGCTATCAACAGAATCAAAGACTTGGAATCGTTTCCATAGATCGCAAAATAAAGCTGAGTCATGATTGCGCCACTTAGCCCAACGTAACCTTTAAGCAAACCAAGCATAACTCCTCTGCTCTCAGGGAAATTCTTAACACAAGTAACCAAAGCTCCTGTGTTTGCAAAGTTCTGCGAGTTGGCTCCAATACAAATGTAAAGACACATTTGCCAAACCTTCGGCTTCGCGACTTTACCCGTGACGGTAAGCCAGATCATGAAGTAACCTACAAAGTTCATCGCCGAACCAATGGTAAGAACGAACCAAGTCGGTGTGACCTCAGCAATGAGTCCGGATAAGACTCCCACGTTTGCTCCAAGATCTTTAAAGAAACCTAATAGGTTTAACGTTGTCTGGTCGTAACCAAGTGTTGATTTAATATCTTTGGAGTAAGTCCCAAAGAGATAGGTAGCTCCAGCGCAAGCCATGATGAGGAAAGAAGCAAACACCATGAACCATCTTCCATTGAATAGGTGGATCAAGAATCGTACGGTCTCGTCGTTTCCCATCTTGGAAACCAGAGTGTGAGGCTATATTATCAAGATCTCTGTGAAACTGAATCTTATAAGATTGAGAAAAGGAGAAAACTATTGGGCTGATCCAGAATAAGAGAATAAACTAAGGAGAGAGAGAGAGATGAATGAGTAAAGATACAGAAAGAGAGTCTCAGGGCTATAAAGTAGATCAGAGGAATAGGGGAATTTGTAGTATATCTTAAGTATCGAAGAGAGAGCTAATTGTCGGAAAGTTTGAAGGAGATTGACCATTTTATCTGGGCTCAGAAAAGATAAAAAAAGATTGACCATTCTATCTGTCTTTTCTAATTTTGTCTCTGTGTTAGAAATTAATCACTGTCCGAAAGATAAAGAGATTAACATTAAAAGTTGAATTTATCTAAATCAAGTATCCACCTAATAGTACAAAAAAATTAGAGTATCCACCTAATAGTACAATAAGTATGAATGATATTTAACCTATTTAATTCAGTCTTATTTATATTTAACTTTTTCTTTATCACATATGAATTTAAATAAGAATTTTGAAACACAAAAAGGATCAGATAAAATGAATAATAATAATATTAAATGATACATTAAATCTTATCTTATTATATAAAGTTGTGTTTTGAAAGTTAGTCATTAACAAGATTTTGACATGTGTCAAATATATATTAATTTGAGATTTTTACATGTGTAAAAGTTAATATTTAATAGGAGAGATTTGAGATTACAATAAAAAAATAAAATATTTTGTTTTAAACAATATTAATAATGTAAAAGGATAATTATCAAAAAATAACAATTTTTTTAAATAGTTATAAGGAGATTATATATATATATATTTCATAAAATTGAAAACTATAACATTATGTCATTATTTACTTATTTTTAATTTTCAGTTATTAATTCTACAAAGGATTAGAAATAGGATTAAGGAAAATATACAGTTAATTATTAATACTAAATTTTGTAAATACTCACTTTTATATAAACATAGATAGTCTCTTATTTTTCATCTAACGAAAGAATTTATTCAAAAATATTGCTTTCAACTTCGTTCTTTTGGTAAAATTTTTTATTGGAAAGATAGCTTTGTCTTATTTTTTTAAACCAAAATTTTCTCCTACTTTCTCCTTTTATAGTTTGAAATAGGTAAGATTAATATATTGACCCAAAAAAACATTAATATATGCGTCTTTTTTTTCTATTACTATATTTAAAATTTTTTAATGTAGTATTTTTAGATTGTTTTATTTAATTTATCTTTTCACCTTTGAATTATTTGGGATTCATATATTATCGTGCTTATCATATTTTCTATTATTTCTTTATTTAGGTCAAATTAATTTTCTTCTAATTTCTTTGATTTGTTGGTCATAGATCCTTTTTTTTGCAAACATAATTGTTACCATTCATTCAATCCCAAAGGGAGGTAAGGAGTAGAAACTCATCAAACTAATGGTTAGATAAAATATGTAATCAAACACAAGCTTACAACAAATATAGATAGATAGATTGGAAAAACATAAATTGTTTTTCATAGATCCATAGGAGTTCGGAACTGTGACACCATGGTTTGCGGATATGTTTAAAAGAATTCATTTTGCCATCTATGTCACTTAAGTGCACTTATCTTTTCGATCAATGGTCCTGAGAAAACTCCAAAGTTAAGCGTGCTTTAGCTGGAGTAGTTTCAGGATGAGTGACCTTTCGGGAAGTGATTGTCGGAACTGTGCGAGTAAGGACAAAACACAGAGAAATATCATATGGTGATTTATAGGGTCGGTAAACAAGTATTTAAAGCCTCCAGGACGTAATAAACCGGCCGGCAGATATGGGTGGGCCAGGAGCAGACGTGCGGCCCACTGAGGAAGGTGGGCCAATGGACTGAGAGTGGACATGAAGCTCACTAAGCAAGGTGGCACTCGGAGCGTTCTAGATACAAAGGCTACATCATGGTGTGTCAAAGAAACTTCCACGAATACATTGGAAAATTTTACATTAGTTACTATCAAAAGATTTTGTGACGTTAGAAAAGGGTCTTTAGTTTCATTGGTTGTCGGAGCAAGCCATTTTGAGATAGCTAAAAGACGTGAACATGTTCTCTCCACACATGAGGTGGGTAGAGCCGAGGTTCTCTTTATGGTGGGGGAGGTTGGACGCAAGGTTATCTCCCCAATGAAGGAAGGTGGAGGAGGTTGGACGCAAGGTTATCACCGCAAGGGAGGAAGCTGGAGCCAAGGTTCTCTCCATGGTGGAGGAGGTTGGATGCAAGGTTCTCTCCATAAGGGAGGAGGGTGGAGCCGAGGTTCTCTCCATGGTTGGTCATACACTATTGTGATGATACATCATTGATTAGTATTCTATGTAATATATTTTTTATTCTAAATATTTTTTTAACCAATAATTTTAGTAATTAAAAAACTATGCAAAAATAAAAGTAAAAAGACTTATAATAGTTGGCTTAATGTATTTATACAAATATTTTCTAGGTAGTGGTAAAGAATATATTTGTAACATACAATATGTTTAGGTGTAAAAAATACGCTTTTAATGGTAATATAAATAAAAGATTTGTAAATAGATATAAATCAATATATTATTAAAAAATTAAATTTATAAATAACGTACAGCAAATTTTAATTTAATTTTATTTACAAAACTTTAAACCCGCACATCGGGCGGGTCTTTATCTAGTATATAAAATTGGATTTTGAAAGTTAGACATTTACAGGATTTTGACACGAATTTACAGATTTTGACACGTGTAAAGTTACTAATCTGAGATATTGACAAGTGTGAAAGTTAATATTTAATAGGAAGGATTTGAGATTATCGCAAAAAAAAATTGTTTAAAACAATATTACTAATGTAAAAAGATAATTATAAAAAATTACAAAAATGAAACAGTTGTTTAAAAAATAATTATAAGGAGATTATAAATTTTCAAAAAATTGAAATTATAACATTATGTACTTATATTTAATTTTAAGTATGAGTAAATTTTCATCATTGATTTGAGATTCATATATTACCGTGCTTATAATTTTATATTATTTCTTTAATTATGTCAAATTAATTTCTTCTAATTTCACAACCTTGATTGGTTGGTCATAGTCATTTTTTTTATGCAAACATAATATTTACCTTTCATTCAATCCCAAAGGGAGATAAAGAGTGGAACCTTATCAACCCAATGGTTGGATAAAATAGGCTAATCAAACACAAACTTACAACAAATATAGATAGATAGATTGGAAAAACATAAACCATTTTGGATAGAACCATAGGAGCTCAGGACAGAGACTACATCATGATGTGTCAAAGACACTTCCATGAATACATTGGGAAATTTAACATTAGTTACTATCAAAAGATTTTGTGACGTTGGAAAAGAGTTTTTAGTTTTATTAGTTGCTGGAGCATGCCACTTTGAGATAGCTAAAAGACGTCAACACGTTCTCTCCACACACGAGGAGGGCAGAGCCAAGGTTCTCTCCATAGTGGAAGAGGTTGGACGCATGCAAGGTTATCTTACCAAAGGAGGAAGGAGGAGCCAAGGTTCTATCCATAAGGGAGGAAGGCGGAACCGAGGTTCTCTCCATGGTTGGTCATACACTATTGTGATGTTACATCAATGATTAGTATACTATGTAATATATTTTTTAAACGAGAAGTTTCATGAACTAACAATTTTAGTGATTAAAGAAATTATGCAAAAGTAAAAATAAATAGACATATAATAGTTGGTTTAATGTGTTTATATAGATATTTCCCTAGGAGGTGGTAAAGAATATATTTGTAACATACAATATGCGGTCATAAGCTTTCTCCAAGTCCAGCTTAAGGAACGTCCAACCCTTTATGCGCTTCTTACGCTTCATGGAGTTGACAACCTCCTGAACCACCACAATATTATCAATGCTCAATCTCCTTGGTATAAAACTAGATTGCGATGGTCCTATTAGCTTGGACATAACTGGTTTCAAATGCAAAACCATAACTTTTGTCAATGCTTTAAACAGAACATTACATAAGCTTATAGGTCTGAATTGTGTGATCCTCTCAGGAGACCCGACCTTAGGGATCAAGACAACAAGTGCATCATTCATCCCAGTTTAAACCTCTCCAGTCACAAATTTTTTTTGGATAAACCGAATCACAGACTCACCAAATACATCCCAAAATCTATGACGAAAAACATTTGCTGAAAACCATATGGACCAGGAGCATTAAACTGTCTCATACCGTTTAAAGCTTCCACTACTTCTAACGCTACAAATGGCTTACTCAACATCCTCAGCTCCTCACTAGACAAAGTATGAAACCCCTCTGTAGGAAGCTTATCAACCACCTGATCAATATCATCCATAGAGTAGAGTCTCTTATAGTAATTAAACACTAGTTGCTCCAACTCTTGCGGGTTTTTCAACCAGCGACCACCATCATCCTTAAGACATTCAATCCGGTTCCATCTTCGCCTAATTACCATGGAAGTATGGAAGAAGCTAGTTTTCCGGTCCCCTTGTGTAAACCATTGATATATCATGGTTTTTGTGGTTTTTAACCATGATATAATGAGTCTTTTACAGTCTTTTGATGTGTTTTTAGGTTCTTTGTGAGTATTTACAGGTTTTGTAGGATTTTGGCATGGATGGAACAAACTGGAGTAATTTGGGACATTTCAGAGCATTTAACTGAAGGAAATCAACTTGGAGACAATCAAGAGTGATGGTGTCGATCGACACCACCCTTGGTGTCAGTCGACACCCTAGTAAGCCGACACAAGAAGTCCAAGTTTTGAAAATTTACAAATCTGTCCCAAATTTTTCATATTTGCATCATTAGTCTCTGAACGTGATTTAGGAATATAATTAGGTTTTCTAGGTCATTGTTTAGGGTTAAGCTTTATTTTTTCCTGCAACTTTTGAGAGAGAACCCTGAGAGATTTTGAGAGAGCTTTTGGAGAGAAGAATTAAAACTCCTTCAGAGAAGATTCATAACTCTTTTACTTCTTCTTTTAATTTCTTAATGATATCTATTTTATTCATGGTTTTTGTTTCATTGATCATGTCTGAGTAGATCTCCTATTAGGTTCAAGGTTTTCATAGGGTTTTTATGGTTTATTAGATCTGTTATTATTTAGGATTTATTATCTTCTGCCAACTTCATCTTTGGTTGTTCTTCATATTAATTCTTGATTGATCACCTAGAATTAATAACCTAGGAAAATAAATTGATATGAGAATATAATTGATTTTCCTGATAAAACCTTTGATGAGCAAAATTACTTCTTGCAAAGAGATTTGACTTAGTAATTTGTGAACAAATCTAAACTTGTTTTTAAAGCTGGTTTTTAACTTGAATTTTGCAAAGAGATTTGGATTTTCGGGTTTTAAAACTTAGATAATATTTGTAGTGAGAACTAATTTATTTTACAGTTGTGTTTAGAGTTCTAAATCTGATTTTAATTGCTTGAATCCTATTTATTTATAGATTTAATATTCTGTAATTTCCTGAGAAATTCCCTTGACCTAGATTTTTAATCCCTTGAATTTTGACAGCTTTTGTTTAATATTTTGCATTGTTTTTCTTAATTTAAATCAACCTGTTTAGCGTAATCATAAAACCCTATAATTTATTGTGTAATCTAGAGTCCTTGTGGAATTTGACCCCTAAGTACTACAATGATCTCTTAATTTGAGAGAGTAGCTCTAAGGTTTAATTTGAGCATATCAATAGTCTTTCTAAGCTTCAGTTCTGAGATCAAGAACTGCAGCTTCCCCGTGACCAGCCCTAAAACCATACATCTCCTCCATCTCCTTAAAGGTAAGGCGATACTCCTTGTTGCGCACTGAGAAGGTGATGAACCCGATCCCTCAATCGGGTAGCAGCTTCGCGTGGTCCTCAAAGTAGTGCAACTGTAGGGTGGCGAGGAAGTGAACAGTTTCCTCCTCATAAGCTTCTAGGTTAATCCGCATAAGCTTGCCCAGGTGGCACATGTCGAAAAGAAACTCGACTTCTCTTGCGATCCCTAGCAGTTTCATCGTCTCTCGGTGGGGATAGCGGGTTCCAACAAAGCTCATCTTTCGCAGAACCTTGAATAGCTTTGCCGGTGTTTCGATTTCTTTCTGGTTCAAACTCCTAGACGCCATCCGGGTACGTTGTCGCTGCTCCTCCTCTTGGTCAGGACTCTCACCATCCGTGTGTTGGTCTTCTTCTTCCGCCGCTGTCTCGGCCACCTCCTTGGCCTTTTCGGAAGCCGGCCTCTCCCCCTCACGACCGGGGCTCTATTTCTCGAGTAGGAGGTTTAGTTCTCCTCCGGTCTTCCTCCGTCGGCGTTTGAGTCGACTTCCATCAGATTAGTGACTGTTCTCTCCAACGTAGACAGGTCCCTACATTGTGTAGATCTGCGGATGGCACTCGCCACCTGGCTCGGTGAGCGAACACGGGTGTCTACACGATCGGGTGCTCGAATATCTGCTCGGGTTGAGCATCAAGTGGAGGATTGGAAACGTCCACTCATAGGTAGGGTATGCGAAACGTTATCTCGTCCCTAGGGATCACGAGCAAGGTCGCTCCCTTCTCTAGTTCAGGAAGCGGTGGAGGTAGAAGTGGTTCCTTTCTTCTTGTAGGTTCTGATCTTCGGAGCCATAGGTGAATCCTTGAGAAGACGAAAAGCTAAACTCGAGATCAATAGGGTTAGTTATCGAAAATCTTAGAATACTCAACTTTGAGAGAAAAATAGAAAGATGGAATCTAAAGAGTTTTGAGGGCTTATCGGTTTGTGATGTTGGGGGAAAAGAGGTTTGGTCCCTTTAAATAGAAGAGGCAGCCACTATGGTTTCACCGAGAGTGGATTAGGGTTTCGGGGAATTCGGACACTACTCACCACCCGAGTAGGAACACGATCATGCGCCTCGGGTTCCCCAAAATTTCTATTTTTTTTTTCTTTTAATAGAAACTTAGAGAAACATAAAACTATTGTAAAATCCAAATTAAACAAAATAAGATGGTAAAAGTATCTTATACTTAAATAAGAAGAGATTAAAAGATACCTTTGTGACTTCCTCCCAAGTGAGCTTGTTTCAAGTCATTAAGATTGACTTTTCATGCTTTTCAAGCATTGTTTTTGGGATGGAGAGATTTTAGAATCCTCTCCATTGTAGCAGACTTACTCAACGGATTCTCCGGTTCTTGTCCTGGTTCTACAGCAAAGGCAATGTGAACTTCTTGGCAATGCTTGATTATCCTTGGCATCGTTTGAACGGAAAAAACCTAACCATCGATGGTTGGCCTTTTTATTATATTCTTGATGTCAAATTTCTTTTTGATGTGCTCTCCATGCTCAATGCTGATCTGTCCCTTTTTCACATCTATCACCACACCTACTGTTGCCAAGAATGGTCTTCTGAGGATTAATGAATCTTTTGGTTCTTTATCCATGTCAATGACTATGAAATCGGTGGGAATCTCCACTCTTCCTGATAATTCTAGAACTCCGATGGCTCGCGAAGCTGGATGATAAGGCGTGAGATGAACTCGAAAATCCTTATGCCCCAAAATTTCTTAAAACAAACCAAACAAAGCAAGGCGGTGGAACTTTAGATAGAAGCTTCGTGGAGACAGATGAAAAGGCGTGAGACGAATCCCGAAAATCTTGTGCCTTAGGCTCTCTTAAAAATACTCTTCAATCCTCAGCTAATGAATGGCAACGTCAAGTGCGGCGGAATCACTTGATATACCGAAAACACTTTGATGTAACCCACTAAGGAGAAAGAACAAGTTCCAAAGGAACAAAGGAGTTAACCACTCTCAAATAAAAGATAAAAGATTTTTTGATTGAATGATTTCTCAAATGAGATTACATGTGTTTATATAGGGATAGAAAACTTGGTCACAAAGTCAAGTATTGATTATTCTTGAAACTAAAAACATTAAAGATACTAAATTGAATGAAGACCCAACTCTTGGTGCATGTTTCCGAAGTGACTCTTGATGCATGTATCTCTTATTTTCGTCACTCTTCTTTGACCACAAAATAAAGTGATTATTTTGGGCTTTCTTGAGCTTGTATTAGGCTTAAAGTGGATTGGACTTGATAGATATCATCCCCAATACAATTTTCCATGTTCTCTTTGCTCCAAATATCTTCAAATATCAACTGAACAGCTCCAGCAAGCTGTTTGGTCCTTGCCCTTGTCATTGGTGCAACTGGTACAAGCATAGCATCCTTAGGAACAAGCTCAGCTTCCACTTGATCATCCTCATTGCTTTCCATTATCATATAATGCCCCTCCTCTTCAAAAGTATTTGTCCTCAAATCTGGACCATCTGCAACACATGGAGCCAAATCAGAAACATTAAAAATGGAACTCACTTTGTACTTACCTTGCAAATCAAGCTTGTAAGTATTGTCACTGATTTTCTTCAAGACTTTGAATGGACCATCGACCCTTGGCATTAGTTTAGACTCTCTTTCAGCTGGGAAACATTCCTTTCTCAAGTGTATCCATAATAGATCTCCCACTTCAAAAACCAGCTGTCGTCTTCCTTTGTTTGCTTGCTTCTCATATTGCTTTGTTCTTGCTTCAATATTGAGTCGTGCTTTCTCATGAATCTGCTTGACAAGTTCAGCTTTCTTTTTCCCATCCATACTAACTCTTTCACTCAAAGGTAAATGAATTAGATCCAAAGGTGTTAAAGGGTTAAAACCATAAACAATTTGGAAAGGGGAATACTTAGTAGCAGAATGAACTGAATGATTATATGCAAACTCAACATGAGGCAAACAATCTTCCCAAGATTTGATGTTCTTCTTAATGATAACACGCAAAAGTGTAGACAAAGTTCTATTCACTACTTCAGTTTGTCCATCAGTTTGAGGATGACAAGTTGTTGAAAACAACATCTTAGTCCCTAACTTAGACCACAAAGTTTTCAAGAAATAGCTTAAGAACTTAGTATCCCTATCAGAAACAATAGTTCTAGGCATGCCATGCAATCGAACAACTTCTCTAAAGAATAAATCAGCAACGTTTGAAGCATCATCAGTTTTGTGACATGGAATGAGGTGTGCCATCTTAGAAAATCTATCAACAACCACAAAGACAGAATCTCTACTTCTCTTGGTTCTAGGCAGTCCTAGCACAAAATCCATTGAAATATCAGTCCAAGGATCAGTAGGAATGGGTAAAGGAGTATACAAACCATGGGGTTGTACTTTAGACTTGGCTTGCTTGCAAGTGACACAGCTTCCGCAAATCCTTTCCACATCTCTCTTCATATGCGGCCAGTAGAAATGATCCTGCATAACACTAAGTGTTTTGGCAACTCCAAAATGTCCCATTAATCCTCCTCCATGAGCTTCTCTGACAAGCAAATCTCTCAAAGAACAATTAGGCACACACAAACGATTTTCATAGAATAAAAATCCTTCATGCTGAAAGTATTTTCCATGAGCAAACTTTTCTCAAGCTTGGAAATCTTCTTTGAACTCATAATCAGTAACATACATCTCCTTAAGTTGTTCAAAGCCTAACAACTTAACATCAAGAGTAGAGATAAGCACATACCTTCTTGACAAAGCATCGCCAACAACATTGTCTTTACCTTGTTTGTATTGAATGACATATGGAAATGTTTATATGAACTCAACCCATCGAGCATGGCGCTTGTTTAGCTTTTGTTGACCTCTCAAGTGCTTTAGAGATTCATGATCTGTGTGAATCACAAACTCTTTCGGCCAAAGATAGTGTTGCCAAGTTTGTAGCGCTCTAACCAAGGCATACAACTCCTTGTCATAAGTTGGATAATTCAAGGTTGCTCCTCCAAGTTTCTCACTGAAATAAGAAATCGGTTTCTTCTCTTGCATCAACACAGCTCCAATTCCTACACCATAAGCATCACATTCAATTTCAAAAGTTTTCTTAAAATCTGGTAAAGAAAGAAGAGGTGCAGAAGTTAGTTTTTGTTTCAAGAGTTGAAATGCTTCTTCTTGTGCTGTCTCCCATTTAAATCCAACGTCTTTCTTGATAACCTCAGTGAGAGGAGCAGAAATGGTGCTGAAATCCTTCACAAATCTCCGGTAGAAGCCGACAAGACCATGGAAACTCCTGACTTCACAAACCGTCTTTGGACTAGGCCACTCTCGAATTACCTTAACCTTCTCTTCGTCGACCTTAATGCCCTGTGCACTCATAAAAAATCCTAGAAAAACAAGGTTATCTGTGCAAAAAGTGCATTTCTTGAAATTGGCAAACAGTTGCTCCCTCCTTAGAACATCTAAAACAGTTTTGAAATGCTCTACATGGTCATCTATGCTTCGACTATATATCAGGATATCATCAAAATAAACAACCACAAAAACTCCTATGAATGCTCTCAAGACATGATTCATTAACCTCATAAAAGTACTAGGTGCATTTGTTAACCCAAAAGGCATCACAAGCCATTCATATAATCCATGCTTAGTCTTAAATGCAGTTTTCCACTCATCACCCTCCTTCATACGAATTTGGTGATATCCACTCTTAAGATCAATTTTAGAAAACACACAAGACCCATGTAACTCATCTAGCATGTCATCTAAGCGAGGGATAGGGTGGCGATACTTTACAGTGATATTGTTGATGGCTCTGCATTCCACGCACTTTCTCCAACTACCATCTTTTTTTTGGCACAAGTAACACCGGCACAACACATGGGCTCATGCTCTCCCTAATGTATCCCTTTTCCATGAGCTCACTGACTTGTTTCTGCAGCTCCTTTGTTTCCACAAGATTGGTTCTATAGGCTGGCCTATTAGGAAGTGAAGCTCCTGGGACAAAGTCTATTTGATGTTCAATTCCCCGAATTGGTGACAAACCATCTGGATCTTCTTCTGGGAAAACATCTTCATAGTCCTGCAAAAGGGAAACAATATTGCTCGGAAAATTCGGCTCAAGATTAGTCAAACTCATGAGAGTTTCCTTGTACATAAGCACAATGATAGGTTGATCCAAAAATAAAGCTCTCATTATCTCACTTTCTCTCACAAAGAAGTTAGATTGTCTCACGGGGTTACTCTCAAAGGCCTTTTGCTGGGTTTTTCTCAAACTCTCACTCTCTTCTTTATGGTTTTTAGTGTTTAGGGGTTCACTCACATTGTTCTTTCCAAGTTGCAGCTGATCTTCGTAAACCTCTTGTGGTGTTAATGGAACTAGTGTTATCTTCTTCCCTTTGTGCTCAAAAGAATGTTTGTTGGTGTAGCCGTCATGATTAACCTTGCGATCAAAATGCCATGGCCTTCCCAACATAATGTGACTTGCTTTCATGGGCAATATATCACACAACACTTTATCTTCATACTTTCCAATGGATAAGGGAATCAACACTTGCTGGTTAACCTTCATATTCCTCTGGTTATTCAACCACTGAAGATTATATGGTCTGGGATGCTTCTTTGTGTCCAACTTCAGCTTCTCCACCAAAATAGTGCTTGCAACATTAGTACAGCTTCCTCCATCAATGATAAGACTGCACACTTTATCCTTCACCAAACACCTTGTGTGGAACAAGTTTTCTCGTTGTTCTACTTCCTGGACCTTGTCTTGCATCACCAAAGCTCTTCGCGTAACCAAAAATTTCCCCTCTGTAGCACAAACCTCATGTTCTTCCAAACATGAAGTAGAATCACATTCTTTCTCTTCCTCGGTTTCAATCTCTCCATTCTCCATCAATATCATGGTTCGCTGGTTTGGACATCGGCTAGCATAGTGTCCTATCCCATGACATCTGAAGCATTGGATATCTCGGTTCCTAGTGTGAGTAGCCTCCGCTTTTCCTTTTGACTCTTGTCCAACAACATTTGGCTTAGCTCCCACATTTGGTTTGAAGTCTGTCCTATGCCGAAAACTTGACTTATCCTCATTGTAGTAACTCGGCTTTGAACAAGAACCAGCGACTTGTCTAGTATTGTTCTTTCTCTTAAGTTGCTCCTCAATCAGAATCACCTTGTGCAACATCTCTTCCAAGTCCTCATAGGTCTGCAACTCCATTTGATCTTGAATATTTCTGGCCAATCCTCCTAGAAACCTCGCCATAGTTGCATCTACTTCTTCTTCAATATCAGCTTTAATCATAAGAGACTCCATCTCCTGGAAGTAATCCTCTACACTCTTGCTGCCTTGACTTAGAC
>NC_025691.1:8266728-8280996 GCF_000633955.1 Camelina sativa
TCCTCAATCAGAATCACCTTGTGCAACATCTCTTCCAAGTCCTCATAGGTCTGCAACTCCATTTGATCTTGAATATTTCTGGCCAATCCTCCTAGAAACCTCGCCATAGTTGCATCTACTTCTTCTTCAATATCAGCTTTAATCATAAGAGACTCCATCTCCTGGAAGTAATCCTCTACACTCTTGCTGCCTTGACTTAGACGTCTCAATTTCTGATGCAACTCTCTGTTGTAGTGGCTGGGCACAAACCTCTTTCTCATAACTGTCTTCAATTCATCCCATGTGTCAACAGGCTGGACTCGTCGGTGCATCCTACTAGTAACCAGTTGATCCCACCAATTGACCGCATAATCATAAAACTCTGTAGCAGCTACTTGAACCTTCTTGCGGTCTGAATAGTCTTGACATCTAAAGACTAACTCCATTTTCTTTTCCCACTCCAAGTACGCATCTGGATCATTCTTTCCATAGAATGGTGGTATTTTCAGTTTGAACCCTCTCAAATCATCATCATTTCTCCCTCTAGCCTCTCTGTTTCGTCTTGGACGCGTTTGACCCTCACTAGACGAATTGCTTCTTTGGTTGTAGTAGTCGTCCTCTTCATTTCTGTTACGCCTAGGTAGACTGATAATCCTAGAACTCCGATGGCTCGCGAAGCTGGAAGATGAAAGAAAGAAAATAAAAGATAGAAGATGAAAGAAAGAGATGAAAAGATGGATAGATGAGAAGATGAAAGGTTTTGATTACAAGAATACCAAAAGTCCTTGAGCGGGCTCTGATACCACTTGATGTGATCCTCCCAAGGTAGACTGATAATCCTAGAACTCCGATGGCTCGCGAAGCTGGATGATAAGGCGTGAGATGAACTCGAAAATCCTTATGCCCCAAACTCTCTTAAAACAAACCAAACAAAGCAAGGCGGTGGAACTTTAGATAGAAGCTTCACAGAGACAGATGACAAGGCGTGAGACGAATCCCAAAAATCCTTGTGCTCTAGACTCTCTTAAAACGACTCTTCAATCCTCAGCTAATGAATGGCGACGTCAAGTGCGGCAGAATCACTTGATATACCGAAAACTCTTTGTTGTAACCCACCAAGGAGAAAGAACAAGTTCCAAAGGAACAAAGGAGTTAACCACTCTCAAATAAAAGATAAAAGATTTCTTGATTGAATGATTTCTCAAATGAGATTACATGTGTTTATATAGGGATAGAAAACTTGGTCACAAAGCCAAGTATTGATTATTCTTGAAACTAAAAACATTAAAGATACTAAGTTGAATGAAGACCCAACTCTTGGTGCATGTTTCCAAAGTGACTCTTGATGCATGTATCTCTTATTTTCGTCACTCTTTTTTTACCACAAAATAAAATGATTATTTTGGGCTTTCTTGGGCTTGTATTAGGCTTAAAGTGGATTGGACTTGATAGATATCATCTCCAATACAATTTCCCATGTTCTCTTTGCTCCAAATATCTTCAAATATCAACTGAACAGCTCCAGCAAGCTGTCTGGTCCTTGCCCTTGTCATTGGTGCAACTGGTACAAGCATAACATCCTCAGGAACAAGCTCAGCTTACACTTGATCATCCTCATTGCTTTCCATTATCATATCACTTCCGATCATGAGAGGCAAGTTTTCCAGGATACCATGCGGATGTCTAATTGTCCTATCAGCTAAGACCAAATATAGGCTACTTGGTTTAAAATTGTTGAAACCCATCTTGTTGGAAACTGAAAGTGGCATGATACTAACTGAAGCTCCCAAATCGCACATGCAATTGGTGAAGATCCGAAGGCCTATTGAACATGACAGAGTGAAGGAGTCGGGGTCCTCCAGTTTCTCATTGATCCTTAGTTCAGGATCTAAACACACTCCACTTCTCAGGATTGCATTCCCAATTTCTTTAACAGCTTCCTTTACTTCCATCTCCCTCGGAGCCGTCTCTTTCATGATTTCCTCTCTAAGAGCGTGTGGTGGCAAAAACTTAGGAGGGGGGGGGGCATTCCGGTTAGACATACGCTCAGGAAGCGCCTCTAATTGGATGTCAAGAGCTGCTCTAAATATTTCCTCCAATTCCCCTTCCTCAGCTGAAGGGAGTTGAGATCAATCTGTCATCTAGAAGTCTGTCCGATGGCTCATCCGATCACTATCATCGGGTAAAGCATTAGATTCAGCCTGATGCATCGGTTAGGGATTCTTGAGCTGGTGCTCGATCGCCAACTCAATCGGTCTAATCGGATGCAGGGTAAGGTTGATACTCGGATAAGTAGTATTGGTGCTCATAGATCCCATTGTGATCCATATCCTCCCCATATTACTCGTGACTGTCCTGATTGAGGTAATCATCGACATCTTCAACAATGATTGTCTGGGCAGTAGCATAATCCTTTGGGTTTTGAACAGATTTACCAGGTAGCTGGCCATGCTTTTGAGGCTGTTGTGTGATGGGTTGGCCCTTGAGGTATCTCAACTTAGTATTTAGGGAATCATACTTAGCATTGATGTCATTGTATCTAGAGTCGATCTTGGTGCTCATCTCGGCAAACCGGTTGGCGTTGTCCATCGTTGTCGATGCTTGGCGTTGGATGATTTGCTGGATCAAACCGCATAGGTCAGCCTCATGAGGTTGGTTCTGTGATCATTGTTGTGGTGGGAATCCAAGTGGTGCTATTGGTTGGTGGTAATTGCTGGAGTACTGCTGCTTAGGAGCATAGCCTTGATTGTATTGGACAAAAGGCTTTGGCTGTCCTTGGTTCCCTTGGACTGCGGATGGGTAGATTTGATCCTGAGGATTAGCAACATTAGGTTTACGGTAGGAGAGATTAGGGTTTGGTTTGTAGTTGTTTTACCCTTTATTGCAACCCCCTTGATTGTTGATGTAGTTCACATCCTCTAGCTGAGGATTCTCCCCATCTTTCTGCTGAAACTGGTCTTCCTCTGAGATTGAATGGACATGTTGTTGCTGGTTGAGGAGTTTGTCCAATTTGTCATTGAGGGCTTTCATGTCTCGCTTATACGTTGAATAGTCCTCTCCGGATGATCGTATGGTGCAATCATACTCCTCATCGTTTTGCCCATCAGATTGGGGTAAGTTCTCCACCAGGTCCCTACCTTCATCAACATCCTTGTTGAGAAAATTTCCATTGCTGGTGGTGTCTAGCAACATACGAATCTTATGGACTACGCCGCGGTAAAGTGTACTTAGCAATGAAGCATTGCTGAATCCGTGATGCGGACATCGGCTGGTGTATCCCTTGAAACATTCCTAGGCTTCACAGAACGTCTAGTTGTTTTTCTGAACAAAGTTGGAGATGTCATTCCGTAGCCTTGCAGTTCTGGAGTTGGAGAAGAATTTGGCGAGGAACGCCTTTTTTCATGCTTCCCACGTGGTGATAGACTCCTTCGGAAGTGATTTCTCCCAAACGTGTGCTTTATCACCCAAAGAAAATGGGAAAAGCCGAAGCTTGAATCCATCTTCGCTAACTCCATTGATTTTTGTGAGGTTACAGAGCCTATCAAACTCATCCAAATGATCCAATGGGTCCTCCATCGACAGGCCATAAAACTTGTTGCTCAGAATCATCTGGATGAGACTACCCTTGATCTTAAAATTGTTGTTTTGAACAGCAGGTGGCACAGTGCCATGCCTTTGAGTATGAGTAGATGGAGCATCTCCTGCTCCTATGTTGGTCCTCTCTTGAGGAGCTAGTGGACCATTCTGATTATTCATGACCTCCTCAATTGTTGTTGGTTGCGGTTGTTGTGCTTGTTGTTGTCGGAGTAACCTTGGCTTGTCGATGTTGTCGATTAAAGGACTCAAGTGTTGGATACCCTTGGATCGTGTTTGCATGCACAATCAGTTAACTGAGTGAGTACACGAAGGTCGACCCGATCCAGGTGATCGAGTGACAGGTCGGGTGAGTCCTCGGGTTGTTCCTGAAAGGCAAAACAACAAAACACGCAAGTAATCAAGTCAGTACGGAATTGTATGAGATAAAAAGAACTTGATATAGCAAGTGCCAAAATCTTAAATGTAACAAACAAAATTCAACCAAATAGCAAAGACGCCAAATTGATAAGAAGATTTTTACCCAGGGTATCAATTTCCTATGAAATTGTAGTACAAAGGGTTATCTATCCAAATGGTTGTGATGTTAGCAGATAAGATATGATCAGAACAATGCAAGTCAAGCCAAGCAATGGTGTGGGTTTTTGACTATCAACTTAAGGTAAACAAAAATGAAATAAAAACAAGAACCACACGACCTAAGTATACGATGCAAGCAATCGAGTACCGGATCGAGTGGGTGGTCGGATAACTGAAGAATCAAGAACACAAAGATGAACAACTCGAGGGTGTACACAAGGCTGGTGATCGAGTTCCAGTTTGGGTAAAGGATCGAGTTATAGACAAAAGACAAACAATCAAATACGAAAGCTCCTAAGGATAGGGTAATCGACTCATAAGTGCTCCTGATCAATTTGGGATATCTCACATGTCTCAAGCAAAATATTCCCTAGACAATGAACCTCTAGACTTTGCAAATCCACTAACGTGGTAAGAAAAATCAACCTTAATCACTTCCCTACCCAACTCTCATTGGAGATATATGACTAAGCATGCATTAAAATCCGATTCATTATTGTTAATAAATTCCTTACACATCTAATCTCTTAGGCTAAGTGAGTAAATCTCTAGCATTGGTTGGTTCAAGCATTTCAACGAACATCTCTCGATGGCAAAACATCCTCGATCTAATCTCAACCTCTGGTCTGAAACTAGCATTAAGCATACCAATCTAGAAAGGAAATTTCATAAAAGCAATCAAGCTAAGAGATCCTAATCGATCAAGAACACATACTCGCCTATCCCATCCTTAGAAACCTTGATTCACTACTCAGATCTCATGGCAAACAATATGAAAACATAAACGAATAAGAATTGCATTGAATAAAAAGGAAAACTGAAGTAATGAAAATACATAATCGCCAATGAAAAAGTAGTTAAAAGAAGTAAAATTAAAATCCTAACAAAGCTTGAAAAGTGTAAATCGCTCTCTGTCTCTCTCACAGAAGCTCTCGCTCTCTGTGTTCGTGAGTGTCTACGGCTTCCTAGGCGAGAAAAAAGAAGGGGGTTTATATATGGAAACCCTTTTGACCTAGCCGCTCAGCTTTGTTCGAAGGTCTGCTTGAGGCTATGCACGAGGTTCGAGTCGTGTGAATGCTCGGGCAGGGTTTCGGGTTGTTCTTCCTGCGCTCAGATCCTCTTCGGTCGGATTAAGGTTCAGACTATTTTTCTCGCACGATCACTCCATCGGGTACATGTTCAGGTTTTACCTCATTCTTCCGCTTTTTGGGCTCCAAAGCACCTGTTTTCATCTAAAATGTACAAATGCAACAATGCAGCACCCTATACAGCCTAAATACAAATTCATAAGGTTAAGGACCTAAAAATGCTAAGGTTAGGGTATTTATAATGCAAAACATGGATGAAAAGGGTGTCTTACACATGTAAATTAGAGAGTTATCAGTCGACACCCCTCCATATCCGAGCCCAAACTTGTCCAAAACTGATGCTTCAAGTCATAAGGCTGTTTCTAAAAAGAAAACTCCCCACTCCACTTTCCAGAGTCCTCAGGTAAAGCAAAGGTACACATCTTCCTCACCCAAACCTTCTCCATTAATCCATAAGAATTTCAAAGGTAGAAAAACTGTTTTGTAGTTAACCAAGCTACAAGATTATCGTAGAGCGTTTGTTTCTTCTGTTGATGATTTTGCAGGACATAAAAGAAACAAACCAGTCCCTAAGTCCCGCCTTGGTCATGTTCCTCACATCCTTGGCAGACCTCATGCACCTAAAGCTTATACACCACCTTGAATGAAGAGGACATTCTCTCGGAGGCATACATTGCCACTTTCCGATCTACCGGATGCCTGAGATCCGACACAGTCAAGCTAATGACTGAAACCAAGCGGTTAGTGGGAGGCAACCCACTCATAGGTTTTTCTTTTCCATCTTGAGTCATTTTTATTTTTGCTTTGAGTCAGTTTGAATTAGTGTTGAATTATGAACTTCTATCTATCATGTTGCGTTTAATCTTGTGTTTGAGTGATTCTTAGCAGTGCTAACATCCAAGGATTGAGAGGGACACAAATTAACATCAACTAACTATGGGATTTGGGCGAACACTCTGCAGATGCAGAAGGTGTCGACCGACACCACTATTGGTGTCGCTCAACACCACCATCACATATGAGTTAATCCAATTTTGGTTCAAGCTTTCAATACTTATTCATTTTTGTTTATTTTTCTTTTGCCAATCTTAGGCTTGATAACACTGGGGACAATGTTGTTTAATTATGGGGGAGTTTATCTACTAACTACGTTTTTGTTTTTGAGTTTTAGTTGTGTCAGTCAAAACCATAAAGTTTGAGTCGAATTTTTCAAATTTTTTTTTTTTTTTTCGTCTTTGGGAATTATGATCTTGACTAACGATTTCTCTTATTTGGCTAACACTCTAATGATTATTTTACTATTCTTGATCTCAGAAATGAAGCTTAGAAATTCTATTGATATGCTCAAATTAAACCCTAGAGCTACTCTCTCAAATTAAGAGATCACTGTAATACTTAGGGGTCGAATTCCACATGGACTCTAGATCACACAATAAATTATAGAGTTTTGTTATTACGCTAAACAAGTTGATTTATTTTTAAGAAAAGCAATGCAAAATATTAAATAAAAGATGTGAATGTTCAAGGTATTAAAAAGCTAGGTCTAGGGAATTTCTCAGGAAATTACAGGATATTATATCAATAAATAAATAGGATTCAAGCAATTAAAATCAGATCTAGAACTCTAAACTCTTTTGTAAAATAAATCAGTTCTTACTGCAAATATTATCTAAATTTAAAACCAGAAAATCCAAATCTCTTTGTAAAATTCAATGTTAAAAATTAGCTTTAAAAACAAGTTCAAGAAGTTTAGATAAGTTCACAAAATTAGTAAATCAAATCTCTTTGTAAAAAGTAATTTTGCTCATCAATGGTTTTATTAGGAAAATCAATTATATTCTCATATTAATTCTAAATGGCCAATCTTTAATGATGTGTGTAGAATTTTACTCCAAATCTTTTACCTGGAAAGACTACACAACGACTAAAAGTGCACAGTTAATCAGTGTAGTATTTTAGGATCGATCCCACATAGAGTAATAGCTAACACAAATTGAATTATAAGAGAAAGAACTATGGCTAAGACTAAATAAGAGATTGGGGTTTTGGTTTTCCTAATAACTATTGCAAATAAATAAACGGTTTAAAACTATAAGACTAAGGCGTTGGGCGTTTTGGGAGTCATCTCAGGGTTTTCATGGTTCTAAGCAATATTAAGTGTAAGATCTAACAAGTAAATACTAATTTCGGTCTAGGTTCTCAACTACGAAACACTAATGAACTAACAAGCTATTCTCATAGAATGAAAGTCTAAAGTCTTCATACTTTGTTACTCAACTTTCGCATGCAACGACGCATGTCAACCAGCTAGTTAAACCAGTTCGATACATTCACCAAACTCTACAACTCAACTTACGCAGGTTATGATGCGAGGTTTCGGTATAAAACTGGTTCAGAGAAGTAGGATAACGCGGTTAGCGCTCCCGTTCTCTAGATCAGCACTTGGTGATCAATCCAAGCACATGCATTAAGAATAAGATGTCCCAAAAGAACTCTAATATAAAAACCAATAATAAGATCTAACAACCTAATTGAAGCGAACCATGAATTCCCCTTAAATCACCCATTAAACCCAACAAAGTAAACTACTTGCTCATGATGCAAAGAAATGACATTGATATTATAAAGTATAGCATCAAAAACGAATCAATAAACAAAAAGGGGTTCAAAGGAAACTTCTCTATTTGTCACAAAAGTAACTTGATCCCAAAAGCAATGAAAGTATAAAAGAACTAGAAAGAGTAGAAAAAGAGAGAGGGTGGATCTTCAAAGGATTCGAGAGGGACGAGAGGTTTTGGCTGCTTCTCTGGTCGTGGTGAGGGCTGCTCCAAAAGCTGTAGAAGATGCACACTTGAAAACTCTAGGTCTTAAGAGTATTTATAGGGTTTTGTTTAGGATTAGGGTTTTGTAAGGGTAGAAACGTCTTCTCTTCTTAAGTGCAGGACAAGGGGCAGCGAAAGACGCTTCTGGACCGTGGAGGAGGCTTGGACTGGGCCGCAGTGATGGTCGCTAGTCAGGCCTTCTATAAAAGCCCATCGGCTGAATGGTTCTCTTCACGTCAGTTTATAACACGTCTCGGAAAATCGGGCATATCTTCCGGATGAATGAATGGATTGACTTGATTCTACTTCGAGGAGAAAGATGACTCTTCCAGCTTTCCATAGAAACCAAACATGATATATTTTGAGGTCTGAAAGTTCTTCAAAAGTGGTCTGTAATGTAAAGCTCTGAATCTGTCTTGAAACATGTTTTCCTTGTCTTTGGGTCCAAATTGCTATAAAACCTGTTAAACCTTGTTGAAACCTGAAATGCTTGATAATAGACATTTTGTACCTGAAATCTCATCAAACTCTTCCTAAATGCATATGAAAACTATAGCTAATATGAGTAAAATAATGATGTTATCAACTCCCCTAGACTTAGACTTTGCTTGTCCTCAAGCAAATAATCAAATAAAGTCATGGAAAAGAGGTTTTGAAAATAATGATAATTCACTTATCTTTGGGGATATTGTCGTTGCACTCTTCTTCGCCTTGACATTAGGAACTTCCATTTGTAATCCACCATGAGAATCATCAACGTTCCTTGATCCCACAATTCTTTAGAGTCTCCAGAATCTCCATTCTCATCTCTTTACATAAATTAAAGCAATAATAAAAAGTGAAATCTTACCAAGGGAAAATCAATCAATGGCTTATCGACTCTCTTCAAGCCAAGACTTTCTTCATATGATTCCCTTCCTCTCCCTTTTCTCACTTCCAAGGAATCTATTTCTCCCTAATTTGCTAGGGTATCATTTTTTTTTTTTATAGATCCCTTGCTCTTTTTTTTTTATTGGACAGGCTTCCATGAAACCAAAGTATTCACGGGTTTACGCGACATCCCTTGGCCCACTTCTTTGCTACCTATATCCTTATTCTTTTCTTCTCTTTCTTTTTTTTTCTTTTTTTTTTTTGCTTTTATTTTTTATTTTTTTTAGAGTATTGAAGGGAAGAGAGAGGGGAACATACTTTAAAGAAGTGCAATGTCTTGTGTGGCTTGAATGTAGAGATCTAGTCCAATGTATACAAATTCCCATGGCTTGATAATTAAGTCCGGTTTAGGTCCTATAAAATTTAGAGACAACGTTAGATCATTTGAATATCCATCGAACAAGGACTTTGGAAATTGTTGAGTCGGCTCACAGTCTTTCCAAACTTTGGTTCTGTTGTCAAGCATAATAAAGATTCATAAGAGTGTTAATCCAAATCAAATAAACCGTTAGAATAAGATCATAATCCTCTACTAGTTTTGACTCAATAAAAAAAATGTGACTTGATAAATACGTCAAAATTATTGATGTAAAAAGTGGAACATCCTTCCCCCCAGACTTAGTATAGGATGGAACATCCTTCCTCCCAGACTTAAATCACACCGTCCTCGGTGGGAAAAAAGAAAGAGTTGAGGGTTAAAAATGATAAGGAAAAGTATAGGGTTTAAGAACAATGTCACCTTGATGGAATGATGCTGTGTCGAATCTAATACTTTTATGGTTGCCCAAAATATGTCTAGAGGTCGGTTGTGGTAATGATGTGTGGTGACTAACCATTACTACTTCCTTTGGTTGCTTAACCACTTGTCTCGCTGAAACGGATGAACGGCTGTGGACATAAGCAGATGTACGGTCACAATCATTAGCAGCTAACATTGGACGTGGTACATGGTACATGGGACGGAGGACATGGCATCGACTATGGTTGGTATGGCTGGTGGGGACTCTCGGCATCAATCACTCAAGGATGGTGATGATCCATCGCCTTCGGCATTCTTCGGTCACATTAAACATGGCCGGTCAGTAGGTGGTGCTTGCCACTAGTCATAGTGTGCATTGCCAATCCATGGACCTTCTTCTTCCTTCTTTTTGGCTTTTCTATTTTTTATTTTTCTATTTTGTTTTTTTTTTATAAACCTGAAACTAAAATGCAAAAATATTGAACGTAAAAGAAAATAAATCCGAAAAATAAAAAACTTACTAGACATGGGTTGCCTCCCAAGTAGCGCGCTTGTTTAACGTTGTTGGCTCGATGTTAGGTGCCCTTATTTATCTTGAGAAGAGTTAGCTTTAGGAATCAATGCTCCTTCAGCTCCTTTGATATCTTGGTAGTCTGCTCCAGCTTCAATAACAAGTTGTCGTTTTGCTGAGGTTTCAAAAACTTTTGCATGAAAAAGAACTTCTTTAGTATGCCTTATCATCTATTGGATCTGTTCCTTGCTCTCGGTAATTAGCTCAGGAGGAACTATGATTTTGATCTTGGAAATTTGTGGTGGCTTAGGCGGTTTAGGTTAATTGGGTAGCAGGTTGTTGATGCTTGTGGATGCTGAATGGTCAAATTGCTTCAGCTTTTCAATGTTAGGATCCATCGGTTCGTCATGTAATGAGTTGGATGGCCATAGCTTCGGCTTAGAGATAGTCGGATATGACTTCTTCTTGTTGATGTTAGCAAAGGTTGTCCTCTTTGACTTGTGGTCGATGATAGCTCCAACAGTAGCTAGGAATGGTCTTCCTAAAATCAATGGTTTCTCGGTCTTTGTCGTCCATATCCAAGATGTGAAAGTCGGTAGGGACTATGCATTCTCCCACTACAAGTTGTAGGTCTCGAACTAATCCGTCGGGAACCTTTTGTGATGAGTCTCCAAAGACTAAACTGAGGTTGGATTGCGATATGTCTCGCAATCCTAGTGTATAGGCTACACTTCTTGACATAACATTAACATTAGCACCAGAATCACAAAGAGAGTTAGAGAATTCAATTCCTGTTATGGAGCATGAGCAAACAAAACGTCCAGGGTCTTCAGCTTTAGGTAGTCTCCTTAAGGGGTAGTGGCTTGCGGTTTCTTCACCAAATGGACATGTCATACAAATAACATCTTCATAAGAGTCAAAGAGCGGTACCGTAGGCTTGGCTTCACGGTAGATGAGGGATGGTACGGCTGAGATAGCATTGTAATATCCTTTAGGATTCTCTTCGGGTTTTCCCAAAAGTACACCAACTTGGTGTGGAACGACATTAGCGGTTTGAGCGACTTGAGTTTCAAGCTTCTTGACATGGATAGAAATGCTTTCAAACTTCCCATTCAATTCAGTATAGATGTTATCCATCCTTGAGTTGATCTCTCTTGATTGCTTTTGAAAAGCAACAAGGAGCTCTTGCATCTTTGTATCGACATAGGCATCAGCTTGAGAGGTAGGCGCCTGGGCTGGTCCGGATTGGAAAAGCGGTTTTTTGTTGTTGAATTGGGGTCGCGGCTGGAAGTTGAAGTTGTTGTTTCCACCAAAGTTGTTGCCTTGAAAGCGGTTAGCTTGCTGAGGATAGTTCTGATCTTGGGGATTCTCCACATTTGGGTTCCTATAAGAAAGGTTAGAAGTATTTCTAAAATTATTGTTAAAGTTGTTGTTGTACCCTCGGTTTTGGTAGTATCCTTGAGCACGAAAATAGTTGACTTCTTCTTCTTGTTCATAAGAATCTTCTTGGAAAGGCTCCATGTTTCCATTGTTAATAGTCTCACAAGAGTTTACTCCGCGTTGCTGATTCCTTAAAAGTTGGTTCATCATGTTCTTAAGATCGGCAATCTTCTTAGCGTCAAAATTGCTAGAACAGATGGTTCTATTAAAATCGGTGCAAGTGTTGCTACTACTTGCGGCAAGGTTGTCGATGAGAGCTCGTCCTTCTTGAACGGTCTTCGTAGTGAAATCTACATTGCTGGCCGTGTCGAGTGAAAGTTGATACTTAGGGTGTAGTCCTTATAGAAGGTACTTAAGAGGTTACCTTGAGCAAAACCATGATGGGGGCAGTCACGTTCATAGTCCTTGTGAAACTTGTGGTTTCATGGTGGGTGATGATGAATGAGATGATATGATGTGATGATGAACAGGTGGAATGCAAGGAGTTTCAATTTCCCTTATGTTGTTGTAGTATAAGAGATGTCAATCCTAAATGAGTGTTATGCAAGCAATCAGGTTATGAATATTTGTCTAAGTCAAGCCAAGTATGTAGGATGTTTGTCACTAACAACCTAATGATGAATGTAAAATGCAGAATGTAAAAGCTTATAAAACTAGATGCTAAAAGTAAAGAGAACAGGATGATCTAAACAACAATGCAATGAAACAGAAATAGAAACTATAGTAATGCAAGTAATAAACTAATGCAAGGCAAGTAATGAACAGGAAACTAAATGAATGTAACAGAAAAGCAACTAAAATGAAACAGGAATTGAAACAGGACAAACACAAAGCATAAACAAGAATTCTGGGGATGAGCTCGAGCAAGCACTCGATCGAGTGTGCGATCGAGTACAGGGTCGAGTCAGACAAATGCGAGAAACAGAGCAATGCAAACAAAACAGAGCAAGACAAAAGTAAATCAAACAACGACCAAACAACAGGATTTAGACTAAGAAATCAATAGACAAGGAAGGTCTTGAGGAGGGATTCATGGGCTGGACTAATGATTAAGGTCATCTAACTTGGTCAACAAATCTCAATCAACTTGAGCTAATCTCTAGACAATGATCTCCTAGAACATGTTAATCCACTCTCATGGCAAAAACAATCAAGCTCATATATTTCTAGACTTGTTCTCACAAAGCAAAGAACTTATACAAGCAAGCATTAAGCAACATATCATTTATGTCAAAAATCAAACAAGACATCTAATCTCTTAGCATGCCTAATGATAATCTCTAGATCTAGCCTTATCTTGCAACCTAGACATTGGTGTGATGCTAAGAAGCTTAAAATCAAATCCTACCCTCTCAGTTATAGGATCAGCATAGAGTACATCTAGCCTAGAAGAGATCTATAACAATCAAGCTTGACCTAGCTAAACAAACCTTAACCACAATCCAGCCTAACCCATCCTCAAGATCCTAAGCAACTACTCACAAATGCTAAACATGATGAACAAAGTCATAAACCCAGAAAATAACGAAACTTGCATAATTAGAAATATAAAGCAGAGATCTACAATATTGAAGAAGGAATCAAACTCGAATTCTTTATACTTTTAGAGTTATTGAACAAACAAGTATGAAGAAATCTCTTGTTTTCTCCTTTAAAAGTAGAACAAAATCTAAGAAATGTAAAAAACAGAAGGCCCTTTTACAGAAAAAGTAGTGGAAGCCCTAAAAATGCTAAAAGACAAATAGCTAGGCGGCTCGGTCAACTCGACCTGGTGCTCGGTCGAGTGACCGGTCGAGTTGGCTCTTCTTGTGCTCCTTCCACTCGGTCGTGTCCTTCTCTGCACACGGTCGAGTGGCTGGTCGAGTGGGCGGTCGAGTGGAACTCCGGACCTTGATTCTTCACCTCTAACTCCCTTGCTTTCTTCTCTTGATAGCTTCACTCCTCTTCAGCATTGCTTCCATGCTCCTTAGGCTCCAACATCACCTGTTTATACAAGAAAATATGCAAATACAATGCAACTATACTCTAATGCATGAACAGTCCTAAAGGCTATGCAAATATGGTGAAACTAGATAGCAAATGATGCAAAAGAGGTGAAAATACTAAGGGAAAACATGGTAAAATATATGAACATCAACACCCCCAAACTTAGTCTTTGCTTGCCCTCAAGCAAATAAACAAGACAATCAAGAAGGTAGGTGAGGTTTGAAAGTGGGATCTCAGCTCCTAAAGCTTGCCAATAATTTAGCTAGAATCAATGTCCAAGTTACTAGTACTATGATGCAAGTTGAATGAGCTGTACTTAAAGATTTTAGACAAGCCTATCACAACCTTTACTGATTTGAGCCTTAGATGTCCACATGCATTCAAATCAACCATTTCCTTTAACATTCATTAATCAAGAACATGAATCAATCTTATGCAATGATTAAACTCATTTGGCTTGGTAATAAAGGTTTAGAGACAATGATGGTCTCTTTTTAGAGTGGGGCTTATCAATATCAAGGTTCTCTCATAAAAATTGGATTGAGCTTTAGAAGAATGCTAAAGGTAAGATCACTTAGACACATACAAGAATAAAACCTT
>NC_025691.1:8282861-8283611 GCF_000633955.1 Camelina sativa
CTGGCCAAAAGTCAATGTTTGCCCCTTCTTGTATGGTGGTGAGCTCTTGATTAGGTAGAACAAACTGGCTTTTCCCAATTGTTGGAAGCTCAAAATTGAAAAGGTGATTTCCTTGATGCATCTCCTTTGCTAGTATTAGAGTAGAGGTGAGATAGTTGGAATCTATCCATCTTGGCATGACTTTCTCTCCCTTGAGTGGCACCTTAGAAGCTAGTAGCATTGGGGTGATGATTCCTCCAATAGTTAGAGCTCCCATTGACCCTTTCTTGTAAAACTTGATCACCCAGCTTCTCAAATATATCATGTGGTCTATGAGCACCATTGCAAGATCAGTCTCCACACTGCTCCCAAGGATGATGGTTCCATCTCTTGCTTGAAGGATGATTCCATTGAGAGCCATATCAATCATCTTGAGCTAACCCTCATTGAGATTTCCAGTTTCCTTCCTAGCAAAGAAGGTGTTTGCTAAGGCCTTGTGGAAGTACCTTAGGACTGGGCTTCTTATCTTTGAACTCTTGGTCTTGGAAGATGAGTAGGTGATGCTATCTCCAATGGTTTCCCGAACAGCATAGAGCTCTTCCCTTGGTATGACCATGCTCCTCTCACTACCAACTTCAAAACCAAAGATATTGGCTATCTTCTTCAATGGAAGCTCATACTTCTTTCCCTTGATAGTGAACTCACAATGCCCACGACCATGTTATTTGTCCTTCTTTAAGTAGGAATGCATCTTGATGGTGGCCAAGAACT
>NC_025691.1:8283671-8284580 GCF_000633955.1 Camelina sativa
CTTTAAGTAGGAATGCATCTTGATGGTGGCCAAGAACTCACAGCTTTATTCTCTATAACCTTCCATGTAAAGCCCCATGAACTTGCTTAGGTTGCACTTCTCAAAAAGAAATTCCACATCTTCATCAATGCCCAACCTCTCCATGGTTTCCTTGTGTGGGTATCTAGTTCCCAGGAACTGCATCCTCATGAAGGTTTCATAAAGTTGTCTTTGAGTTAAACCACAAGATTCTTCTTCTCCATCATCTTCTCCACTCTCTTCTTCATCTTCTTCTTCACTCTCTTCTTCAATCTCAAATGCTGGCCTCTTCCCCCTGGTCTTGTGTCTCCTGATGTGTTCTTGGAGAGTGAACTCCATCTCTTCTTCACTCTCAGTTCGCTCAGGGTCTTCCTCAGCTGACTGATGCTTCTCTCTCGTAATCTCACTCGACCGCCTACTCGAGCACCCACTCGGTCGTGTGCCTGCTCGAGTGGCTGGTCGAGTGCGTCCACCAGTTTCCTTCCTTGATGCAAGGTGAGCATCACGATGATCTAGGGAGCTATCAACAGCTTTTTGAGATTTCCTTGTAATCCTTGAAGACATTTTTAAATAGAACTGAAAGGAATAGAATCAAAGCTTAAAGTTAATAGGTTAGTGACCCAGAAAACAAAAAGAGCTAAGCTTTGAGCAAAAAGATGAACTTGAGAGAGATTTTAAACTAGATTTTAATTGTTTTGAGCAAATGAGAGAGTGTGAGAAGCATATGATTGAGTTTAGCTCTATATAAAGAAGCTAAGGGGACAAGGAGACAAGGGTGGAGCGTCCATACCGTTCAAATTTGAAATGGGAATCTTTGACTTGCTTTTTGCTGCCACTCGACCCCACACTCGACTGCAAGTGGTCGAGCTCCTTGACCAAAGTTTGAAATTC
>NC_025691.1:8284841-8293797 GCF_000633955.1 Camelina sativa
AAACATGGCTTGAAAGAAGGGTTGGTTAAGGGATAGGGAAACTGATTTTAATGGCAATAAGCTACTTGGATCAACAAGAGTGGTAAAAGGAAAAAAATGATCCAAATATGTATATGGTATCCATGAGTTTAAAGCAATGCACAAGTTGATAATTGAAAGTCAATATTAGGTTCTTATAAATAGGAAATGACATCAAATCACAACATGCTTCAATTTAGACCAAGTGCAATGCAGGAATTCAAGGCTTAGTTCATTCTTATGCTTCTAACTACTCAACTAGCATCAAAGTACTATTAACTTGGGCATTGATCCTAGTTTAGTGAATTAAGCAAGCTAACAAGGCAAAACTCATCATAGATCCCTAATGCAAATATTAAACAGTCCTACATGAAACATGCTAAACAAGATCCTAATATGCAATGCAACTACATGAACACTTTTTTTTTATAAAGATTTTTGCAAAAAATTTTCAAATTTTTAGGGTTTTTCTATGCCTTAGATGCTATGCAAATACTAACATGATTATGCTAAAAATTTGCTCCTTCTTGAATGGTGGTGAGGTCTTGGTTAGGTAGGATAAACTATTTTTTCCCAACTGTTGGAAGCTCAAAGTTGAAAATGTGATTTCCTTGATGTATCTCCTTGGCTAGTATGAGAGTAGAGGTGAGATAGCTTGAATCAATCCATCTTGGCAAGACCTTCTCTCCTCTAAGTGGGACCTTAGCAGCTTGTAGTATTGGAGTGATGATCCCTCCAATGGTTAGGGCTCCTCTTGAACCTTTGTTTTTGTAGCTTGCCTACCCAACTTCTCAAATATATCATGTGGTCAATGAGCACCATTGCAAGATCAGTCTCCACAGTGCTCCCAAGAATGATGGTTCCATCTCTTGCCTTAAGGATGATTCCATTGAGAGCCATATCAATCATCTTGAGCTCACCCTCATTGAGATTTCCAGTTTCCTTCCTAGCAAAGAAGGTGTTTGCTAAGGCCTTGTGGAAGTACCTTAGGACTGGGCTTCTTATCTTGGAACTCTTGGTCTTGGAGGATGAGTAAGTGATGTTGTCTCCAATGGTTTCCCAAACAGCAAAGAGCTCTTCTCTTGGTATCCTCAAGCTCCTATTACTCCCAACTTCAAAGCCAAAGATTTTGGCTATCTTCTTCATTGGAAGCTCATACTTCTTCCCCTTGATAGTAAAGGCAATATGACCAGCTCCCAACTCATCATCCTTCCTTATGTAGGTGTGCAACTTGACTGTGGCTAGAAACTCACAGCTTTCTTCCTTATAACCCTCCATGCAAAGCCCCATGAACTTGGTTAGGCTGCTCTTCTCAAAAAGATATTCCACATCTTCATCAATGCCTAGCTTCTCCATGGTTTCTTTGTGTGGGTATCTAGTCCCCAAGAACTGCATTATCATGAAGTCTTAATAAAGTTCCCTCTTAGTCAAACCACAAGATTCTGCTTCTCCATCATCCTCTCCTTCTTCTTCTTCATCTTCTTCCTCACTCTCACTTTCATCCTCCTCTTGTGGAGTTTCAACTGCTGGCCTCTTGCCTTTGGCTTTGTTTCTCCTCATGATCTCCCTAAGAGTTGGCTCCTTTTCTTCTAAACTTTCAGCTCTCTCAGGATCTTCCTCAGCTGACTGATTTCTTGAACTTGGAATCCGACTCGATCGGCTACTCGGACCACCACTCGGTCGAGTGCATGCTCGAGTGGGTGGTCGAGTGGTTCTTCTAGTTTCTCCTTTTGATTCAAGACGAGCATCACAACGATCTAGGGAGCTTTCAGCCGCTTGTTGAGACTTCCTAGTAATCCTTGAAGATATTTTCGAATAGAACTGAGAGGAATAGACTCAAAGTTTAAAGTTAATAGGTTAGTGACCCAAAAACTAAAAGAGCTAAGCTTGAGCAAAAAGATGAACTTTGAGAGAAATTTGAACTTGATTTTAACTTGTTTTTAAGCAAATGAGAGAGTGTGAGAGGTATATGATCGAATCAAGCTCTATTTAAAGAAGCTAAGGGGACAAGGAGACAAGAGTGGAGCGTCCATACCATTCAAATTTGAAATAGAAATCTTTAACCTGCTTTTTGCTGCCACTCGACCCCACACTCGACCGCACGTGGTCGAGCTCCTTGACCAAAGTTTGAAAATTCAAGATTTTCTTCTTTTTCTTCCCTCCACTCGATCATTCTAGAGAAATGGGAATCGAGTGGGCCTTGGTTTCTTTTCAGCTCGGTCGAGTCGTGGGCCGGTCGAGTGGGCTTGCGAATCTACTTCCCCAAGTCCAAATCTCTCCATACCCATCTACACTTTCATTGAAAGGCCTGTCCAACACAAACATAAAATAAAACACATCAAAACTACAAGGAAAATAAAGCATATTTACAAAGGATACCTTAGGGACTTCCTCCCTAGTGAGCTTGTTTAGAGTCACTAAGCTTGACTTTGGTTGCCTTTTCAGGCTTGGTTTGGATACCAAGGAGGTGATGAAATCCTCCCTGGCACCTCTTGATCACTGTGAAGTTGACCCTTGATCACTTCACCCTTAACACACAAACCATATTTCTTCTTGATTTTGAGTCTTGGTCTTGCCTTCTTCAAAGACCTCTTGCTCAGCTTAACTTGGAGATCCTTCACCATACCAGTCAACTCTTGAACTGAACCCTTAAGATTTTCCACTGAATCCTCTTGAAGTGAGAGCTTAGCCTTTGGAGTTGCCTCATCACTTAAGCCTTCATGACTACCTTTGTCCATGATAGTAAAAGGTTGATCATCAATGGTAGGAAGGTTGGTTGGGTTATAGATGTTAAACTTCATGGTTATCCCCTTAGCAATGTTCAAGGTTACAAGACCTTCCTTGACATCTATAACAGCTCCAACAGTGGCTAAGAATGGCCTCCCTAGAATGATAGGATCTTCAGGCTCCTTATCCATCTCTAGAACCACAAAATCTGTATGAATCCTTGCCTTCCCTATCTTGACTGGAATGTTTTCCAACCTACCAACCACATCTTTGTTTGACCCATCAGCTAGGCATATGTGAAGGTTGGTGGACTTGAATTCAGTGTGCCCAAGCTTTTATGCTATAGAGTAAGGCATCACACTGATAGATGCTCCCAAGTCACATAAGCACTGGTTGTAGTGAAGATAGCTAAGTGAGCAAGGCAGATAGAATGGTCCTGGATCCTCAAGTTTAATTGGGATGATAACTCCCTCAAGCTCTTCAAGGTCCTTTTCGTCTTGAGCATGGGCTCTCTTCTTTGACATTTCAAGCAAAAAATCCTGATAGAGAGGATATGGATCATATTGTTCCAAGGCAGGTCCTCTCTCTTCTTCTTGGTAAGCAATGATGACTTCTTGTATGGCCATCACTTCCTTCTTCTCAATTACAGCTTCTTCCTTCAAAGCCCTCACTTCCTCTTGTTGCAAAGCCATCATTTCCTTTCTCTCAATGATTTCCCTTAGTTCCTTCAGCTTCTGTGCCTTGAAACGTCCTGGGAATGGTAGAGGCGGTTTGTAAGCAGGAGGAATGTACTTAGCAGGCTTGACAGCTTCTGATCCTTCAACTCGATCGACCACTCGAGCTGACACTCGGTCGAGTGCTGGTTCGAGCACATGGTCGAGTGAAATGCCGGATTCAGTTTGCTTTGCACAATCTTCACTCTGGGCTTCAAGAAATGACCAATCCTCCCCAGCTTGAATTTCACTGTCCTCAGTGACTTCTTCTTCATAGACATGAATGGCCTTAGCAGTGAACTCCCTTGGGTTTTGAACAGCTTTTCCAGGGAGTTGGTTAGGCTTAGGAGCTGAAGTAGAAGTAAGGTTGCTCTCCATATACTTCACTCTAGAGTTGAGACCTTCAAACTTCATGTTGAGATCATTATACTGGGATGTTAACCGCTGGTTCAACTCAGCAAACTGCTTTGCCTCTTCCATCTTTCCATTGGCTTGCCCAATCAACATTTGTTGCATCATAGCTCTCAAATCTGGTTCTTGGCCTTGGTTAGTTTGAAACCCTGGTGGGGGACACAATTGGGGCTGGAACACTTGATGTTGCTGCTTGGGTACATAGTTGTGTTGCTGTTGAGGCTGTTGAGGTTGTTGAGTTGGGTAGACTTGATCTTGAGGATTGGCCACATTAGTGCTTCTATAGGAGAGATTGTTGTTCTTGAATCCTCCTTGGTTGTAACCTTTGAATCCTCCTTGATTCTGTATGTAGCACAACTCAGCAAACTCTGCATCTCCTTCTTGAACTGGAACCTCTTCTTCACCAATGAAATGAATGGCTTTTTGCTGGCTTAGGAGAATTTTGTCCAACTTCTCATTAACTGCCTTCAAGTCCTTCTTATACTTTTCCTCTTGATCACTGGAGGTGAACCTTACTGTTCTGTCATAGTCCTCATTATAGTTCCCATCTGATTGAGCAAGATTTTCAACCAACTCCCAGCCTTCTTCCACATTCTTGTTGAGGAAATTTCCATTGGAGGCTGTATCAAGAAGCATTCTTATCTTAGGTAGGACTCCTCTATACAAGGTACTGAGCAAGGACTCATTGCTGAAACCATGGTGAGGACATTGAGTTTGGAAACCTTTGAATCTCTCCCATGCCTCACAAAAGGTTTCATTATTCCTTTGAGCAAAACCAGAAATCTCATTCCTCAACCTAGCAGTTCTTGCATTGGAGAAGAACTTGGCTAGAAAAGCTTTCTTGCAAGCATCCCATGTGGTTATTGCTCCAGTAGGAAGAGTCTTCTCCCAGAGATGAGCTTTGTCTCCAAGGGAAAATGGGAATAGCCTTAACTTGAAGCCATCTTCACTCACACCATTGATTTTAATGAGTCCACAAATCCTGTCAAACTCATCAAGGTGGTCTAGGGGATCCTCCATTGGCAACCCATGGAATTTGTTGGCTTGAATCATAGAGATCAGTCCACTTTTGATCTCATAATTATTATTAGCAACTGTAGGAGGCACAATACCAACTCTTTGGTTATGTGTGTGTGGTGCATCTCCAGCACCAATGTTCCTTGCCCTTGGAGCTTGTTGATCTTGTTGCTCCATTAGCACTTGTTGTTCTTGTTCCTGATTGATTCTTGTTCTCTGCTGTCTCAGGTCCCTTGGTGGTCGGTTGATGTGATCAAGGAGTCTATGAAGATTGTGATGAACCTTGGATCTTGATTGCATCAACAGACTCGAGTACAGACTCGGACAGGCACTTGGTCGAGCGCAGGCTCGAGTGGATGGTCGAGTTGGTACCTGAAACTCAATCACAAACAAGCAGTAGAAGAATCGAGATCAGTAGCGAACAAGGGGATAAAGGAACTTAATCTTAGAGTAATAGAAAACCTAAATGTCACAAAACACACTCAAATGGGCAACAACGCCAAATTGAAACTTGTGGTTTTATGGTGGGTGATGATGAATGAGATGATATGACGTGATGATGAACAGGTGGAATGCAAGGAGTTTCAATTTCCCTTATGCTGTTGTAGTATAAGAGATGTCAATCCTAAATGAGTGTTATGCAAGCAATCAGGTTATGAATATTTGTCTAAGTCAAGCCAAATATGTAGGATGTTTGTCACTAACAACCTAATGATGAATGTAAAATGCAGAATGTAAAAGCTTATAAAACTAGATGCTAAAAGTAAAGAGAACAGGATGATCTAAACAACAATGCAATGAAACAGAAATAGAAACTATAGTAATGCAAGTAATAAACTAATGCAAGGCAAGTAATGAACAGGAAACTAAATGAATGTAACAGAAAAGCAACTAAAATGAAACAGGAATTGAAACAGGACAAACACAAAGCATAAACAAGAATTCTGGGGATGAGCTCGAGCAAGCACTCGATCGAGTGTGCGATCGAGTACAGGGTCGAGTCAGACAAATGCGAGAAACAGAGCAATGCAAACAAAACAGAGCAAGACAAAAGTAAATCAAACAACGACCAAACAACAGGATTTAGACTAAGAAATCAATAGACAAGGAAGGTCTTGAGGAGGGATTCATGGGCTGGACTAATGATTAAGGTCATCTAACTTGGTCAACAAATCTCAATCAACTTGAGCTAATCTCTAGACAATGATCTCCTAGAACATGTTAATCCACTCTCATGGCAAAAACAATCAAGCTCATATATTTCTAGACTTGTTCTCACAAAGCAAAGAACTTATACAAGCAAGCATTAAGCAACATATCATTTATGTCAAAAATCAAACAAGACATCTAATCTCTTAGCATGCCTAATGATAATCTCTAGATCTAGCCTTATCTTGCAACCTAGACATTGGTGTGATGCTAAGAAGCTTAAAATCAAATCCTACCCTCTCAGTTATAGGATCAACATAGAGTACATCTAGCCTAGAAGAGATCTATAACAATCAAGCTTGACCTAGCTAAACACACCTTAACCACAATCCAGCCTAACCCATCCTCAAGATCCTAAGCAACTACTCACAAATGCTAAACATGATGAACAAAGTCATAAACCCAGAAAATAACGAAACTTGCATCATTAGAAAGATAAAGCAGAGATCTACAATATTGAAGAAGGAATCAAACTCGAATTCTTTATACTTTTAGAGTTATTGAACAAACAAGTATGAAGAAATCTCTTGTTTTCTCCTTTAAAAGTAGAACAAAATCTAAGAAATGTAAAAAACAGAAAGCATAAATTCCTAAAAGGGTAAAAACTAAGTTTTTAGATTTTCTCCAAGGTGGCTCTCTGGTGGCTGAAGGGTACAAGGCCCTTTTATAGAAAAAATAGTGGAAGCCCTAAAAATGCTAAAAGACAAAATAGCTAGGCGGCTCGGTCAACTTGACCTGGTGCTCGGTCGAGTTGGCTTTTCTTGTGCTCCTTCCACTCGGTCGAGTCCTTCTCCGCACACGGTCGAGTGTCTGGTCGAGTGGGCGGTCGAGTGGAACTCCGGACCTTGATTCTTCACCTCTAACTCCCTTTCTTTCTTCTCTTGATAGCTTCACTCCTCTTCAGCATTGCTTCCATGCTCCTTAGGCTCTAAAATCACCTGTTTATGCAAGAAAATATGCAAATGCAATGCAATTATACTCTAATGCATGAACAGTCCTAAAAGCTATGCAAATATGGTGAAACTAGATAGCAAATGATGCAAAAGAGGTGAAAATACTAAGGGAAAACAGGGTAAAATATATGAACATCACCTTGAAACGTTCCCATGCTTCATAAAAAGATTCGACCGGTCCTTGTTGAAAACTTTGCAGCTTGTTGCGAAGAGAGTTGGATCTTGACTTGGTGTAGAAGTGGTTGAGAAAGGCTGACTTGCATCCTTCCCAGCTAGTAATCGATCCAGGAGGTAGAGACTTTAACCATCTATGAGCCTTGTCGGGTAGAGAGAAAGGAAAAATCTTACACTTCAAGTAATTTTCGGGAATTCCATAGGTTCTTGTTGTATAGCAGATTTCTTCAAAGAGATCAATGTCGTCAATCGAATGTTCAGTAGTAAGGCCATGGAACTGATTTTGTTTCACCAAACCAATAATTTGAGGTTTAATCTCATAACCACGTCGTGGAGGATGAGTGATACAGATAGCAGAGCGGTCTTGAACGAATTGGTTTGGAGCATCATAATCGGCGATGGTACAGTTAGGTGCGGCAAGTCTTAGAGGGTGCACATAAGCAGGTTGTCTTCCGCCAACTGGAGGTAGTGGTGGATTAGCGACGATATCAGGCTGGTGAGGAGGAGTATCGAGGTTGTCTCCTACGCCTAAGGGATTAACATCACAAGGAGCTTGTTGATGTTCTCGGCCAACTTCAGGGTCGAGTGTCGGATCAGTGGCTACAAGGTTGGGGTTACCACCTTGTGCGAGAATTGGTTCTCCTTGCTCATTTAGGGCAGGAGGTATCAGCGGTTGGTCGAGGTTAAAGGGACCTTGGTCCTGGTTCCTTTCTTCGGCCATGAGTTGTTGTTTTCGAAGTTTCCTAAGCTCACATTCTAGTCGATCAATGTCTTGAATTGGAGATACAGTTCCGGAGGGTTGACTCCTAGTCATGCACTACAAAATCCAAAAAAAGAAACTAAAAGGGAAAATAGAGGTTATCGAAAAACAAGAAAATTAAAAATAAAATTGAAAATTTCAAAAGAAAAATTCAAAGTATCTTAGACGAAAGTTCTTATCAAATTCAATGGGCAGCTAGTTACTCCCCGGAAATGGCGCCAAAAAGCTTTGATGTGTGTAGAATTTCACTCCAAATCTTTTACTTGAAAAGAATACACAACGACTGAAAGTTCACAGTTAATCAGTGTAGTATTTTAGGATCGATCCCACAAAGAGTAATAGGTAACACAAATTTAATTATAAGAGAAAGAACTATGGCTAAGACTAAATAAGAGATTTATGTTTTGGTTTTCCTAATAACTATTGCAAATAAATAAAACGGTTTAAAACGATAAGACTAAGGCGTTGGGCGTCATCTCAGGGTTTTCATGGTTCTAAGCAATTTTAAGTGTAAGATCTAACAAGTAAATACTAATTTCGGTCTAGGTTCTCAACTACGAAACACTTATGAACTAACAAGCTATTCTCATAGAATGAAAGTCTAAAGTCTTCATACTTTGTTACTCAACTTTCGCAGGCAACGACGCATGTCAACCAATTAGTTAAACAAGTTCGATACATTCACCAAACTCCGCAACTCAACTTACGCAGGTTACGACACAAGGTTTTGGTATAACACTAGTTCGGAGAAGTAGGATAACGCGGTTAGCGCTCCCGTTCTCTAGATCAGCACTTGGTGATCAATCCAAGCACATGCATTAAGAATAAGATGTCCCAAAAGAACTCTAATATAAAAACGAAAATAAGATCTAACAACCTAATTGAAGCAAACCATGAATTCCCCTTGAATCACCCCATAAAACCCAACAAAGTAAACTACTCGCTCATGATGCAAAGAAACGACATTGATATTA
>NC_025691.1:8294195-8317117 GCF_000633955.1 Camelina sativa
AGAACATGTTAATCCACTCTCATGGCAAAAACAATCAAGCTCATATATTTCTAGACTTGTTCTCACAAAGCAAAGAACTTATACAAGCAAGCATTAAGCAACATATCATTTATGTCAAAAATCAAACAAGACATCTAATCTCTTAGCATGCCTAATGATAATCTCTAGATCTAGCCTTATCTTGCAACCTAGACATTGGTGTGATGCTAAGAAGCTTAAAATCAAATCCTACCCTCTCAGTTATAGGATCAACATAGAGTACATCTAGCCTAGAAGAGATCTATAACAATCAAGCTTGACCTAGCTAAACACACCTTAACCACAATCCAGCCTAACCCATCCTCAAGATCCTAAGCAACTACTCACAAATGCTAAACATGATGAACAAAGTCATAAACCCAGAAAATAACGAAACTTGCATCATTAGAAAGATAAAGCAGAGATCTACAATATTGAAGAAGGAATCAAACTCGAATTCTTTATACTTTTAGAGTTATTGAACAAACAAGTATGAAGAAATCTCTTGTTTTCTCCTTTAAAAGTAGAACAAAATCTAAGAAATGTAAAAAACAGAAAGCATAAATTCCTAAAAGGGTAAAAACTAAGTTTTTAGATTTTCTCCAAGGTGGCTCTCTGGTGGCTGAAGGGTACAAGGCCCTTTTATAGAAAAAATAGTGGAAGCCCTAAAAATGCTAAAAGACAAAATAGCTAGGCGGCTCGGTCAACTTGACCTGGTGCTCGGTCGAGTTGGCTTTTCTTGTGCTCCTTCCACTCGGTCGAGTCCTTCTCCGCACACGGTCGAGTGTCTGGTCGAGTGGGCGGTCGAGTGGAACTCCGGACCTTGATTCTTCACCTCTAACTCCCTTTCTTTCTTCTCTTGATAGCTTCACTCCTCTTCAGCATTGCTTCCATGCTCCTTAGGCTCTAAAATCACCTGTTTATGCAAGAAAATATGCAAATGCAATGCAATTATACTCTAATGCATGAACAGTCCTAAAAGCTATGCAAATATGGTGAAACTAGATAGCAAATGATGCAAAAGAGGTGAAAATACTAAGGGAAAACAAGGTAAAATATATGAACATCACCTTGAAACGTTCCCATGCTTCATAAAAAGATTCGACCGGTCCTTGTTGAAAACTTTGCAGCTTGTTGCGAAGAGAGTTGGATCTTGACTTGGTGTAGAAGTGGTTGAGAAAGGCTGACTTGCATCCTTCCCAGCTAGTAATCGATCCAGGAGGTAGAGACTTTAACCATCTATGAGCCTTGTCGGGTAGAGAGAAAGGAAAAATCTTACACTTCAAGTAATTTTCGGGAATTCCATAGGTTCTTGTTGTATAGCAGATTTCTTCAAAGAGATCAATGTCGTCAATCGAATGTTCAGTAGTAAGGCCATGGAACTGATTTTGTTTCACCAAACCAATAATTTGAGGTTTAATCTCATAACCACGTCGTGGAGGATGAGTGATACAGATAGCAGAGCGGTCTTGAACGAATTGGTTTGGAGCATCATAATCGGCGATGGTACAGTTAGGTGCGGCAAGTCTTAGAGGGTGCACATAAGCAGGTTGTCTTCCGCCAACTGGAGGTAGTGGTGGATTAGCGACGATATCAGGCTGGTGAGGAGGAGTATCGAGGTTGTCTCCTACGCCTAAGGGATTAACATCACAAGGAGCTTGTTGATGTTCTCGGCCAACTTCAGGGTCGAGTGTCGGATCAGTGGCTACAAGGTTGGGGTTACCACCTTGTGCGAGAATTGGTTCTCCTTGCTCATTTAGGGCAGGAGGTATCAGCGGTTGGTCGAGGTTAAAGGGACCTTGGTCCTGGTTCCTTTCTTCGGCCATGAGTTGTTGTTTTCGAAGTTTCCTAAGCTCACATTCTAGTCGATCAATGTCTTGAATTGGAGATACAGTTCCGGAGGGTTGACTCCTAGTCATGCACTACAAAATCCAAAAAAAGAAACTAAAAGGGAAAATAGAGGTTATCGAAAAACAAGAAAATTAAAAATAAAATTGCAAATTTCAAAAGAAAAATTCAAAGTATCTTAGACGAAAGTTCTTATCAAATTCAATGGGCAGCTAGTTACTCCCCGGAAATGGCGCCAAAAAGCTTTGATGTGTGTAGAATTTCACTCCAAATCTTTTACTTGAAAAGAATACACAACGACTGAAAGTTCACAGTTAATCAGTGTAGTATTTTAGGATCGATCCCACAAAGAGTAATAGGTAACACAAATTTAATTATAAGAGAAAGAACTATGGCTAAGACTAAATAAGAGATTTATGTTTTGGTTTTCCTAATAACTATTGCAAATAAATAAAACGGTTTAAAACGATAAGACTAAGGCGTTGGGCGTCATCTCAGGGTTTTCATGGTTCTAAGCAATTTTAAGTGTAAGATCTAACAAGTAAATACTAATTTCGGTCTAGGTTCTCAACTACGAAACACTTATGAACTAACAAGCTATTCTCATAGAATGAAAGTCTAAAGTCTTCATACTTTGTTACTCAACTTTCGCAGGCAACGACGCATGTCAACCAATTAGTTAAACAAGTTCGATACATTCACCAAACTCCGCAACTCAACTTACGCAGGTTACGACACAAGGTTTTGGTATAACACTAGTTCGGAGAAGTAGGATAACGCGGTTAGCGCTCCCGTTCTCTAGATCAGCACTTGGTGATCAATCCAAGCACATGCATTAAGAATAAGATGTCCCAAAAGAACTCTAATATAAAACCGAAAATAAGATCTAACAACCTAATTGAAGCGAACCATAAATTCTCCTTGAATCACCCCATAAAACCCAACAAAGTAAACTACTCGCTCATGATGCAAAGAAACGACATTTATATTATAAAGTATAGCATCAAAAACGAATCAATAATTAAAAAGAGGTTCAAAGGAAACTTCTCTATTTGTCACAAAAGTATCTTGATCCCAAAAGCAAAGAAAGTATAAAAGAACTAGAAAGATCTTCAAAGGCTTCGAGAGGGACGAGAGGTTTCAGTGCTTCTCTGGTCGTGGCTAGGGCTGCTCCAAAATCTGTAGAAGATGCACACTTGAAAACTCTAGGTATTAAGAGTATTTATAGGGTTTTGTTTACGTTAGGGTTTTGTAAGGGTAGAAACGTCTTCTCTTCTTAAGTGCAAGACAAGGGGCGGCGAAAGAGGCTTCTGGACCGTGGCGGAGACTTGGACTGGGCCGCAGTAATGGTCGCTGGTCAGGCCTTCAATAAAAGCCCATCGGCTGAATGGTTCTCTTCACGTCAGTTTATAACACGTCTCGGTAAATCGGGCATATCTTCCGGATGACTGAATGGATTGACTTGATTACACTTCGAGGAGAAAGATGATTCATCCAGCTTTCTATAGACACCAAACATGATATATTTGAAGGACTGGAAGTTCTTCAAACGTGGCCCGTACTGTAAAGCTCTGAATTTGTCCCGAAACATGTTTTCCTTGTCTTTTGGTCCAAATTGCTATAAAGCTTGTAAAACCTTGTTGAAACCTGAAATGCTTGATAATAGACCTTTATACCTGAAATCTCATCAAACTCTTCCTAAATGCATATGAAAACTATAGCTAATATGAGTAAATAATGATGTTATCAATTAATATGAAGAACAACATATGATGAAGATCTAGAAAGATAATGAATCCTAAATAAATGGATCTAATAATCCATAAGAACCTTCCTGAACCGAACAAGCACACTACTCAGACATATTCAGTGAAGAACAAAACATCTTTCTGAATAATAAACAATAGATATCAAAAAAGTAAGAAGGGAGTTTAGGAATTCTTCTCTCTACAAAGGAGTTCAGATCTCTCTCCCAAAAGCTCTCAATATCTCTCAAAAAGCTAAAGCTGCTAGAATAAAACTTAAGGGTTTCTCAGAACTAAAAACACTATATATATATATATATATATATATGTACTAAAAAAGGTCAGGGACTATTTTTGTAATTATGGAAAACTTTGGGTAACTTTGTAAAACTTCCAAAACTTGTCTTGAGACGGCTAAATTGGGTGTCGACCGACACCAAGGGTGGTGTCGATTGACACTATCTCTCTGAACCTATTCCAAATTGATTTCCTCCAGATAAATGCTCCAAAATAATCCAAATTGCTCCACTTTGCTCCATACATGCCAAAATCCTAGAAAACCTGTAAAGACTCAAAAACATCCTACAAAACAAATCAAAAGACTCAAAAAGCAAATTTATATCATGGTTAAAAACCGTAAAAACCATGATATATCACAACTATGAGCTGTATCAACAATACTGAAAGCCCTTATTCAATGGATATCTGATTGATCTAACGTTATCTCTACTTATATCAGGATTTTAATTGGACTTAATTCTCTTGCCTATGGAGTTGGTATACAATGGACTAGAATTTTTCTTTAGGCCATAAAAGACACTGCACTTCTTCACAAAGTATGTCTCCCCTCTCTCTTCCCTTTAGCACTCTAAAAAAATAAGTATGTCTCCCCTCTCTCTTCCCTTTAGCACTCTAAAAAAATCAGAAAGCAGAAAAGATCAGAAAAAAGGAATGTGGATAAAGGCTAAAGGAAGTGAGCTGAGAGATGTCGCGTAAACCCGTGCATACTTCAGAATTCATGGAATTCCTGTCCAAAGAAAAAAAGAGAGCAAGGGATTGATAAAAATAATACAATGATACCCTAGAAAATTAGGGAAAAATCAGTCCCTTGGCAGTAAGAAAAGGGAGAGGAAGGAAATGTATGAAGAATGTCTTGGCCTGAAGAGAGTCCATATGCCATTGATCGATATTCTCTTGGTAAGAATTCACCTTATTTGTGCTTTAATATTGACTAATGAGATGACAATGGAGATATCAGAGATTCCAAAGGATTGTGGGATTTGAGTAAGGAATGTGGATGCTTCTCATGGTTAAGTATAGGAAGTAAGTTCTTGAGTCAGATAAATAAAGAGTGCGAGTAAGAATCATTATGGGATTGAGTGAGTTCCCAGTTTTCAAACCTCTTTCACAGATCTAAGTTTTTGTTTTGCTTGAGGACAAGCAAAGGCTAAGTCTGGGGGAATTGATATATCATGGTTTTTTTGGTTTTTAACCATGATATAATGAGTCTTTTGATGTGTTTTTAGGTTTTTTGAGTCTTTACAAGGTTTATAGGATTTTGGCATGGATGAAGCAAAATGGAGAAATTCGGGACATTTTGGAGCATTTAACTGAATGAAATCAACTTGGAGACAATCAAGAGTGATGGTGCCGACCGACAACAAGGGGTGTCGGTCGACACCCCAGTAAGCCGACATAAGAAGCCCAAGTTTTGATGATTTACAAATCTGCCCCAAAGTTTTTCATATTTGCATCATTAGTCTATGGACGTGTTTTAGGAATATAAATAGGTTTTCTAGGTCATTGTTTAGGGCTAAGCTTTATTTTTCTCTGCAACTTTATTGTTTAGGTCATATGGTTTTTATAGTTTATTAGATCTGTTATTATTTAGGATTCATTATCTTTTGTGATCTTCATCTTTGGTTGTTCTTCATATTAATTCTTGATTGATCACCTAGAATTAATAACTTAGGAAAATAAATTGATATGAGAATATAATTGATTTTCCTGATAAAACCTTTGATGAGCAAAATTACTTCTTGCAAAGAGATTTGATTTAATAATTTTGTGAACAAATCTAAACTTGTTTTTTAAAGCTGGTTTTTAACTTGAACTTTGCAAAGAGATTTGGATTTTTGGGTTTTAAAACTTAGATAACATTTGCAGTAAGAACTGATTTATTTTACAATTGTGGTTAGAGATCTAGATCTGATTTTAATTGCTTGAATCCTATTTATTTATAGATTTAATATTCTGTAATTTCCTGAAAAGTTCTCTTGATCTAGCTTTTTAATCCCTTGAATTTTCACAGCTTTTATTAATATTTTCCTTTGCTTTTCCTAATTTAAATCAACCTGTTTAGCTTAATCATAAAACTCTATAATTTATTGTGTATTCTAGAATTTTTCTGGAATTCGACCCCTAAGTACTACAAGCAACCCCTCCTTCCTCTTATGCACATCACCAAACACATCCCTGTTCCATTTCTTTAAAGTCACACGTAACTCATTCAAAGCCTTCGGTGTTGTCATATCTCTCCTCCATGATGACGTCACAAGCTCCTTGAAACTCAGATGACTCAACCAAACCACTTCAAATCTAAAAGGTCTGCAAGATGGATCCCTCTCACCCTATGGACTCAATTGGATATAGAGCATCTTGTCGTGTTCGACGGAAGGTGTGAGACTGAAGCATCTTGCCATTTCAGTTTTGCTTGTGCGCAGCATAACACATGATCTAAGCGCTTAGCAATGAAGTTCTGCTCCACCCTTCCTCGTCTCCAAGTAAATTGGTTACCTCGGTAACCCATATCTATCAATGACTCCACATTTATTCAATCCCCAAAAGCCAAGGAATCTGATGATAAACACACATTACCTCATGTTCGCTCATCCACTCTGACTATAGTGTTAAAATCGCCTCCGATAATCAAAGGACCATCCACCCCTTGTAACACATTATGCAGCTTCTCCCATAAGCCACTTCGTCGTGTAACTATTGGGACAACATATACGACAACCAGATAAAGCGTATCCAACCCAATCTCCACGTTTGCTACAATGTATTGATCTTCACTTCCACAATGACCACACTGCCAATTCCAGACGTCCAAAGTAACCAAAGGCCACCCCTTTGACCTTAAGCATCCACCCTAAACGAGTTCTAAAATCCAAGCCCTTGACAGATTCAACTAGCTCTATCCCCTCCGGCATTAGTCTCAAATAAGGCTAAAATATATGTGTTAAATTTCTTCAACAAATATCGAATCGACCTGCGAAAATTGGGTTTATTTTCCCCGCCAGTTCCATAGAAGATAATTCATTATACCTTCAATAACTACAAACCGAACCACCAAGGAACGTCTTCAGGCAGATATGTGATTCTTCCCTTCATCAGATAAATCACCTGGCAAACAGACTTCATCTCTTGTTGTCATAGCTTCTGATATCGACGGCCCTGTATCTTCCAACAAGTTACCGAAAAATCGTGACCCCAATGTGTCCTTCTCTTTCCCACCATTCACCGTGAAAATTCCCCCCAGACTTGAAACGACCACACCCGCTTTTTTTTTGTTTTAATAGATAATAAATAGTAATAATAATAATAAAAATAAATACTCTACAACTAGTGGTCCAATACCCACTAGCCGTCTAACCACAATCAAACAACAGCGGATACCATAAACCATAACATTAACCAACAAATATCTAATAATTAATTAACCATTATATAAAGTATAGCAAATATCCAATAACCAAATAGCAGGAAACATAGAACCATCAACCTATCAATGTTCTAATGACTCAACTCTAGCAACCTAGCAATGCAATACAACAACCAATCGAGTCCCTAGAACATCTTCCTCTTTATTGCCTTGATTCCACGATCAAACTTTGCCTTTACCTGCACCACAAACACAAATTGAGATGCATGAGTGTTTTATAAACACTCAGTAAGGCAATCCTCCCATCTACTGGGCTATACACACAAGCAATAGAGACATCCCTAACCATCAACCAACAATTAACAACCAACAATAACAAAGCAGGACTCTGCATCGACCGACACCAACCATGCATCGACCAACACGATTTGGGGTTGCATCGACCGACACAAGCTTGCATCAACCGACACGCACACTGCATCGACCGACGCATGCTCAACATCACACGACTACCCTAGTGGTGGTGTAGGTCTACTTTGGAATAGTTGCATTTATGTTTCCGTTCTTTATCAATCCCCAAACTTTGTAGACACTTATGTTCAAATTAATGGATTTGGTTTCAACTTGTCTTGTGTATATGGCAACCCAAATCCAACACTTCGTCACTTAGTTTGGGAAATATTAGAACGAACAACAGTAAATAGAACTGGTCCCTAGATGGCTATTGGTGATTTTAATGAAATTAAGAGTAATAATGAGAAAAGAGGAGGCCCCCCTCGCCTGGAAAGAACCTCCTTGTTATTTCCCAAAAATTCCGATAGAAGGCCCTTGTGAAGCCGTCAGGGCAAGGAGCTTTTGTAGCACCAATTAAAAAATAGCTCTTTTAATCTCTTCTTCACAGTTTGGCTTTGTTAAATCCTCATTTATCTCGGTAGTCACTCTTTGCTGGAAATCTTGGAAGACATAAAAATGGTGATTCTGTGGAAATAGGTCACTCTTGAAGAGGTTGGTGAAGAATGATTGCGCCACATTGCCGATTTGATTGTCACCACATTGTTCATGTCCCACATCATGAAGTATGGAAAACATTTTGTTTCTGGTAGTATGACTCTTTGCAGTTGCGAAGAAATTTTTTTGTATTTTATCACCACTCGATAACCAGGTTTACGACTCGTTGTTCGCCAAAATTCTTCTTCATTATCATAGGCAATACTCAATTTTTGGCGAAGATCTCTTACTTGTTGCGTGGAGGATCCATTGGAGTGAGATTTATCAATCAATGCCTTAGGATGCTGATTTCTTCTTGAGTGTTGGGTCTGTTCTGTCTTTTCCAGTTGGAAGTTGCCTTTCTACACTCTCTCATATGTGAAGCAATGCATGTATCTTGGCCTATATTTCGAAGATTCTATTTGTGACTGATTGCATCTTTAAAACCCTCTCGATGTATTAGTCGGTTATCATAGTAGAACTGACCTTGACGTGGGGTGAAAGCGTTGGAAATAGTAGTGATGACTGGCCTGTGATCTGATTCGATTAGTTCAAAAAATTCCACGTGAGAGGCTGGATATTGGGCAAGCCTTTCGCTATTAGCCAACGTTTTGTCAAGACAGCATGCGACATTATGAGAATGACGTTTTCCTTTCCAGGAGAAAGGATCTCCTGTAAATTTGAGCTCATGAAAATCACAGACCTGAATCATTTTGCAGAAATCCGCAAAAGAACTATTTGCCATTCTCAAGAACTGGAATTTCATCTCGTGCTGATCCGAAAAACAATCCTCGGGTAAGCCTGTTGGGTTTACTTTGTTTCCGCGGCCCATTATGTTCCACTCCTTTCTTCTTTTAGGCATTCTGAATTGTGGGTCCAACTTGCAGCCCATCAATCCCTTTACCCAACATAGATTGAGTCGAAGCCTTCTTCCCGTGATCCGCACGATTCACCTTGCTCCCAACATTCCCGTTTGGTACATTCTCCTTATTATCCTCGAGACAAATATTTTCTTCCGTTATCTCCAGATAGTTTCCAAATAACTCCAACTGACCAAAACTATTGGAAATATGAATATTCCCGTATCTTTCCTCATGATTTCCCATTGATTTCTTTCCATATTTTTTCTGGAGACCCTGCCTCAAAAACAACCCGTCTTGGTGATGCTCCTGACTTCCGACTCCCTCGTCGCACCTCCATAAAACCCTTATCCACTGGCACCACAATGCTCTCGACTCTCCGTCCTGATTGGGGAACCAAGACCACTTCCTTAGCTGGTACAGATTTTGGACAGAAATGAACCAAATGCCCATACGCCCCACATCCGGAACACATGGTATGCAATCCCTCATAGGCTACAAAGTAACACTCAAAATTGATCATCACCGTACCCTTTAAAGCTTTCCTCAAGTTAACTTCCACGCATATTTTAGCGAACCGAGCTCTCTCAAAATTAAGAGTGGTTAGATCCACCTTGATAGGTCTCCCTAACCCGCGAGAAATCGTCATTAAGATAAAAGTTATTAGGAATATTCACCACCTGGATCCACATCGGCGTCGTGATTATCTCATCCTTCAGTGGATCGAAATCCGGAGTCCAACCTTTCACCATGAGATAGCTTCCAAAATCCTTCCATGGCCCTCCAGTTAGGGCCGCTAAGTACTCATCTTCCAACTCAAAACGAACAATGAAAAAATGACGCGGCAAATCCATGACATAAATCGCCCTGTGGCTGCCATATCTCTTTTAACTTCCTACTAAGGGCCGCAATAGAGATATTTCGACCTAGAACCTTCACAATCATGAACTGCTTCTTTAGCCCATTCATCACATCCAACACCTCTTTCCCTATGATTATTACTGGCTCCCCATCCTCTCCATCAGGAAATTCCATCATCACACTCTTATCCACAAAACCCTTGTCCAATATTGCCTCCAGTGAGAGCCTCCCTCCGACGTTACTACCCAATACCCTCTCCACTCATGTGGCCCCTATATCTGGAGATCACCCGATGGCCTCTCCGTCTCACCGATATCCGTTGAAACATGTTCTTTATGGTGGTGATGATGAATGAATGATGGATGATAGAGATGATGAATGAACAGGTGGATGCAAGGTGTTTCAATTACCCTTATGTTGTTGTAGCATAAAGGATGTCAATCCATAATGAGTGTGATGCAAGCAATCAGGATATGAATACTTGTCTAAGTCAAGCCAAATGTGATGAATGTTTTTAACTAACAACCTAATGATAATGACAAAATGATGAATGTAGAGGTACTAAGACAAGATACTAAATGCAAAATAAACAGTGAAAACAAAAAAGTAATGATACTAAACAAGAACAAGTACTACACTAATGCAAGACAAGTAATGAAACAGGATCAAACAGAAACGAAATGAATGCAGCAGGAATGAAACAGGAAATGAAAAAGGTAGTGAAACAAGTAAATGCAGAACATAAACAAGAACATTGGATGATGCTCGAGCAAGCACTCGATCGGATGCTCGATCGAGTGGGAGGTCGAGTGATGTAGTACAAAGAACAGAGACAGAACAACAATCAAAACAGAGCAAAACGAAAGTAAATCAAACAACAAGCGAATAACAATACTCAAATAGGGAAATCAATAAACAAGGAAAGCTCCTAAGGATGGATTCATGGGTTGGGCTCAAGCTATGGTTATCTAAACTGATCAACAAACCTCAATCAATAATGAGCTATCTCTAGACAATGATCTTCTAATACTTGTTAATCCATTCTCATGACGATAACAATCAAGCTTAGATACTCTTAGACCTAGTTCTCACTAGCTATTACATATAAAAGCAGGCATTAAACAACCAGATCATCAATGTCAAAAATCACCTTAAACATCTAATCTCTTAGGTTAAGCATGATAATCTCTAGCATTAGCCTTATCTAACAACTTAGACATTGGTGTGATGCTAAGAAGCTTAAGATCTATCATTACCCTCACAGTATAAGAATATCATAGAGCATATCTAATCTAGAAGAGATGTATAACAATAAAGCTTGGTCAATCTAAACACCCATAACCTTTACCCAGCCTAATCCATCCTTAAGATCTTTACACACTACTCACAATCACTAAACATGATGAACAAAATCATAAACCCAGAAATCAATGAAACTTGCATGATTAGATAGATAAGATAAAGATCTACAATATTGAAGAAGAAATCAAACTCAAATTCTTAATACTTAGAAAGTTATGTAACAAACAAGTATCAAAAATTTATGAGATAATATAAAAGTGGCTAATTATCTAAGAAAAAGAAAGGCAAAAAGTAAATAATTCCCAAAAGGGTAAATACTAGGTCTAGATATTATTTCTCTCAAAAGTGCTCTCTTTTGCGGCCATGAGGTAAAAGAGGTTTATATAGGAGAGAGGGAAAGCCCTAAAATGGCTAGAAGACAAAATAGGCAGGCGGCTCGGTCAACTCGACCAGGTGCTCGGTCGAGTGCTTGGTCGAGTGACCTCTTCTTCTGCTTTTTCCAGCCGGTCGAATCCTTCTCAGCACACGGTCGAGTGTGGTGGTCGAGTGGACTTCCGGATCTTGATTCTTCTGCTCTAGCTCCCTTGTCTTCTTCACTTGATAGCTCCAATCCTCTTCAGCATCCTTCCATGCTCCTTAGGATCCAAAATCACTTGCTTATGCTAAAAACTATGCAAATACAATGCAATTCTACTCTAATGCATAAACATTCCTAAAGCTACTCAATAATGGCCAAACTAGATAGTAAATCATGTAAAAGATGTGAATATACTAAGGTAAAACAAGGTGAAATATATGAACATCATCCGTCATGGTTGCATCTTGTTGTCCAGCCCCCGAAATCGCACAATCGCCAACTATTGCCGTCATAGTACCTATACTTTGTTTTTCTGTTACCATTTTCTTGTAAAAGGAAAGAAATTATCTATTACGTTTTGGTTTTGCCTTTCCTCACCATGTTCTTCTGTCTATTTTGCAGAAGGAGAAGTGCGGCCGCCATTAATCCTTTCACCATCGATTAGGTTAGATGACTAATGATTTAAATATATGTAGTTTATTTTTTTTTTCTTTCTAAAAGATGTTTATATATCATGAGATGCTTGGCTCCCGTTCTCAAGCTTGAAGGACTTTTAAAACTGTTTTATGGATATCATTGGACAGATGTTTTTAATGGATTTGAATATATCAGAAGATTTTAAAGTTCAATAGTTTTTCAAAAGTATTTAACGTAGATTTGAAAAGAATTACTAATCGATTTGAAAGTCATTACTAGTGGACTTTATTATGTCAACTAGAAGAGTTACCCGCACTCTTGTGCGGACAAAAACTTTTTTAAAACAATTATTGTCTAAACTTTTTTATGGTGAAATATATCACTAATTCAATTCTTTTATACGCTTGTATGGGCAGATATATTTTTAAATAATAGTTTCAACTAATTTTTTTAACAAACCAAAAAGTAAATTAATTATAAGACTAAAAAAGATTCCAACAAAAATGTAAATGGAAAAGAATTAACCAAAAGAGAAGCTATAATTTAATCTTCAATAATACGGAACCGAAGTAATTTTTCTAATATAAACATAAAGTAAAATAGTTAGGGGAGTTACCCGCGAGCATACGCGACCAAATGTATAAGCCTAACAAACCTGACTTCTAATGTTGTGATTGAGCGCCTCTATATTGATAGCTTAGTATCCAAGTCAAACCTTCGTAGTTATCTATAGAAATTTAACATTTCTAAAAATAGAATTTTCTCGAAAAAAATATTTACAAAAGATTTTAGTATTTATTTTCCATTTTCTAATAATTTCAAATGGGATATGATTATTTTATTCCAATTTTTTCTAATTTTCGTTTTACAACAAAATAATTTGTTTAAAAAAAATATTATTAAAAGTGAAAGATAAATTATTATTTAAAATTACTCATTTTTATTTTCAATATATATACATTTTTAAGTGTTTTATTTGTTCATTCACCTAATTATAATTGTAAGGATTTTTTGTCTTATTTAGAGTATTTGTTCCTCCTTTTGGTGATAGAGTATCCAGCTGGAAAAAATGGTTTTTTCCGGAGATTTGCAGCAACCCTATGAGATTTTGTCGGAATCACAAAAGATTGTGTCATATCTTCAAATTAAATGGATATTTGTAGTATATCCTTTCGAGATTTACAGTTCAAACCATCATAATTATCTATAGAAATTTAACATTTTCGAAAATAGAAGTTTTCTTAAAACAAATATTTACAATAGATTCTAGTATTTATTTTCTATTTAAAAATAAAAATAAATGGGATATGAATATCTGATTTCCTTTTTTTCTAATTTTCGTGTAAAAAAAACATTAAAAGTGAAACAAATAGTCTGTAGAAATTTAATAATTTTAAAAACAGGGATACTCTCAAAGAAATATTTGCAATATATTCAAGTATTTATCTTCTATTACTTTTAAATTTTAAATGAGATATAAAATTTAGATTTCTGATTTTTCTTTTTTATTAAACAAAATGAGAAATTTACCATTTATTATATATTATTTATCCATCTAAAGCAATTACAAATAAACAATAATTGTAAATTGTTAAAAAAAACTCTTCCTAATCTTCCCTAATCTCTTTCTTTCTTGAAAAACTTCTGAGATATGAAGTCCTGAATTTAATTCATATCACTTTCTTCTTCTTTCTATCAATTTAATAGAAACAAATATCAGTCACAATTATTCTATTATTTTTAAAAAAATAAACAGATTTATAATTAAATTTTCATCTTCTTTCTATTTATTCAAGAGGGGTAAATAATTTATTAGGAACAAAGATTATATTATTATTCCAAAAACAGAATTATAATTTAAATCTATTTGTAAATAGAAAGATATCCAATTTTTTAGAAAATTACCATAAATTTTCCATGAATAGAATCCACCATAATTTTTCTGCAACTATAACATTAGAAAAAAAAACATTAGCATCAATAGTATTTTTAAAAATTAAGGATTCGGGTTAACAAAGTTTAATACCTGAATTTCATTATATTCAGTTTTGTAGATCTACAATTACGATCATCCATGAATTTACCTGAGAAAAAAAGAAAAGATTATGAGTTTCTTTCAAATTACCAAAGAATAAAATAAAATATAAAGAACAACAAAACATACATGTTTTATAAGATGGATAAATTGCTTGATCTTGATTTCCAAACAACCACTACAAAAAGAGGGAATGAAAAATTAGAATCCGATGAATCATATAAAAGACCAAGATTATAATTCAAAATAAATTGGGCACACATATTATACTATTAAAATAATAGAATTATAATTTATTAGGCACACATTTTATATTATTAAAAAACAGAATAATAATTTAAATCTACTTGTAAATAGAAAGAAATCCAAGTTTTTAGAAAATTACCACAAATTTTCCATGAATATAATCCACCATAGTTTTTCTGCAACTATAACATTAGAAAAAAACATTAGCATCAATTTTATTTTTAAAAATTAAGGATTCGGGTTAACAAAGATTAATACCTGAATTTAATTATATTCAGTTTTGTAGATCTACAATTATGATCATCCATGAATTTACCTGAAACAAAAAAAAAAATCTGAGTTTATTTTAAATTGCCAAAGTATTTTTTTTTCGACAAACAGATGATTCTATTAATTCGAATAGAAGTCATACAAAGAGGAGGATATAAACTCCCAGAATTCAAGACATTACAAGTAGAGCCGTGCCTAGAGGTTTAGAGGCCATAGGCAAAGAAAAAAAAATCATATTTGAAATAATTTATAAAAATATAACACTTCTAATATTTCATAATAATTTTATAATTAAAGGTATACAATAATCTTTCATAAAAACTTAAAAAAAAATAGGTAGACATAGTATTGTGTCACTATCAACAACAAAAAATTGTTTTGGTGATTATATGAATTTTAAATAAACTGTGGTGTAAAAATGTGATATCTAATTAGTACTATAAGAAAATATTAATATGCAGAGATCCTAACTTGTCCGTGTATTTAGACTTTAGAGATCCTACATATTGCAGTATTGGCATTGCTTTATATTCACTATATTTCCTTATTACGTATATAAATTTCCATAACCTTACTTTTTGATACATGCATGAAAAACACTAATTGACAAAAATATGGCTTCTTAAACTTTCTACAAAATTAGAGGCCGGAGGCGAGTGTTTCTGTTTCCACCATGTAGGCACGGCTCTGATTACAAGCAGAGGCTTTCCCCAAAACCATAAACATAAATAAAGAGGTAGAAAATATTAAGCAATTGTCCATAAGAGCTGTGAAACAAATGCTAAGAAGCAGCTTGAGACATGTGAGTTGCAAGATTGACCATCGTCGAGAGACTCGATAGATGGCAAGGAGATCACAGTCATAAGACTTTGTGATTTTGATAAGAGAATCAGGGCCAAGAAACTCACCAGAGCGAGGAGCACTAGCAAAAGCAATGCCATGGCAAAAATTCGGGGGCTACAGCCCTAGTGATGGTGGTGATACTAATAGTGGTTTGCTTATATACATCAGATGAAAACTTTGGAGTACAGGGCAAAGGATCATAGGGGAGCAAAGCTTCACAATCAGCACAAACAAGGGGAACAAAGACCAAATTGAGCGATGAAGATATGTCAAACCGTAGCAGTACAGGTGGGTTCTCTCTCATCTGGCGTCCTTTTCCAAAGAGATTAAGAAATCCACACAAAACATGCAGCCGGTTTAACAATGTTAGATGTGAAAGAGGCTTGGTATGTTGGGTTGTTGTTAACACCAAACTGGTGCGGTTGATGGGATGTTGTTGAGAACTAGAAACGCTAGTTAGCATAGGGATAAAAGGGATTTGGTTCTTCCAGTTAACAAACAAAGTCAGAACTAGAGCATGGATCAGGGCTCTACCATATCCTTTGTTACTACAAATCATTCTAGGTAAGTGGATTCTCAGATGTAGTCTTCGGACACCGAGTTCAACCAACGAACATAAGAAATGTTTACTACATAACATAAGGATAGATAGAGTAGACATGGGATTTCGGAGGTTGGGCAAGACCAATTGGGATGCTAGCAATCCAAGTTCAAGTCCTGAGCTCATCCGCAGAGATCCAATAGACTTTGGGAATAGCCAGGGGAGTTGACATGGGTCTGCCAAGCTCATAGTGTGACAGATCTTAGAGACGGGAGTCCAAAAACGAAGACAAATCGAAACTATGGAACATTCCTCGCCAAACATCGACACCGGTGCCGTTGAGGAAGAGGAGACTTCAATGGCGAAGTACAATCCGGATTGGGGAAAAGAGAAGCACAGAGACTTTGTTACCGTTGACGGTAAGGTTGGGCGAGAAATGATGAGGATGGGGTTCCCCGAACTCCAGATCCTTCTGTAGGAGCACAAGATCAGGCCTTCGTCTAGCTCTAGGGTAGGTGTCGAGGTTTGGTCGGGGAACAAAAGAAGAAAACAAAAGAAAAAAAAAACTTGAAGGATGAAACTAAATGAATAAAGGAAGTAGTAAAGGAGCGGAGAGATTGAGAGATCCCGACGCTGGCGATCCGGAGATCTACCAGCATCGGAGAAATGTGGTGATAGCGGCGCCTTGATTATAGTGTCTGAGAAAGAAATTAGGGCGAACTCACTAATTATATATTACCTAGCTAGTGTTCTTAAATTGCCAAAGTATAAAACAATATATAGAGATCAACACAACATACATATTTTAAAAGGTGGAGAGATTGCTTGATCTTGATTGCCAAACAACCACTACAAAAAGAACAAAAAGAGGGAATGAAAAATTAGAATCTGATGAATCATATAAAAGACCAAAATTATAATACAAAAATAAATTCGAGAACATGATAATAGTTTAGGGTTTTTTTTCTTGTTTTTGAGTTATGTAGGATGGTTAGAGTATCTAGTATTTATAATAGTAAACGACCTATGATTTTAGGGCTTTGACTAAGACGGTGTATTCTTGACAAATTTTTTTTATAGAAGCCCATTCAGATTTTTGCCATTTTTTAAAATGAATTTTGACTTTTGATTCATATATTTTCGTAATTAATTTTTTAATAATTTTCAAAAATTATAAAAAGGGTAAAAACATCCAGATTTGAATCTCATTAATGGCAAAACATTAATCTCAGGTCTGAGGATGAATGTGGTGCGTTTATATAACCTAAATTGGAGAAAATAGCTTGTCCGAAAATATTTTAAAGGCAATTTTCATTATAGACAAGAGAGGTCAATTTTTGTGAGATTGAATGTGAGCTCTTTCGACTACTCCTTTAATATATGATTGATTACGGTAATAAAATATTATCTCATAAAACAATTAAAATTAGTACTAAGGAAAAAAAAAATTTCATATACACAATTTTTTAAAACATAAAAATCAGTTGTGTTATAAAATCAAATCTGATAAAAAAAATCATAAATTTAACTTGATGTCCAGGCGAGAAAAATCAAACTGATGACCTCAAATATCCTAAACCATTTTCTTTGACCACCAGAAAAACGAAACAATTTTATAATCATGAATTTAACTCGTTTTCATATTTAATTGATCGCTACCACCTATGTTTTCGTGTTTTTTATTCAATGTTTTCTTATTCTTCATATTCTTTCTTGTCATTTTCATTTTCATTGTCGTTTTCATTGTCAATTATTGGTTTTCTGGGATAGGTGTCGATCGACACCATGGTGGTGTCAGTCGACACCAACATTCTCTGGTTCGACCAGTTCGATTTAATTATCGATTTGGACCGGTTTGGTTTAGGGAAAACCATTGAACCAAGATTTTAAAGGTAGAAAACGACCTAGGTCGTGTTTTGTTTTGTCTCACGCCGTTTTTGAGAGAAACAAAAGAGAGAAAAGTTTTGTTCTTGGGTTTTTGTGAGTTTTGTGAGATTTCAAGGCTTTGTGGGTGAGATCTTGCTGTGTGAGTGAGGATTCAAGGCTAGGAACGTGTGGGAAGCTTGTTGGTAGTGTGGATTCGTTCGTTTTTGGTCAGAAACTTCCTGCAAAGAGGTGAGTGCATGACCATGGCTAATCTAAGCCTTTGATGTCCTTGTTCTTGCTTGTTTGTTGTTGTTTTGTGTGTTTTTTTTTCTTGCTGGGTTTGGTTGCTACAGGTTCCTATGGACGTATTTGGCTTGGGTTATGAGTATTGGGCGATTTGGAGGAGTTTAGGAGCGAGATTCGACTCTCGGCTTCGAGCGGATCGCGATTGCAGAGGGAGTGTCGATCAACACCACTTGGCGTCGGTCGACACCAGCAAATTGGGCATCGATCGACACTGTGGGGTAGTGTCGGTCGACACCAAGGCCAGTGTCGGTCGAGACAATGTTTGATTTTCCTGGTTTGTATGTCTTGTTTGTTGATTGTTTGGAACATTGATATCATTGTTGCTTGTGTGTATAGCCTAGTAGATGGGAGGATTGCCTCACTGAGTGTTTATCAAATACTCATGCATCTCAATATGTGTTTGTGGTGCAGGTAAAGGCAAAGTGTGATCTTGGAATCAAGGCGATGAAGAGGAGGATGTTCTAGGGACTTGATTGTGTGTTGTCTGGCGTTGCTAGGTTGCTAGAGTTGGGACTTTAGAACATTGTTAGGCTGCTAGTTTCATGTTTCATGATGTTTGGTTATTGAATTGTTGTTATGGTTGAATATTGGTTATTTATTTATTGGATATTATTGGATATTGGTATTTTTGTTATTCCGCTGTTGGTTGTGATTGTGGTTAGGTAGCTAGTGGGTATGGGACCACTAGCTGTAGATTATTATTTATTATTATTTAAAAAAAAAACGGGTCAGGTCGTTTCAGTTTGGTATCAGAGCCCTTACGGTTCTAGGTTTGGGTTCACTAGGTTTCTGTTGTGATGTTTGGGATTGCATGTCTTGATTGATTATGTGAGTAAGTCAATTTTGTGTGGCATGAAGTCCTAGAACATCCTCTTCGAGCCTACTGTGTGATTCCACGGTGAGTTTATGTTTTTGAGATATGTATAATTGTGTGCTTAGCCTTCTGTTCATGGTAGTGCAGATGGTTAGAGGTGGTGCTGTTGCTGGTCGTGGTCGTGGACGCGGACGTGGTCGTGGTAGGGGGAGAGCCCGAGTGGTTAGTGAGACCGAGGACCAGAGTGTGACAGAAGAGGGTGTTGGCGAGTCGCAGGGTGTCCAAGGGGATTCCGTGAGTGTGGCCGGAGGGGGCGGTGTTGATGCTCCAGTATCTGGTGATGTTAGGGCCCCAGGTGCGGGTATCCCAGTGGTTTGAGTCCCGGGTGTCGACCTTGCGGGTTTGCTGGCACAGTTGTTATAGCGGTTGCCGCCAGTGGCACCGGATCAAGCTCAGGTAGTGCCACCAGTGGTGGCGGAGGAGCGGCAACCAGTGGCTGCGAATGTGGGGGTCCATTCTCGTTATATCAGCATGCTGACAGAGATGGGCCGTATTTGTACCGAGCGGTTTTCGGGAGGTACTGATCCTACCATTGCGGAGGCGTGGAGGACGAGTGTGGAACGTAACTTCCATACTCTGAGATGTCCTAAGGAGTTTTGGGTGGACATTGGGGTCCACCATCTGACTGGTGATGCTCAGTTGTGGTGGAGTTCTGTGGCAGCCAGGAGAGTGCAGAGGGAGATGTCTTGGGCTGACTTCGTCTTGGAGTTCAATTGCAAGTATTTCCTTAGCGAGGCACTGGTTAGGTTGGAGGTGCAGTTCCTTCAGTTAGCTCAGGGAACCCGGTCAGTGCGGGAGCTTGACTTGGAGTTCAGTCGAATTCTGAGGTATAGGGGTCGGGATATGGAGTCTGAGGAGGCTAAGATCAGGAGGTTTTTGAGGGCCCTACGTGACGATTTGAGGGTTAATTGTAGAGGGCGGAGTTATGCTACGCGTGCAGAGCTGGTTGAGACTGCAGCAGGGATTGAGGAGGACATCTGGGCACAGTCAGTGGCAGTTAGTCCAGCAGTTCAACCTAGTAGGTCTCAGTAGCAGGGTGGTTCTAGCAGGGGCGGAAAGCCTGCGCAGGGAACCAAGAGGAGGTGGGAGGCTACGCAGAGGCCGAGTGGTGTGAGTTGCTTCGGTTGTGGGAGCAAGGATCACAGGATTGCTAGTTGTCCCAAGAGGAGTGCTCCGACGGCAGGGGTTCGTCTGTGCTATCATTGCAGGGAGCCGGGACATATCAGGCCCATGTGTCCCAAGTTGCAGCCGGTGGCAGTGGCAGCGTTGCAGCAGGTGCAGCCTAGAGGGTAGCAGGTGGCACAGATTGAGCAGGCGCCACGGGTTTACATGACTGCAGAGACTGGTGGGACCAGTGCCGAGGCGATTACAGGTATAATTTCTGGTACTGTAACTTTGTGAATTCTTAGTAGGGTCAGATTTTATATTTTTCCTGTGATAGAGTGTTAGGTTCTCAACACATGAGGTTTGTGTAGGGACCTTGTTGGTGGGCGGGTTTAAGTCCCACGTTATGTTTGATTCTGGAGCTTCTCATAGCTTCATTACTTCGAAGTGTGCAGAGAGTACGGGAATCAGAGGGGATCCTGGGGAGCGTACATGAGTTGTTAGAGTCGCAGGAGGCAAGTTCGTGAGGGTTATTGGACGAGCTAGGGGAGGTTATATTCAGATCGCAGGAGATTCATGGCCAGCGGATTTGCTTATCAGTCTAGTGGAGCTATATGATGTTATTCTCGGGATGGATTGGATGCATCGGCATATGGTACATTTGGACTGCCATCGAGGTAGAGTGGAGTTTAAGCATCCAGGAGGGAAGTTGGTTTTTCAGGGTATTAGACCGACTTCCGTGAGTCTCATGATCTCGGCCATTCAGGCCGGGAGATGATCGAGAAGGGCCGTGAGGCTTATTTGGTTACCTTATCTATGCCAGAGTCAGTGGGGAAGTCTACGGTTGGCGGTATTCCAGTTGTAGAGGAGTTTGAGGATGTGTTCCAGTCGTTGTAGGGGTTACCACCATCTCGGTCTGATCCTTTTACGATTGAACTGGAACCAGGGACGATGCCGTTATCCAAGGCTTCTTACAGAATGGCTCCAGCAGAGATGGCAGAGCTGAAGAAGTAGCTAGAGGATTTGTTGAGTAAGGGATTCATCCGTCCTAGTGTATCACCGTGGGGAGCACCGGTGTTGTTCGTCAAGAAGAAGGATGGGAGTTTCCGGTTGTGTATTGATTACAGGGGTTTGAACCGGGTCACTGTGAAGAACAAGTACCCTCTTCCCAGGATTGATGAGTTGTTGGATCAGTTGAGGGGTGCTACTTGGTTCTCCAAGGTAGATCTGGCGTCGGGTTATTATCAGATACCGATAGATGAGGCAGATGTGAGGAAGACTGCATTCATGACGAGGTATGGGCACTATGAGTTTGTGGTGATGCCTTTCGGGTTGACTAACGCACCAGCAGCGTTTATGAGATTGATGAACAGTGTGTTTCAGGAGCTTCTGGATGTATCTGTCATCATTTTCATCGACGATATCCTGGTTTATTCTAAGAGTCCTGAGGAGCATGCATTACATTTGAGGGCAGTTATAGAGAAGCTGCGGGAGCAGAAGTTGTTTGCTAAGTTGAGCAAGTGCAGTTTTTGGCAGCGTGAGATGGGTTTTCTGGGTCAAATTGTGTTTGCAGACGGGGTTTCTGTAGATCCGGAGAAGATTCAGGCTATCAGAGATCGGCCTAGACCGCATAATGCCACAGAGATCAGAAGTTTTCTTGGATTGGCAGGATACTACAGGAGGTTTGTGCATGGGTTTGCGAGCAGAGCACGTCCTATGACTAAGTTAACAGGGAAGGATGTTCCTTTTGTTTGGTCACAGGAGTGTGAGGAGGGCTTTGCAAGCCTGATGGAGATGTTGACTACTGTGCCAGTGTTGGCTTTGCCTGAGCAGGGAGAACCTTATGTGGTTTATACAGATGCATCTAGAGTTGGTTTGGGGTGTGTTATGTTGCAGCTTAAGTTGATTGCCTACGCTTCGCGGCAGTTGCGGAAGCATGAAGGCAACTATCCTACTCATGACTTGGAGATGGGTGCTATAGTTTTTGCCCTGAAGATTTGGAGATCTTATCTTTATGGTGCAAAGGTGCAGGTGTTTACAGATCATAAGAGTTTGAAGTATATATTCACTCAGGCTGAGCTGAATTTGAGGCAGAGGCGGTGGATGGAGCTTGTGGCAGACTATGATTTGGAGATAGCCTATCATCCTGTTAAGGCTAACTTTGTTGCAGATGCTCTGAGTCGGAAGAGGGTAGCTTTGGCTCAGGAGCAGGAGATGGAGTCTCTGGTAGGAGAGATCGGTGCGTTGAGTTTGTGTGCTGTGTCTCAGGAACCGTTGGGTTTGGAGGCGGTTGATAGAGCAGATCTTCTGAGCAGAGTGTGGTTGGCTCAGGAGGGGGATTTGGGGCTGGTGAATGCCTCAAAGGATGTTGATTCAGAGTATCAGGTCTCGGATAATGGTACTATCTTGGTGCACGGTCGGATTTGTGTGCCCAAGGATGAGGAGTTAAGGCAGGAGATCCTGAGAGTGGCTCATGGGAGCAAGTTTTCTATTCATCCAGGAGCGACTAAGATGTACCGTGATCTCAAGAGGTACTATCATTGGGTTGGGATGAAGAA
>NC_025691.1:8323472-8371456 GCF_000633955.1 Camelina sativa
TATGACTAAGTTAACAGGGAAGGATGTTCCTTTTGTTTGGTCACAGGAGTGTGAGGAGGGCTTTGCAAGCCTGATGGAGATGTTGACTACTGTGCCAGTGTTGGCTTTGCCTGAGCAGGGAGAACCTTATGTGGTTTATACAGATGCATCTAGAGTTGGTTTGGGGTGTGTTATGTTGCAGCTTAAGTTGATTGCCTACGCTTCGCGGCAGTTGCGGAAGCATGAAGGCAACTATCCTACTCATGACTTGGAGATGGGTGCTATAGTTTTTGCCCTGAAGATTTGGAGATCTTATCTTTATGGTGCAAAGGTGCAGGTGTTTACAGATCATAAGAGTTTGAAGTATATATTCACTCAGGCTGAGCTGAATTTGAGGCAGAGGCGGTGGATGGAGCTTGTGGCAGACTATGATTTGGAGATAGCCTATCATCCTGTTAAGGCTAACTTTGTTGCAGATGCTCTGAGTCGGAAGAGGGTAGCTTTGGCTCAGGAGCAGGAGATGGAGTCTCTGGTAGGAGAGATCGGTGCGTTGAGTTTGTGTGCTGTGTCTCAGGAACCGTTGGGTTTGGAGGCGGTTGATAGAGCAGATCTTCTGAGCAGAGTGTGGTTGGCTCAGGAGGGGGATTTGGGGCTGGTGAATGCCTCAAAGGATGTTGATTCAGAGTATCAGGTCTCGGATAATGGTACTATCTTGGTGCACGGTCGGATTTGTGTGCCCAAGGATGAGGAGTTAAGGCAGGAGATCCTGAGAGTGGCTCATGGGAGCAAGTTTTCTATTCATCCAGGAGCGACTAAGATGTACCGTGATCTCAAGAGGTACTATCATTGGGTTGGGATGAAGAAAGATGTAGCTAGTTGGGTCTCGAGGTGCGATGTGTGCCAGCTAGTGAAGACTAAGCATCAGGTTCCAGGAGGGTTACTGAAGATTCTTCTCATTCCGGAGTGGAAGTGGGATATGATTACTATGGACTTCGTGGTAGGTTTGCCAGTGTCCAAGACGTTTGATGCTATTTGGGTCATTGTGGACCGGTTGACTAAGTCGGCACATTTTCTGGCCATTAAGAAGACAGATGGAGCAGCGGTCTTAGCTAAGAAGTATGTGAAGGAGATAGTCAGGTTGCATGGGGTGCCAGCGAGCATTGTGTCTGATAGGGATTCTAAGTTCACTTCGGTGTTCTGGAGAGCGTTTCAGGCAGAGATGGGCACTAAGGTGCATATGAGTACAGCTTATCATCCCCAGACAGATAAACAGTCAGAGAGGACGATTCAGACGTTGGAGGACACTTGATCTTGGTAGAGTTTGCTTACAACAACAATTATCAGGCGAGTATTAAGATGGCTCCTTATGAGGCTTTGTATGGTAGGCCGTGTCGTACAACTTTATGCTGGACTCAGGTGGGGGAGAGGAGCATTTACGAGGCAGATTTTGTTCAGGAGACCTCAGAGAAGATACGAGTTCTCAAGCTGAACATGAAGGAGGCTCAGGATAGGCAGAGGAGTTATGCCGATAGGAGGAGGAGAGATCTTGAGTTTCAGGGCGTGTTCTCTACCGGTGTCAGAGATCTTGAGTTTTAGAGAAGATTCGGGTTCTCTACCAGCGTCGGAGAAAGGTGGTGATAGTAGCGCCTTGATTATAGTGTCTGAGAAGGAAATTAGGGCGAACTCACTAATTATATATTACCTAGCTAGTGTCCTTAAATTGCCAAAGTATAAAACAATATATAGAGATCAGCACAACATACATATTTTAAAAGGTGGAGAGATTGCTTGATCTTGATTGCCAAACAACCACTACAAAAAGAACAAAAAGAGAGAATGAAAAATTAGAATCTGATGAATCATATAAAAGACCAAAATTATAATACAAAAATAAATTCGAGAACATGATAATAGTTTAGGGATTTTTTTTCTTGTTTTTGAGTTATGGAGGATGGTTAGAGTATCTAGTATTTATAATAGTAAACGACCTATGATTTTAGGATTTTGACTAAGACGGTGTATTATTGACAAATTTTTTTATAGAAACCCATTTAGATTTTTTGCCACTTTTTTAAATGAATTTTGACTTTTGATTCATATATTTTCGTAATTAATTATTTAATAATTTTCAAAAATTATAATAAGGGTAAAAACGTCCAGATTTGAATCTCATTAATGGTAAAAAAGTAATCTCAGGTCTGAGGATGAATGTGGTGCGTTTGTGTAACCTAAATTGGAGAAAAAAGCTTGTCCGAAAATATTTTAAGGGCAATTTTTATTATGGACAAGAGAGGTCAATTTTTGTGAGATTGAATGTGAGCTCTTTCGACTACTCCTAATATATTAGATTGGGTTTTCTCTTTACTAATACGTTCAATAGTTGTATAGTTTAGTCTTTTTTTTAATAGATAATTCTAATTATATTTGTAACCTATACTTTAAGACTATTTTATCATTTTTAAATTATTTCATAATTAATATATAATTTAAAATGAAAAATTTAACTAAATTTTTTTTATCTTAAAATTTTTAAAATATTTTTTCCACGACATTATGTGGGTCTGAATCCTAGATTAAATAAAAGAATTATCAGAAAGTAAAGGTATTGTTATTTTAACTCGATGGCAAACGTAACATACATTTTTAATAAAGTGGCATATGTTTTCATGATATGAGCTCCTTGTAAGGTCATTCCTTTCAAAGGAAAAGTTTCTATATAACCGTGGGATACTAATACAAAAAAGAAAACAAATCAAATGAAAATGGTCAAGAGTAGAAGACTAATACAAACACGTTATTCATTATTTAAAAGAGAGGAAGTAGAAGGCATATACAATCTATAGATCGACAACCTTCTACGCACATACACAAATGAGCACGAGAGTCTTAACATTTTTGTCACATACACGACAATTATTGAAAAATGAAAACATGAAAACAACACTGTGAAAGATGGCCACCCTGCACCTCCAGATGTATAGATGGAAATAGATGGATGTAGTTGTCTAGGCAGTTTCAACTGCATTCATCGAGTCCTTGGTGCACATTGTAGAACATGCGTTGGCACATTTTTCAACCGCTCCATTCACGACTTCACTTGCATCTAATTATAGAGACATAATATGAACGGATATTATTTATATTATCTTATCAAATATATAAAAAAATGATACTAATGATATATATGAGTATGAGAAGTTTGTTTTACTAGAGTTCTGAATAGTGGTTAAAGCACCACACACAGAGGATACACATCCAACCTTGCAGTATTCAGTGACAACATCACCTTGAAACAAAATTTAAAACACATCAAGAAAATGTAATATTGATCCGTCATATTACAGATAATGTACGTAATAAATTACTATATTAATCAATTTACCTGTGTTTTCGAGAATGTCATGCGTATATCCAGGAGGACATTTCGTCCCACCAATGTTTTTGCAGCCACTAAGACTTGCACATATTGGCCTGGAACTTCCCGTTAAGCGGCAAGTATTATAAATATTTCTAGCAGTGGTGGATGGACAGCAGCTCTTTGCGTCAACTTGAATTTGTGCTATGAATAGACTCATTAGGAGCACACTTAGAATCAAAGTTTTGCCTTCCATCTTTTGATTGATTAGTTGTTTGATTGCAAAATGTATGTGGAGAGTTATAAGCTTATATTGATGAAATGGTGATGAAACTAGGCTAGCTTAAATTCTAGTTGCTCTGCAATTTGCAACCACAAAAGTTGTTTGATACCTTCATATCACATGCTCTACACACACTCTGTACACGCTGCATGGACCACCCTTATCTCAATTGCTACCTTCAATTTTGGGAATACATTCATCTCTTTCTTTTTTTCCTTTTTTGGTTAATAGGGACAAAAAGAAAAACTCTTAAAATTTTGTGTTTCTTAATAATTGAATTTGGCTGCTTACTGTTCTTTTTACAGTTCACTACTCTGTGTTAATTTTGCTGGTCATGTTTAGTTTGTATGTGCTAACCGTTCTTATAATTTAGTTTATAAGATTTGGATGGTGAATGTTCGTGATAAGCTCTTAGAATTAGCTGTCAGTGACATGCCGTCCGAAAATACCCGAACCCGTATCCGAAAGGTTAAAATATCCGAATGGGTCTAGTACTTATTAAAATCAGATATCCGAACCGATATCCGAACTAACCCGACATAACCCTTAACCCAAGGCAAAATAGTCACTAGCAGTACTTGAACCCACTATCTTAAGTATTTAAGGGGTGCATTGTAACCATTTTACCACTTTAATATTTGTTGTTATCATTAAAACTTCAAGTATTTATATATTACTAGATGCAGTTGTCCCCACAATCTATAACGTTATTGAAATTTTAGATATAAAAGGTTATAATTATTTTATACAGACTTAACTACATTATCTATTTTACATTCTAAATACTAAAATATTATTTCTAGATATTAAAAAATACAAAGAAGAGAAAGAAAACAAATAGAACATTTTCAATAATAAAGGTGTTTTCCCTAAATTTTCTTCAATTGGAGAGATTTGAATTCTGATTTGTTTGGAATTTAGTTTGAATTCGAGAATTTTGTTAAGCTTAAGATGTAAATAATTAGAACCGAACCTAAATCTGAAATATATTTTGGGTATTAGGTAAAACCCGAACCCGATCCGAACCCAATGGATGTTTATCCGAAATCCGATCCGAATACTAGAAATACCCGAATGGGTCTAGGACCCCTTTACCGAAATATCCAAAAATCTGAAATACCCGACCCGAACCCGAACGTCCAGGCCTATGTCGTCCAATGTTTATGAGGCGGTGAATCGTCTTTCTCATATCTTTGTCAAAGAAGATTTAGTTTGTACTTGGCTGGCATAAACTCTTGGGTAAGGTGAGTTATGGGTTAAACGCATTTATAAATTCTCTAATTGCTAGTCCATGCTCTTATTGTACCGGGATTGTTCAAACTGGAATGTTGATGCCGCTCTAAGCATCTTTTATTTCATGCTCACTTATAAATATAAAACCAGAAATTGTATCAGAAAAAGTGGAAGAATCGAGAAGCGTATGGGTAGATTGAAGAGGGACAGACAAGAGTGTAGTTTGTTATCACGTGTTCTGTATTTCTTTTATATTTTAACCAACTCTTTGTAGTTTATATGTAGATATACAAATTAAAGCCAAAATTTTTTTAACCAACTATTTGTAGTTACGTAGATATACAAATTAAAGACAAAAATCCAAATCGTTTGCTAGGTGTTTGGATTTCAATATTATGTAGGGACCAAATGAATGCTTGTTGCCTGATTTATGTATTGTATTTTCTATGAAGAAAAAAGAAAGAATTTTTGTTTTATAATATAACTCAACAAAAAAAAATGAAATGTGAAATTGTGAAAAAAAAAAGAGAGACGAGTATATAGCTTAGGGAGAGATTGAAAGCAATCTCAAAACAAGTAGATTTGTGCTCTTAAAGAGCTTATTAAGCTAGAGATATAAGATAGCTCATTAGGAGCTTTATTATGCAAAGAAACTAAAGAAAGAGTAAAGAGAGATTAGGTTGTCACCAAGAGCAAACAGTATTAGATTTGATATATTATAAGATTGAAGAGGGGAAAGTTGCAAAGTTACTCTCTAAGTTCTCATTACATCACTATATATATGACTTTCATCTTGCTAAGAACCCCAATTACATGTCATCACATTGGACTTGGGCTTGTCTTTCTTGTGGGCTCTAATACTCCCCCGCAAAGTTAGCAGCGGGTGTAAAAGCAATGATGCTAAGTTTGTAATCGCAAATGCAATGGCTTTGACATGAGAATGCATTGTTGAAGTAAGATCCTTGAGATGTAGGAAGAGGGCTCTAACTAACCACAGAGAACAAGCATAAGTGTGAGATCAATTCAGGTCTATACTTGGAGAGTATCGCATGGCTCACTCAGAGGTACTTCTAGACTTGGAGAGCTTAGTCGATCTCACTCAGAGGTATTTGCGACCTCTGTCTCACTAAGAGCTCAGGTTTTCTTTACCCGTTTAACTCTTCTAATCTGTCATGACAAAAAAAATTTCTCTTCCCACAACTACTTAAATCTTCCTTGATATTTGCTTCTCATCTATTTGCCAACTACACTTTGCATAAAACCAATCTGTTTTCCTTTTTTACATTTTGACAAACACCTTGTGTGCGCTCAGCAAATTCCAGCTTCTGAGTTCAATCTTATAATCTAAACCAGCCAGCAAAAACCACCATATAAACGCAACCAGCATAATTCCAAGCCTATAACTCTAAACCCCTTCTTCCCCTTTCTCAAGCTGTGAAAAAGCAACGCTCACTCCATGTTCTGTCTCTAAGGGAAAGAAAAACATTACATGTGTGCCGTTGAAGACCATGTTCTGTCTCTAGGAGAAAGAAACAAAAAATATTTGCTTTAAGCTTCAACCGTTGGAGAAACCATTATCTTCTCTTAGTTGGCTTTCTCTTAGCTCGTGACCTTGATGATCCCTAGCAACGGACAAGACGATGGTCTAGAAGGCGTCACCAGTCTGACTTTGGAACTAGCAGATCCGTTGCTGGTTCGGTTTGATATATTTTTTCCTTTTCCTTTTTTTTTTGTGACTGGCGAGAGACTTGATGAAAATCTTCTTCTAAACGGATGTGGAAGCTATGAAGTAAGACCCATGAACTGTTTGGTTCTGATACCATGAAAGCAATCTCAAAACAAGTAGATTTGCGCTCTTAAAGAGCTTATTAAGCTAGAGATATAAGATAGCTCATTAGAAGCTTTATTGTGCAAAGAAACTAAAGAAAGAGTAAAGAGAGATTAGGTTGTCACCAAGAGCAAACAGTATTAGATTTGATATATCATAAGATTGAATAGGGGAGAGTTGTTTTGAGACAACTCTCAAAGTTACTCACTAAGTTCTCATTACATCACTATATATATGACTTTCATCTTGCTAAGAACCCTAGTTACATGTCATCACATTTTGCTTGGGCTTGTCTTTCTTGTGGGCTCTAATAGAGATGAGTTTGACGCTTAGAGTAGAAGTTGACTTGGAGATGGTGGTTGAGTTGGTTGGTTTTCTCAAGACATAGATTATCAGTGAATCTTTATGTTGTCCTTCCTACAACGTTTGTGATAAAGCTTCTTATCAAAGAAATGAATTGTTTGTATTTCTTATGTGTATAGAGAGGCTAATCATCTAGTAGATAGGTTGGTAAACTATGTGTTTCGTTACCGATATGTTTTCATATGTTTCATTTTAGACTGGAATTGATGAACTCGATTATTTTAAAGGATCTTACAAGGCATGCGTGTCTGCAAAATAGTCGAGTGTAAATTCATTATTTTTGGTTAATAAATTGTGGGAGACTGTATTATATAAACTGTGAGAGGCTATGTTTTCCCTCTTCTACCAAAAAATGGAAAAAAAATCTATATTACTATAGTCATTCATAATTTTGTAGTTAGCGAGAATTGAGCATTAAACAAAATATTTGTGTCAAAGAACAAAGGTTTGACAACATGAAATTTTATCCAAAACAAATCAGTGCAAGAATCGAGAAGCGTATGAGTAGATTGAAGAGGGTAGTTTGTTATCACGTGTTATGTATTTCTTTTATACGAATTGAAGCCAATTTTTTTTTAACCAACTCTTTGTAGTTATGTAGATATACAAATTAAATACAACAATCCAAATCGTTTGCTAGGTGTTTCGATTTCAATATTATATTATGTAGGGACCAAATGAATGCTTGTTGCCTTATTTGTGTATTGTATTTCAATATTATACTAGATTCCGAGCTGGTACGTGCGTAATTGATTTCAATAATTAATGTTATTTATCAGGTCTACAATATATTATTTATGTGTGAAATTACGTTTGTAAACATATTTTTAACAAATATTATTAACATTTATAATCTAAACTCATTCCAATACAATATTCTATTTGTTTTAGTAAAAAGTAGGATTAGATATGTTTTATTATTAGTAGAAACAACTACAGTAAAAAATAAGCGAAAATTATGTTTATTTCTGAACAGAAAAACTCGTCACGTCCCATACATGTCATGTTTTTTCTATCTTATAATTTTGGTTTTGAATCAAAATTGATTTCACCATAACATTTGGATCGACACGACGATGGATCCAAATCAAATGTGAACCGAAGTGATCGATTATAAAGATTAATCAAATTGGATTACCTAGTTGGGGGAACCCACATTGATAGGCCTACCTAGTACCTCGTAACGATTTTGCTAGTTTTTACTCGTAAATAACCGGTTCTCCAAAAACCACATGAGCAATATCTGCATTCGTCCTACTGAATTTGGAAAACCCGTGAGTAACAAGCGTTTCAAAAAAAAAAAATTCTAATCTATAAAATATGTCTTTTTTTTATTATCCAAATATTAATTAAAAATAACTCCAAGTTAGTTGTCCAAACTGGATGAAAATTGTTTACAAACATAATTTCTGACACTAATGATCAATAGAATATGTTTTAAGAGATCGGGTAAGAGATTATTTTCTGTTCTGATAGTCACAAACTCTGGAATTTTTAAACATACCCAATTTTTGAAATAATTGTCCTAAAATAGATATTTATCCATTTCAAAGTTGTACTTACTCAAATTACATTTTGAAAATTAAATATAGCTATATATATATATCTAAGATTTCTAGCATATTACCGAAAATTTTATATATTAATGTGGAAAAGATGTGAAACTCGTTTAAGTTTCACTTTTTTCACAAGAAAATTCCTGAAGTCTTGTTTGGGAGAAACCCAAACATAATTTATGTATCATATTGTAGTTTGACTTATTTATTCTTATTGAAAATAGCATATTTCATAGTATATCTAACTATATATCATATGATATCCTTTATTCATTGGTATTTATTCATGAAATTTATCTTTATGCATTATCACAGTAATTATGACTATTCAAATCTAATTAGGGGGATTATATGAAACCGCATTATATGGTTCACGAAGATTAAGGGGATTCTTTCTTTTTAGTTGGTATGATAAGTTCTACTTATGCGGTAGAATTAAATTTGATTTCCTTATATTATTTTAATTTACAATTATCTTTCCAAAATTTGATTTAAGATTATTTGTTCCCTTCGTTCAAAAAAAAAAAAGATTATTTGTTCCTATCAATTTGGATAGGCAATTCTAGCCATATGTTTTCTTTTGTTTGATCGCCGCAATTTAAATAGCACATAAATTAAATGAAAAGAAACAAAAATGTGAATTTACAATTCGATTTTTTTTATAAAATATATTATTAACACTTTGATTTTTTTATACCACAAATATATATATATACTTACGCTATATGTGGGGATGGATAAACAAATCTAATATATAATTAGATGTTTTCCTCTATATATAAAATCTAAACACAATCAATTCGTGAAATTGATTAGAATCAATAACGTCTTCATGTTTCTCTTTCACATCATATGTACTAACAACATTTGCTCTTTTTACCGCCTGCTAACATATATAAGTATTATTAAATTAGGTGTGGCTAAAAAATATTTAATTCATTTATATATTTAATATTCATTTATCTATTGTCTTGTTATTCCACCAACCTTTATTTTCTTAACATATATTAAGAAAGTTTAGATAACCATTAGAATATTTTGTGAAAATTAACATCTATTATACTCTCTAAATAATAAAGTTTACTAGATTAACACCCGTGCTAGAGCACGGATTGAAATTCATTTTATTTATATTGTATTTTTTATATAAAATATAATTTATGTTATTGTTTTTAAAAGTTTTTTTGGGATAAAACATTATGAAATAAAATCATATGCTAAATATGAAGGCTTGAAAAAAAAACCTATTTTGTAAGTTTTATATTGTTAATGATTCTAGATAAGTACTCGTGCTATAACAATGGTTAAATTTTATTTCGTAATCTATCTTTAAACCCATTATTTAACTTGTAACCAATCAATCTATCAATTTTGTAATCTATCTTTGGTTAACGTTGTGGTCTATCGATAAAATCTGTGGAAAATAAATTTGTAATATTTTTTTTTGATAACTCAAGGTAAATTCCCAGACCTATGGAAGGGTCCGAAACTAATCCCTGGGGGAGGTGCAGCCCACAAATAGACCCTCTTTTCGGGTATTCAAATGAGCCGTAAGCAAGGGTCCATATCCATGTGGTCACATAGTAAATGTGTAGCAATTCCACATCTGGAGAGAATTGATCCCTGGCCTAGACCAACAAGGCAACTCTTCCAAAAATTTGTAAAATTGTGTTTAAAGATCTTTGGAAACAACGTGATATAAGACTAAAATCTTCCAAAAATACAGTTTGGAATATTCATGATTTTATTTGTTACCATTAATATATCAATTATCAATTTGGAATATCCCAAATATTTAGGTGTAACCATTAAATATTAATATATAAATTAATCTATAACTTATCTATAACATATTTGTAATCATTTATTAAAAATATAAAGTCTACAAAAACTATGTTGTGTACTTCCCTTTTATTAAAAAAAAAAAAGATTCTTTGTTCCTATCAATTTGGATAGGCAATTCTAGCCATATGTTTTCTTTTGTTTGATCGCCCCAATTTAAATAGCACACAAATTAAATGAAAAGAAACAAAAATGTGAATTTACAATTCGGTTTTTTTTTTATAAAATATATTATTAACATTTTGATTTTTTTTTATACCACAAATATATATATATATCTACGCTATATGTGGGGATGGATAAACAAATCTAATATATAATTAGATGTTTTCCTCTATATATAAAATCTAAACAAAATCAATTAGTGAAATTGATTAGAATCAATAACTTCTTCATGTTTCTTTTTCATATCATATGTAGTAACAACTAACAACATTTGCTCTTTTTACCGCCTGCTAACATATATAAGTATTATTAAATCAGATGTGGCTAAAAAATATTAAATTCATTTATATATTTAATATTCATGTATCTATTGTCTTGTTATTCCACCAACTTTTATGTTCTTAACATATATTAAGAAAGTTTAGATAACCATCAGAATATTTTGTGAAAATTAGCATCTATTATACTCTCTAAATAATAACGTTTATATTTCTGACCTTGTATTAGCTGGAGGCAACTCCTTATGGTTCTCCAGCGATGTGAACTTCAAGCCCTACATAAACACATCTTCGCTATTAGTCAAAAGAACAAACAATTATATACTAAAAGAAAAATAAACAGAAAAAAAGATTTAACAAAGAAACAAAATAAAGAACATCCTGTTTTACTTTTTCGATTTGATATTTTGTAGTAAATCAAAGTTCTTTTCGTTTGAGAGTAAGTTTCTGTTTTGAAGTAAAAGAGATTTGAGCGTTTTTTTGAATTGAAGATGATTACTGCAATATTTATACAAAAACAAAAGTTGGCCGATTCATAGATATTTTTTTTAGTTTTGATAAGAATAAATCTTTATACAATCTTGTTATTACTTAATATTTGGTTTCACTGATGGAAAATTCTCCTAAGATTATGAGTATTATCTAAATTATATTATTTCTACTATTAAAAGAAAAACCGTTTTAAAAATTAATATTTGTTTTGTAAACAATTATAAGGGTATGTCATTGAAAACAAGACAAAATAATATATCTTCATTAAGGATAAAAACAAAATTTTGTTTATATCCTAAACGGATAAACACGCGGATCCCGGGTCGGATCTTTTAAAATGGCTTTTTCACGTCTAAATAATAAATAAAAGCAATACATTGCGCATTTTGTTGAGAAAATTCTTATAGCATATTTGTACAATGAAGCTCAAAAATTTTGGAAGGTGCCAAGTTCGATTTGCCTTAGTTGCACTTTTTGCCGTTCCAATAGTAATCCCACTACGATTTTTTTGGGAATTAGTGAGGAAAACTTATTTCCACAAATAAGCGGAATACACATATCAAATATAGCACTTGCCATGTATGCTTCCAAATGTATCTTAAAGATCTTTATACCCAAAATCCCGCATGTTGTTAAAACATTTAAATATTTAAATTACCATATTTCCATAATGTTACCTTTAAATTTGATTTTGATATCTAAGTTTCTTACAAAAATATAGGAATGTATATAATTTCAAAATTCCGAACATAACTGATTACGTGATTAGTTGTTTTATCATTCATACTATTTAGAGATCTTCCTGAAATTTCGAATATATCTTACACGCGGTTAGTTGTTATATCATTCATAAATTTATAGATCTTTCTTCCTGTCAAACATTATCGTATCTCAAACGTAATCCCCGGTTAGAATATTTGATAAATATTATCGTTTCTTAAACGTAATTCCCGGTGAGAATATTCGATAAAATGTCCAAAACATTATAAATACATATATTAATCCTAAATCGACAAACCATCCATATCAAAACAAGTCAAAATGTTAGCCTCATCTTTTCCCATTATTGTGTAAAAAATATAGTATCATGATCAAATAGAATAAAATCGTGACCATTTAGTGTTTAAATGGAGAGAATTTCTACACCTAATTAAAACTGATCTTCTTAATTTAGGCTGAAATCTTACAGAATTTTTATTCCCTCCAAACCGTAAGTTACAATCTAATGATTGATTATAATAATTGTAATTATTGTAATTACAAGTTGATATTTTATGGCAGTGAATCTTAACAAACGATATATCCTTTGATACAATTCTAATTCGAAATCAACATTAACTTTCATATTACCATAAATTATTCGAAATCAACATTAACTGTGATATTACCATAAATTATACACATTAATTCTACATGTTTTGGAGCATTTAATTAAATTTGGATAATTAGCATAATTTCCTTATCAAACCTAAGAATCACGAGATTTGTGGCTTTGGTTACAAATTGGTTTAAATATATTGTGTTTGTTATCTTATTACGAATTTCCAAAAATAAAGATGAAAATTTGTTGCTAAACTTTTTGATAAAGCTAAACAATATCCAAACTTTCGCAATAAGCTAAACAGGATTGTAACATCCGCGAACCGAAATCCCGGTTTAGGGGATTGCATCGGTCGATGCATAGAGTACATCGGTCGATGCATATAGTGCATCAGTCGATGCAGGTTCAGTTTTCTGCGGTTTGAGTTAAGTTAAACGCTGCGTTGTGGATTAAGAAAACCCTTAAACTCGAGTTTTCTCTCATTAGGCGTGTTTACCTGCTTTTGAGAGAACGAAAGAGAGAGAGAAGAGTTCTTGGTGTTCTTGAGTGTTCTTGGTGATTTCTTGGAGTTGGAAGCTGTTCTGTAGAGATCTGTAGCTGGGATCGTGGTAGGAGCTTCCTAGGAACGTTTGCTTCCTGTGTTTGGGTCAGATTTCTTCTGTGGCAAAGGTAAGTGCATGATCATGGATTATCTAAGCTAGATATTCTCTTATCTGTGTGTTTTTGTGTTGTGTAGCTAGTTAGAACGTTGTTTATGTTCGTGTGAGGCTTTCTTGAGGCTTGGGATCGAGTCTTGTGGTTGCAGGAACGAAGATCCGACGAGAAGCTTCGGGGAAAACGATGCTCGGCATGTGCATCGGTCGATGCAGGTGCGAGGACGGCTCGTGAAACCTTAGGGTTTTTGTGCTATGTCGAGTATGCGTCGGTCGATGCAATGGGAGCATCGGTCGATGCAAGTTAGCCTTGCATCGGTCGATGCATACCTTGCGTCGGTCGACGCAACCCCAACTGGTGTCGGTCGATGCATTTTGGTGTTGGTCGATGTAGAGTCCTGGTTTGTTTGTTGATTGTTGTTTGATGGTTAGAGTATCTATATTGCTTGTGTGTATAGCCCAGTAGATGGGAGGATTGCCTTACTGAGTGTTTATAAAATACTCATGCATTGCAATTTGTGTTTGTGGTGCAGGTAAAGGCAAAGTGTGATCGTGGAATCAGGGCAATGAAGAGGAGGATGTTCTAGGGACTCGATTGGTTGTTGTCTAGCATTGCTAGGTTGATAGAGTTAGGTCTTTAGAAACATTGCTAGGTTGCCGGTTTCATGTTTTCTGATGAATTGAATATTGGTTTAGGGTTATACTTGATTACTGGATATTTTATTATTGGTTATTGATATTGGTTATTTCCGCTGTTTGAATGTGGTTGTGGTTAGGTGGCTAGTGGATATGGGACCACAAGTTGTAGTTTATTATTATTATTATTTATTTTTTATTATTTATTTAAAAAAAAAAACGGGTCAGGTCGTTTCAGTTTGGTATCAGAGCCCTTACGGTTCTAGGTTTGGGTTCACTAGGCTTTGTGCTGTAGATGTTTGGGATTGCATGTCTTGATTGATTATGTGAGTTAGTCAATTGTGTGTGGCATAAAGTCCTAGAACATCATGTTCGAGCCTACTGTGTGATTCCACTGTGAGTATATATATATATATATATATATATATATATATATATATTGTGTTTGTATAATTGCGTGTTTAGCCTTCTGTTCATGGTAGGGCAGATGGTTAGAGAGGGTGTTGTTGCTGGTCGTGGTCGTGGTCATGGTCGTGGACGTAGACGTTGTCGTGGACGCGGACGTTGTCGTGGACGCGGAAGTTGTCGTGATCGTGGATGTGGACGTGGTCGTGGACGCGGACGTGGTCGTGGTAGGGGCAGAGTCCTAGTGGTTAGTGAGACTGCGGACCAGAGTATGACAGCTGAGGGTGTTGGCGAGTCGCAGGGTGTTAAGGAGGATTCTTTGAGTGTGGCTGGAGGGGGCGGTGTTGATGCTCCAGTGGCCGGTGAGTGTGGGAATCCCAGCGGTTGGAGTCCCTGGTGTTGATCTTGCGGGCTTGTTAGCACAATTGTTAGAGCGGTTGCCGGTGCTGGCACCGTCTCAGGCTCAGGTAGTGCCATCAGTGGTGGCGGAGGAGCGGCAGCTAGTGGCTGCGGATGTGGTAGTCTATGCTCAAGGAGATGTGTGGCATCGATACTGTGCGGTTTTCGGGTGGTACAGATCCTACTGCTGCAGATGCGTGGAGGACGAGTGTGGATTGTAACTTCCATACTCTAAGATGTCTTGAGGAGTTTTGGGTGGACATTGGGGTCCACCATTTTATTGGTGATGCTCAGGTGTGGTGGAGATCAGTGGCTGCTAGGAGAGTGCAGCGGCAGATGACTTGGGCTGACTTCATAGGAGAGTTCAACCGCAAGTATTTTCCGAGGGAGGCATTGGACCGGATGGAGGTGCAGTTCCTTCAGTTATCTCAGGGGATGCGGTCAGTTCATGAGTTGGATTTGGAGTTTAGTCGGCTTCTATGCTATGGGGGTCGGGCTATGGAGTCTGAGGAGGCCAAGATGAGGAGGTTTATGAGGGCTCTTCGTGATGACTTGAGGGTCCATTGTAGAGGACGGAGTTACGCTATGCGTGCAGAGCTGGTTGAGACTGCGGCAGAGATCGAGGAGGATATCTGGGCACAGTCAGTGGCAGTTAGTCCAGCAGAGATGGCAGAGCTGAAGAAGCAGCTAGATGATTTGTTGAGTNTTAGAGCGGTTGCCGGTGCTGGCACCGTCTCAGGCTCAGGTAGTGCCATCAGTGGTGGCGGAGGAGCGGCAGCTAGTGGCTGCGGATGTGGTAGTCTATGCTCAAGGAGATGTGTGGCATCGATACTGTGCGGTTTTCGGGTGGTACAGATCCTACTGCTGCAGATGCGTGGAGGACGAGTGTGGATTGTAACTTCCATACTCTAAGATGTCTTGAGGAGTTTTGGGTGGACATTGGGGTCCACCATTTTATTGGTGATGCTCAGGTGTGGTGGAGATCAGTGGCTGCTAGGAGAGTGCAGCGGCAGATGACTTGGGCTGACTTCATAGGAGAGTTCAACCGCAAGTATTTTCCGAGGGAGGCATTGGACCGGATGGAGGTGCAGTTCCTTCAGTTATCTCAGGGGATGCGGTCAGTTCATGAGTTGGATTTGGAGTTTAGTCGGCTTCTATGCTATGGGGGTCGGGCTATGGAGTCTGAGGAGGCCAAGATGAGGAGGTTTATGAGGGCTCTTCGTGATGACTTGAGGGTCCATTGTAGAGGACGGAGTTACGCTATGCGTGCAGAGCTGGTTGAGACTGCGGCAGAGATCGAGGAGGATATCTGGGCACAGTCAGTGGCAGTTAGTCCAGCAGAGATGGCAGAGCTGAAGAAGCAGCTAGATGATTTGTTGAGTAAGGGATTCATCCGTCCTAGTGTATCACCGTGGGGAGCACCGATGTTGTTTGTCAAGAAGAAAGATGGGAGTTTCCGGTTGTGCATTGATTACAGGGGTTTGAACCGGGTCTCTGTGAAGAACAAGTACCCTCTTCCGAAGATCGATGAGTTGTTGGATCAGTTGAGGGGTGCTACTTNCAGATGACTTGGGCTGACTTCATAGGAGAGTTCAACCGCAAGTATTTTCCGAGGGAGGCATTGGACCGGATGGAGGTGCAGTTCCTTCAGTTATCTCAGGGGATGCGGTCAGTTCATGAGTTGGATTTGGAGTTTAGTCGGCTTCTATGCTATGGGGGTCGGGCTATGGAGTCTGAGGAGGCCAAGATGAGGAGGTTTATGAGGGCTCTTCGTGATGACTTGAGGGTCCATTGTAGAGGACGGAGTTACGCTATGCGTGCAGAGCTGGTTGAGACTGCGGCAGAGATCGAGGAGGATATCTGGGCACAGTCAGTGGCAGTTAGTCCAGCAGAGATGGCAGAGCTGAAGAAGCAGCTAGATGATTTGTTGAGTAAGGGATTCATCCGTCCTAGTGTATCACCGTGGGGAGCACCGATGTTGTTTGTCAAGAAGAAAGATGGGAGTTTCCGGTTGTGCATTGATTACAGGGGTTTGAACCGGGTCTCTGTGAAGAACAAGTACCCTCTTCCGAAGATCGATGAGTTGTTGGATCAGTTGAGGGGTGCTACTTGGTTCTCCAAGGTGGATATGGCGTCGGGTTATCATCAAATACCGATAGATGAGGCAGATGTGACTAACACACCAGCAGCGTTTATGAGATTGATGAACAGCGTGTTTCAGGAGTTTCTGGACGTGTCTATCATCATTTTCATTGATGNTGCGGTCAGTTCATGAGTTGGATTTGGAGTTTAGTCGGCTTCTATGCTATGGGGGTCGGGCTATGGAGTCTGAGGAGGCCAAGATGAGGAGGTTTATGAGGGCTCTTCGTGATGACTTGAGGGTCCATTGTAGAGGACGGAGTTACGCTATGCGTGCAGAGCTGGTTGAGACTGCGGCAGAGATCGAGGAGGATATCTGGGCACAGTCAGTGGCAGTTAGTCCAGCAGAGATGGCAGAGCTGAAGAAGCAGCTAGATGATTTGTTGAGTAAGGGATTCATCCGTCCTAGTGTATCACCGTGGGGAGCACCGATGTTGTTTGTCAAGAAGAAAGATGGGAGTTTCCGGTTGTGCATTGATTACAGGGGTTTGAACCGGGTCTCTGTGAAGAACAAGTACCCTCTTCCGAAGATCGATGAGTTGTTGGATCAGTTGAGGGGTGCTACTTGGTTCTCCAAGGTGGATATGGCGTCGGGTTATCATCAAATACCGATAGATGAGGCAGATGTGACTAACACACCAGCAGCGTTTATGAGATTGATGAACAGCGTGTTTCAGGAGTTTCTGGACGTGTCTATCATCATTTTCATTGATGATATCCTGGTTTATTCCAAGAGTCCGGAGGATCATGCAGTGCATTTGAGGGCAGTTCTGGAGAAGCTGCGGGAGCAGAAGTNGAGGAGGCCAAGATGAGGAGGTTTATGAGGGCTCTTCGTGATGACTTGAGGGTCCATTGTAGAGGACGGAGTTACGCTATGCGTGCAGAGCTGGTTGAGACTGCGGCAGAGATCGAGGAGGATATCTGGGCACAGTCAGTGGCAGTTAGTCCAGCAGAGATGGCAGAGCTGAAGAAGCAGCTAGATGATTTGTTGAGTAAGGGATTCATCCGTCCTAGTGTATCACCGTGGGGAGCACCGATGTTGTTTGTCAAGAAGAAAGATGGGAGTTTCCGGTTGTGCATTGATTACAGGGGTTTGAACCGGGTCTCTGTGAAGAACAAGTACCCTCTTCCGAAGATCGATGAGTTGTTGGATCAGTTGAGGGGTGCTACTTGGTTCTCCAAGGTGGATATGGCGTCGGGTTATCATCAAATACCGATAGATGAGGCAGATGTGACTAACACACCAGCAGCGTTTATGAGATTGATGAACAGCGTGTTTCAGGAGTTTCTGGACGTGTCTATCATCATTTTCATTGATGATATCCTGGTTTATTCCAAGAGTCCGGAGGATCATGCAGTGCATTTGAGGGCAGTTCTGGAGAAGCTGCGGGAGCAGAAGTTGTTTGCTAAGTTAAGCAAGTGCAGTTTTTGGTAGCGTGAGATGGGTTTTCTGGGTCATATTGTGTCTGCAGATGGGGTTGCTGTAGATCCAGAGAAGTTCCACGCTATCAGAGATGGGCCTAGACCGCATAATGCCACAGAGATCAGGAGTTTTCTTGGGTTGGCAGGTTACTACAGGAGGTTTGTGCAGGGATTTGCGAGCAGAGCACGTCCGTTGACTAAGTTGACAGGGAAGGACGTTCCTTTTGTGTGGTCACAGGAGTGTGAGGAGGGCTTTGCAAGCCTTAAGGAGATGTTGACTACTACGCTGGTGTTGGCTTTGCCTGAGCAGGGGAGAACCCTATGTGGTTTATACTGATGCATCCAGAGTTGGTTTGGGATGTGTGTTGATGCAGCATGGGAAGGTGATTGCCTATGCTTCGCGGTAGTTGCGGAAGCATGAGGGCAACTATCCTACTCATGATTTGGAGATGGCTGCTGTAGTTTTTGCCCTGAAGATTTGGAGATCTTATCTTTATGGTGCAAAGGTGCAGGTGTTTACAGATCATAAGAGCCTGAAGTATATATTCACTCAGCCCGAGCTGAATTTGAGGCAGAGGCGGTGGACGGAGCTTGTGGCAGATTATGATTTGGAGATAGCTTATCACCCTGGTAAGGCTAACTCAGTTGCAGATGCTCTGAGTCGGAAGAGGGTAGCTTCGGCTCAGGAGCAGGAGATGGAGTCTCTGGTAGGAGAGATCGGTGCTTTGATTTTGTGTGTTGTGTCTCAGGAACCGTTGGATTTGGAAGCAGTTGACATAGCAGATCTTCTGAGCAGGGTGCGGTTGGCACAGGAGAAGAATTTGGGGCTGGTGAATGCTTCAAAGGATGTTTACTCAGAGTATCATGTCTCAGATAATGGTACTATCCTGATGCACGGTCGGATTTGTGTGCCCAAGGATGAGGAGTTGAGACAGGAGATCCTGAGAGAGGCTCATGCGAGCAGGTTTTCTATTCATCCAGGAGCGACTAAGATGTACCGTGATCTCAAGAGGTACTATCATTGGGTCGGGATGAAGAAAGATGTAGCTAGTTGGGTCGCGAGGTGCGATGTGTGTCAGCTAGTAAAGGCTGATCATCAGGTTCCGAGAGGGTTACTGAAGAGTGTTCCCATTCCAGAGTGGAAGTGGGATATGATTACTATGGACTTCGTGGTAGGTTTGCCAGTGTCCAAGACGTTTGATGCTATTTGGGTCATTGTGGACTGGTTGACTAAGTCGGCACATTTTCTGGCCATTATGAAGACTTATGGAGCAGCGGTCTTGGCTAAGAAGTATGTGAAGGAGATAGTCAGGTTGCATGGAGTGCCACTGAGCATTGTGTCTGACAGAGATTCCAATTTCACTTCGGTGTTCTGGAGAGCGTTTCAGGAAGAGATGGGCGCTAAGGTGCATATGAGTACAACTTATCATCCCCAGACATATGGACAGTTAGAGAGGACGATCCAGACGCTGGAGGATTTGCTGAGGATGTGTGTGTTGGATTGGGGAGGCCACTGGGTAGATCACTTGAGCTTGGTAGAGTTTGCTTACAACAACAATTATCAGACGAGTATTAAGATGGCTCCTTATGAGTCTTTGTATGGGAAGCCGTGTCGTACACCGTTATGCTGAACTCAGGTGGGGGAAAGAAGCATTTACGGGACAGATTTATTTAAAAAAAAAAAACGGGTCAGGTCGTTTCAAGAATATTCTTTTCTAAGATCATTAGATAGACACATTCTTATCCCTATATAAGATCATTTCATTTTAGTAGAGCACCAAGTGTGTTTTCATCTTAATCTATATTCTTCTGACAAATTTATTTTCTTTTAATTTATTTACTATATAGTTTTTTTTTAATATTCTTGGTTTGTTATTGAATAATTTTTGTTGTTGTCAAACGTTGTTTATTTTAATCTGCATCACTAATATATATTTGTTATTTTTTTTGTTTGGCAGTTCAGTTGTGAGAGAACGTTCTCAAGATTGTGGAAGAAGGAAGACACTTTACTTTAAACGCCAATGATCAGTGATGCAGACACTTATCTCACAGAAGCGCCAATAATTATGAAACATGAGACGTCGTTGATATTTAAGCTGAAGTTTTTTCTTATTTGATCGTATTTTTTTAATATCGTGATCTAAATCAGTCATTAATATTACCTAATCCCTATAGTTGTTCTTTAGTGTTGATATTGTTGCTGTCAAGGACATGTTCATCACTAATGCTGTAAAAAAAGCATAAGTGTTAATGACAGAGCGTCAACTTCTATCATCATTTGTCTGCCTATTACATAGGTAAGACCACAACTCCGCAAGAAGATAACTTGCGTTACACTGGATCCCATTGATGTGTAATAAGTTAATGTAGTTTATATTGACACAAGATGTCATGAAAGATGTACACGTTGCTGCTGCGATGGATTCATATCCTTAAAATATAGAAAGCTGATTTTTAGCAAATTCAAATTATTAACTTTAATAATTATAATTTATTATATTCAAAGATTTCTCCATAAATTTAGCAAATACTTAAAATAAAAATTAAATGTATTTTAGTCAATAATAAATGTTACCACTATTAGCGGCTATATTAAAAAAACTATTCCTTAAAATTAGTTATCAAAATCGAAAATATCTGCATAAAAAAAGAAGGAACAAAACTAATTCCATCATAAATGTTGCGCATCTTCAGCGGCTATCATTTAATAAATCCCTTAGGAATAGTTACCAAAATCACATAGAAATTAATTTGGAAAATACATAAATGATTCATTACATGGTCTAAATATTTAAAATGAGGCAAATAATCAAAAAAAAATCACAACAGTTCCAATACTTAAGTTTTATTCTACGACATATTCTTTACTTATACTGTACCTATACATTCAAAATTAAAACATAAATTTCTACCAAAATCAAATCAAAAGATGGACTGAAAATCTCTAATCATAAGATATTTTAAATATACTCTCAATGTAATCAGAATTATATTAATGTTTATGCACATAATTTCATATCAGAAAATGTAAATTAAATTTTGATTAAAAGTCCAATCTATTTATGGTATTACGATGAGAAATACTGGATATGAGACATAAATGAGAAGTATTGTATAATAGAAAAAATCTTGAGACGGGTATTTTAGAATTTTCGGTATTTTTAAAAATATTTTGAGAGTTTTTGAGACTTATAGTTTCTACTAACTGTATAAATGTAACATTCAAATGGAGACTACATGTATTTCGTCTAAATATTTTTAGCCAAAATTTATTAATAACATTATTCTATTAGTAATTATTTAAAAAAGAATGGTTATGGGACATAAAATTTATAACCACGAGATAGGATGCTGGACGAGATTTAACACCCCATAACAAAATTACTTTAACATTTTCAACAAACAAGGACTGTGTTCGATTATTATTGATAGATTACAAAAACATTTGTATATTTTCCAGCTAATGAAGATGATGATCATGTTTATTTTTGGTACGGGTTGCAGTATTCTACTAATACACTAAAATATTGACAAAACACCATAAAAGAGTGGCCAACCAATTTTTATGGAAAAAATACTACTATTATATAATTAAAATTTTACGACCTAAAAGAGTTTATTATTTGATTGAATATATGTTTTACCAGTGTTTTTTGAAGTATTTAATTTACTAATTAAGTATATATATTTTTAAAAACAAAAACAATAAAATTTTCAGAAAATTCAAGTTTATTTATGGTATTAAGACGACAAATAATATACCTAAACTGAAACGGGTAAATTCAAATAATGAAAAACAATACATTGAATTTTTTTTAAAAAAAAGGCATATAAATTGTAGATAAAAGTATGAAATCAAAAAAAATATAGGTAGATAAATTCAAGTGTCAAGCTTTCACTAATTTGGATAAGAATTGATTATGCGACATGTAATTAACGACTTTGGAACGGGCACTTTGAATATTTTGGTACTATTGAAAAATAATTATATAATTAATAAAAATTGCACTTTGAAAATTTTAGTATTTTTGAAAAATAATTATTTAATTTTTAAAAATTATAGTTTTTGGATAATTTTAACTAACTAAAAAAATATTCAACGGAGAAAACTGGTATCCCGTATAAATTTCTAAGACAATCTCTTTTAGTAAATATTGTTTAATGAGTAATTATTTAAAATAGAACAAACATAAGATAAAAAATTATGATGGATAAGAGATGAGACAGTACGAAAGGGGGTGGGACAGGACTGGACGTATTTTTCTTTCCAAAGTAAATACGTCTTGGTTTAAATTTTTAAAATTTACATGAAAATAACGCAACTATGCTTAGCACCTAGTTTAATATAATTCTTATTCATTTTACAAATTTAAAATTTGTATGAAATATTTTGTCTCTTGCTATGGCACGGGTTACTACCTTTAGACGGGTATTTTGGGAATTTTGGATATTTTTGAAAATATTTTGAGAGTTTTTGAGAATTATAATTTCTACTAGTTATATAAATTTAACATACAAATGGAGAATACATGTATTTCATCTAAATTCATTAATAACATTATTATATTGATAATTATTTAAAATAAAATGGTTATGGGACATAAAATTTCTAATGGGATGGATCGTGATGGGACGGGATGAAATGGGACTGGACGAGATTTATCACCCTGTAACAAATTTACTTTAACATTTTCAACAAACACGGGCTGTCATTGATTATTATGGATGGATTGCAAAAAATTATATATTTTCCAGCTGATGAAGATAATGATCATGTTTATTTTCGGTACGGGTTGTGGTATTCTCCATATACACAAAAATGTTGACAAAACACCGTAAAAGAGTTGCCAACTTATTTTTTTGGAAAAATACTACCATTATACAATTAAATCCAACCGAAAAGGGTTTATTATTTAACTGAATATATGTTTTACCAAGGTTTTTTTGAAGTAATTTAATTTACTAATCAAATACATATACTTTAAAAAATAATAATTAAATTTTGAAAAAATTCCGGTATATGTAAACTGAAACGGGTAAATTCGAATAATGAAAAACAATATATTGAATAGTTTTTTTTAAAAAAAGGGACATAAATTTTTGATTAAAATACAAAATCAAAAAGTATAGGTAGATAAATTTAAGTATCAAGCTTTTACTAATTTGGATAAGAATTGACTATGCGACATGTATTTAACCACTTTGGAACGAACACTTTGAGAATTTTGGTGTTTTTGAAAACAATTATATAATTTTAAAATTTATTATTTTTAGGATAATTTCAACTAACTAAATAAAAAAATATTCAACGTAGAACTCTGGTATCCCGTCTAAATTCTTACTCAATCTCTTTTAGTAAAGATTGTCTAACCAGTAATTATTTAAAAAGAAACGAACATAAGATTAAAAAATTCAGATGGATTTGGGACGAGACGGGATGAGACCATAGTAGATGAGAGGATATAAGATGAGACGGGATGAGATAAGACGAGAGGAGATGGGTTAGAACTTGAGGGGATGGGATAGGACTGTGACGTGTTTTCCATTCTAAAGGAAACACGTCTAGGTTTAATTTTAAAAAAATTTATATAAAAATAATGCATATGTACTATAGCATCGGGTTAATATAATTCTTAGTCGTTTTACAAATTTAAAATTTTATGAAAATAATTTGTCCCGTGCTACAGCACGGGTTACTACCTAGTTAATATAAATATGAAAGTTTGTTTGAAAAACACAGATTTTCTAAGAATTTGGTAATATTACCTTGTTATTAGGTTGCAAATTATACTGATTTGGGAACAATACATGAATTTCGCATCTCTTAAATGTTGCAAGTTGAATTATCGATGATATGAAGAATATGTTTAGTATTTTGATCTTGTAGTTATAGTAGATATTAAATATATGAGATTTTGAATTTATTATAATTTCCTTATGCTGTGTTTTTTATATAACTACATTATTTACGGCTAAAAAAGATGTTGAACCCATTTGTATTATTTCCTCATTCAAATAGATCTGGGTATTCAAGATTTGAAGACTAATGATTTGAAATTAATTATTTAGATATTAGGTATGGTAGTTTGCAATTTATAGGGATGCTGATTTTATTCTGTTTTTCCTAATCTAATATAATTGCACCCGATTTTTATGTGTTAATATCATTTACTTATTTTTGTTCGGCTATTACAACTAAGGACTATCAATCTGTTTGGCTCCAATTAATATCAGTTTGTTTGGCATCAAGAATTACATATCCTTATTCTAATTTGAGTGGCATTTCATTGTAATAATTTCTAATCTTATGTCTTTTTATTAAAAATGCTTCCTTTCTAATAGTATAGATGTAATAATTTCTAATCTTATGTCTTTTTATCAAAAATTCTTAATAATATAGATTATGTAGGGACCAACTCTTTGTAGTTGATATGTAGATATACAAATTAAAGCCAAAAAAATTTTAACGAACTATTTGTAGTTACGTAGATATACAAATTAAAGACAAAAACCAAATCGTTTGCTAGGTGTTTGGATTTCAATATTATGTAGGGACCAAATGAATGCTTGTTGCCTGATTTGTGTATTGTATTTTCTATGAAGGAAAAAAAAAAAGAATTTTTGTTTTATAAATAAATTCAACCAAAAAAAGAAAATATATATGAAATAGTGAAGAGAGTTCGAGAGACGAATATATAGCTTAGGGAAAGATGAGTTCGATGCTTGGAGTTAGAACTTGACTCGGAGATGCTAGTTGGTTTTCTCAAAACATAGATTAGTCTATGTCATTTGTTGTCTTTCCTAATACGTTTGTAATATGATTTTTTATCAAGGGGCTGTGTATAGAGAAATCATCTAGAAAATAGGTTCACAACAAAGCCGGCCCAAGACATAAATTATATAGTCTACATTCGGCCTTATTTCATAGAAAATTCAATTAGCCTAGTGGTTTAAGTAGTGGAAGACAGGCTGAGAAGTCATGAGTTCCACTCTCAAAAATCATTAATTATTTTGTGTTTTCATTAATTTTTTTTTAACAGGTTTAAAAATGTTTTTGGGCTTGTGGCCTCATAATTATGTGCGATGGCTCTGGTTCGCAAACTATGTATTTTTGTTACTGATAGGTTTCTTCATATGTTTCATTTTAGATTGGAATCGATGAAGTTAATTATTTTAAAGGAAATAATTAAAGGGTATGCGTGACTCTGCAAAATGATCGAGTGTACCGAAACATATATTCGTGAACTAGCTATGAACCGGAACATATATTCGCGAACTAGCTAGAACAAGTACCATAATTCTAAGTTAAACAACACAAAGAATTAAGTACTTCTACTCTCCCAATGACTTCAAGCAAGATAATCAAAAAATAATTTGCAAGAAAAATCAAGCAAGAAATTTCCACAACAATCTTTAAGAGGCAACAATAGAAATCAAGCAACTTAAGATTTTTACACATACATGCATGCCCTTTTTATGCACAAAAATAATGCCACTCAACCATCTATGTAAACTTAGATGTTTTCCATCAAATTCATTCACGCATGTAAGCTTTCACATCCGATTTTTATGCAAGAATATTGCGATTTAAATTCATCAATTAACTCTCTCATCATGTAAACTTTAATCTTCTTTTTTTCCATCAATTTCATCATGCATGCAATCCTTTCTTTAACCGGAAATATGCAAGAACACTCTTGCAATAAACCCATCAAGTAAACTGATCTTTCATCAAGTAAACCTGGCTTAAACTTCTCAAATTATGCATGTTCATCAAGCTGATTTATCATGCATGCAACCCACACATCCAAATTTATGCAAAACTCATATTACATCTTAAAATCCATCAAGAAAACATGGATTTAACTCCACAATTTATGCATGCAACCAACTCTTTAAGCATCCCACCCCATTTCAATTCTCCTTAAGACTCCATGCAATCTAACCAGATTATGCATGCAAGTCTACTCTAAACTGGCTAGTCCACATGCATTCTATCAAGAATAACATGCAACAAGCAAAACAAACCAGGACTGATGCAGGAGCTTTTAAGCTCATGCACCATCCACAATCAACCACAACTCACAGTGATTTAAGCAGAAGATTGATTGATCTCGCTTCACCACACCGCAGATCTGACAGCAATTCCTTCCCCTTTAGCCTCCTCTCCTCGCCATTGATCTTTTATAATCACAGCTCTTGATTTCACCAAGGCTTGATCGAAAATTTAGAGAGAGTTTTGAGAGGTTTCCTTTTTGTTCTTAACATCACAAATGAAGCCCCCAAGAGTGGTATTTATAGGCGCATGGCTCGTTGGTTGCATGAGACACTTGTTGTGTCAGCTCAACCACTTGGCAAATGAGTGGAGCATGCAGCGACATGTGTTGGTTGGCGGACTAATCACGCGCGGGTAACGCCCACTCGCGTGCGTGTGCCACATGCAAACGCCGAGGGACCTTTGGCCTTTCTTTTATATTATTTTATCCTGGCCTTCTCTGAGTGGGACACGTGGAAATGTGGGTGTTCCTTCCCGGTTCCTGCTCGCGTGATGTACCTGGCTCGTCCCCCTGGTATGTCCCTCTCGTACCACTTATTTCCCATTCATAGTCCCTCGGTGTAGTGACCTGTACCAAGGGATACAGACAAGACCATAAAAACGTGCTAAAAGGAATCAGAGAGAACTCAGAAAGTTGGAGAAAGAAAAACTTTGGCAAACGACCGAGTAACTTGTTGAGGAAGTCACTAAGACGTGGAACAACCAATGGCCAAAGGACGGACGTGAACCATTGGGCCAACTAAGGGGGCAAGGATGGTGGTTGATAGAAATATCGGTGGAAAGGTGATAGACAAGTTTTCACCCAGGATATCAATTCCCTATGCAGTTGTAGTACAAAGGGTTATCAATCCAAATGGTTGTCTATTGCTAGCAGGAAGGATATGATCAGAACGTTACAAGTCAAGCCAAGCAGATAGGGTTTTGATCTAACGGTCCTAGAATAAATGAAAGACAAGAATATAAACAAAGAAACCACACGACCTAAGCACTCGATGCAAGCAATCGAGTACATGATCGTGTGGGGTGATCGAGTAAGCAATTAGGATATGAACAGCTCGAGGTATTACTCGATACAGGTTATCGTGTACCTGATTGGGTAAGTGGTCGAGTAATGAAAGAAAATGCAAACAATTAAAATACGAAATCTTCTAAGGATGGGGTAATTGAATCCTAAGTATTCTTGACCAGTACAAATGCCTTACATGCCTCAAGCAATTATTTCCTAGACAATGAATCTCTAAAACTTTGTCACCACACTCTCGCACTAGCAAATTTCAACCTTGATCACTTCCCTACCCAACTCTCGTTGAAGAAACATGACCAAGCATGCATTAAGATCGATTCATTATTGTCAGTAAACCCTATCTCATCTAATCTCTTACTTAGAGCGAGTGAACCTCTAGCATTGGCTGATTCAAGCATCTCATCTACACCTCTCGGTGGTAAAACACCCTAGATCTAATATCAACCTCCCGTTTTGTTGACAACATTAAGAATACCAACCTAGAAGGAAATCTATCAAACATTTACAATCAATCTAAGGCATCCTAACCGATCAAGAACACAAAATCATCTATCCTATTCCTAGAAACTTTATTACACTACTCGGACTTAATAACAATAACAAGAAACATACGAGTATGAGTAATAATCTTATGTTCTAAGTATGAGTAATAATTTGATCCATACGTGGTTGCATAATTTATTGCTAGATTGATTTAGAATCGATATTTATATTTACTATGATCGATTTGTTGATGATGATTCGTTGACATCATACATGGTAATTTATGCTACTCCTTAATTTATTATTTTGATTGCTTTGTATTACTTTGATTAGACATCGGTTTCGTATATTAACGTGGTTACACTGATGTGTGTACAATTTATACAAATATGTAATATATATTTTAAATATATTTGTACCAAGAATTGTGATTTGACTATATGTTTCTTACTGTTTTGAAGTAAAGGAACATAGAGGATTAAGCAAACAATTGTTAGAGGCAAACGGCTCTATTGATCGAGTATGATCGATATACTTCCGCTAAAATCGATAGCCAAGGTGGCAAGGTGTCTCCGATTTCCAATCACTCTTCCCATTGAGATAAGTATTTTTTTATGTTTAAAATATCCCTCAAGCTTATAGCTATAGTTATAGTTACCACGACTTAGAGGGATGGGGCTGAGGTGCTTGGCTTAGCCCTAAGACCCATAATTTTATTTTACTGTTTAGAAAAAAAAAAAGCAAATATTAAAAGGCCTACAAAATTTAATCTAGTGTGAAATATACCCCAAATATTAACATATAAAGTATATAAAGATATGAGTGTTAATTTATATTTAACACTCATTTATATGATTGTGAATTACTTTATTTGTTTAATCACAAATTTAAATATAATCAAAATAGATATTTTATTGTGATAAAATATTTTAAATCATGTTTTCCAACCTTGTTTGGTGAATAAATTGAAAATTTAGTAACAAATTATTAAATAGTGATTATTGATTATATTATCTTGGCATCATTTATACGAGGAGGTCTAAGTCCAAGTATATGACTATAAAAATTCATTAGTTCTTTGGAACAATCTAAAAAACTTAAATGACTAAAAGTTTATAAGAGAATGTATACCAACCGACTTTATTCAGTTATTACTAAGATTATATAATAGAAAATAATATCATTCATGGAAAGATATTAGATAATATATACTTTATTAGTCACAAAATATTGTTATAATCTTATTTTTGGTGATATGTTGATGTGAATTACATCCTATTGGTTTGGTCTATTCTTTCAAGTGAATATGACTTTATGCAATAAAAGAAAAGACAAATGCCACATTAACGATGAGAAAGTTACTATAAAAGTGGCCAAGATGTGGATATGATATATAATGTCGCGTTCAATGTCGACTAGTTTCTCCACTAAAAATGTAATAAGTACAAAAGGTACTTATCTCATATATTATATATATATGAAGATGAAATAAACTATTGTGAGACAATTTCCACTATTCTACTATAATATTAAGAAGTAGTAGAAAAAGTATTGAAAACTCTTGAAGAGTATATATACTATTGTCTTTGGGAACACATTTGATATTAATGTGTTATAGTCTCCCTATTAGTCTCAAAGTCAAAAGGGTCTAAGATATATAATACATGGCCCAAATTTGAGAATGTTATTGATTACAGAGTGGGATTCAAATCAAGATTGATAGACATGAAGTGTCATCATCTCAAGGGGGAGAATTAATGAATCCCACATGTAGAGGTGATGTAACAGATATAAGATTATGTTCACTCCCAAAATGAGTTTAATCACTCATATGATAAAACAAATCTTGATGATTTGGAAAGTAATCATGTTGAGACAATAAGCGAGGAAAAATACTTTGAAATCATAAGTATTATTACCCAAGACAATAAAAGTATTGAGAGATTACATGCATTATCTAGAAGCTAAAATGCTTTGTGAAAATCTCACTGTTTGGCATGACCGGTTAAGCCATTCCGGTTCTGTAGTGATGCGAAAGAATAATCAGAAATTTCTGAAAAGATTCATTAGAAAACCTAAAGAGTTTTCCTAGTGATTTCTTATGTGTGCTGCTTTACAAAGCAAGCCGATTATATGGCTTTCACCGACCCCATGAATTTGGATAGTGTCAATTTTTCTGGTACGTATACAAAGAGATATTGTGGACTGATCATCCACTATATATGTTTGTTATGAACATGCAATCTCGAGTTTGTGAGAGTATTTGGTTAATTGACAATGGTGGTGAAACCAAGCTATATAATTGGCATAAATGACTCTATATGTCAATAAGTTCGGATCGGGCCAACGAATTATCATGAGTACTCCCCACCGTAATTGGTTTGGATCAGAAACCAGATATATTCCATCAAAATGTATTATACATGTTGAGTTGCTCCACCACAGTTATATAAGATGGAATTCTAAAGAATGTTGGAAATATGTTGGATATGAATCTCTTTTAAAGATTGAATATCTCGAGAATTTGAGTCTCGAGATGCAGAGACTGTTTTAGTGAGTCAGTCTTTCCAACATGAGGGGGAGAAAATAAACAGCTGGTAAAGAAATATATTGTAAGAAATTATCTTAATCCTCGTACTAAGAAATGTGCACTAGAAATTAAAAAGATAATCTATTGGCAAAGTTTGCAGAGATGCTAAAAGCATGCAAGAGCCATTTTCTGACCTTGAGTGAAAATTCACATATACCAGTTGTGCTCCAAATGTCCTAAAGGGTAAGATCAACTGCTAGTAAGTCTAAAGATCGCATGAAGTGTGATAGACTTATGGTTCCAAATATAATCATCCTCGGTAAAGAAAAAGGAGCATAAATTAATATGGCACCGAGGAAACAAAGAGTTATGAAAAATCTCTAGAAGAGATGTAGAAATGAGTAAGAAAGAGATTCAGGTCCCTGGGAATCATAATAGAAGGAAATCTCAACATGTTGAGTCATGTCTAGAATGAAAAGGAACCAATAAGCAAATCGACGTCGTAATATGTTTGCATGCAGTGTTATAGTTGATGATGTTATGGATAAAAATTGAGGATCATAAACTTGCGGTTAATAGAAAATTTTATTGAAAAGTGTACACAAATAATGATTGGTTAATCATTGAAAGAAGTAACTATGAAATAGTTCAAATCTCTTAAAGAGATAATATTTGGACTTGTAGTCCTAACACTTGAAAGTGTAAAATGAATGGGACATAAGTGGATCTTTATGAGAAATAAAGTACATGTAGTAGTACAATGATTCTCATAAATACTTGATATTTATTATGAGAAATGCATTCTCATATGGTGGAAGCAACTATGTAAATCCCTTATGAGTTTTGAAAATAAGAGTAAGACTTGATTCCGTCTAGTGAGAAGGTTTTCAAACTATCAGAAGTTTCTCTTAAAGCGATCATATTGCTAGAAGCAATATTTTATAGTTCTCGAGAACATTGTAAAATTGAGAAAAGTTTTCTAGACTTTTGACACCTTTGAGGAGAAAATGATGAAAGTTTATCTCTATGAGAGAATCATGGGTGTAGATCATTGTTATTGATCTTAGTGATCTCATAGTGGGTTGAAAATAAATCGGGAACAAGCTAAGAGAAGATCTTAGAGTTGTGTAAATCCGAGATTGAACAATAGTTGTAATTATGTTCAAGAAATGTTTTCAACAAAGTTTGAGGATGTAGGCATTTGCTGAACCTTGTTCTTGTTCAAAGAAAAATTGTATGTGTCTCCTCTCTCTTCTACACTTACAAGTGGTTCTTGTTAAAAGAATACAAGAACAAGTGTAAAGTATGTTGATAAAAGTATCTTAAATGTAAAATGGTCTTGAAGTACCATAAAAAGAGTTAAAAGAGAAAGTTTTACAAGGAGCATACAAATAAATCTTATGTATAAGATGATTGTTTGGAAGATTTTATCTAATAGAATATTTGGGCTTAAGTTCAAATAGATCTTCTATATTAAAGGGGTTCAAATGACTTGAAGTTCAATAACCCAGTAGAATATATGATGATCATATGAGTTTGTACCTGAAAGCGCTGTTTATAACAGTTCATGAAAGTTGATATATATGATCATAATACATAACCTGAAGATGATGCTTTCAGGGGGAGAAATATGATCATAAGCGTGGTTGTACTCTTTTTTCCTTATCATGGTTTTTATCCCATTGGATTTTTGCATGAAAGGTTTTTAACGAGACAACAAAGAACACGCGAAAGATAAACACCTAAAGAGGAAGATTATGATTCCAATGGTGAAAGACTATCATCTTCAAAATCTTTGACATACATTGATGAGATTGTAAGAGACAAAGATAATGACAAAGATGAGTCATTTGCGAGGTCCATTACCAATTGAAGAATGGCGATGCACGTGTATTATAGTTCAAGTGAAGATTTGGAGCATATATTTACCAAGACGCTTCAAGCCACTACTTTCAAGGAGTTAGTTCATCATATTGAATTGCGTCATTTTGAAAATTTCAAGTGATTTACTCATGAGGGGGAGTAAAAGGGCGCTGCACTCTTTTTCCCTTAACCATGGTTTTTCCCACTGGGTTTTCCTGGTAAGGTTTTTAACGAGGCAGCATCTCATATGCGCATTTGGGACTAAATTTTTATAGTGGTCATCCAAGGGGAAGTGTTATGAATGATTATATTGTTGTATGGATGCCAATTATCGACCCATTAGTATAAACCCTAAACCCTAATATTGTATCATATATATATGTTGTATCCTATACAACAGATGAATAATACAAAAGAATAATTCCCTAAACCTCTTGTTATAACATATTTATATTATTTTTTATCACAACTTTTCTTTCAAATAGTTGTGTCTTCTATAAATAGTTGTGTATATTTAAATTTTCATACTGTCAAACCTTTGTTCTTTCACACAAATATTTTGTTTAATGCTCAATTCTATACTCTAACTACAAAATTTTGAATGACAAGTAATATAGATTTTTTTTTTTCTTTTCTCGGTAGAAGAGGGAAAACATAGCCTCCCACAATTTATTAAGCAAAATAATGAACTTACACTCGACCATTTTGCAGGCGCGCATGCCTTGTAAGATCCTTTAAACTAATCGGGTTCATTGATTCCAGTCTATAATGAAACATATGAAAACATATCGGTAAGGAAAACACATAGTTTGCCAACTTATCTACTAGATGATTAGCTTCCCTATACACATAAAAAAATTCAAACAATTCATTTTTTTGATAAGAAGCTATATCACAAACATAGTAGAAAGGACAACAGATAAGATTCACTAATAATCTATGTCTTGAGAAAATCAACCAACTCAACCACCATCTCCAAGTCAACTTCTAACTCTAAGCGTCGAACTCATCTCTCCCTAAGCTATATACTCGTTTCTCCATTTCTTTCACTATTTCACATTTCATATTTTTGGTTGAATTTAATTATAAAACAAAAATTCTTTTTTTTTCCTTCATAGAAAATACAATACACAAATCAGGCAACAAGCATTCATTTGGTCGATCCCTACACAATATTGAAATCGAAACACCTAGCAAACGATTTGGATTTCTGTCTTTAATTTGTATATCTACAAATAACTACAAAGAGTTGGTTAAAATATAAAAGAAATACAGAACACGTGATAACAAACTACACTCTTATCTGCTCCTCTTCAATCTACCAATACGCTTCTCGATTCTTCCACTAATTTTTTCGATTTAATTTCTGGTTTTACATTTATAAGTGAGCATGAAATAAAAGATGCTTAGAGCGGCATCAACATTCCAGGTTGAACAATCCCGGTACAATAAGAGCATGGACTAGCAATTAGAGAATTTATAAATGCGTTTAACCCATCACTCACCTTACCCAAGAGTTTATGCCATCCAAGTACAAACTAAATCTTCTTTGACAAAGATATGAGAAAGACGATTCACCGCCTCATAAACATTGGACGACATAGGCCTGGATGTTCGGGTACCCGTTCGGGTTCGGGTCGGGTATTTCGGATTTTTGGATATTTCGGTAAAGGGGTCCTAGACCCATTCGGGTATTTCTAGTATTCGGATCGGATTTCGGATAGACACCCATCAGGTTCGGATCGGGTTCGGGTTTTACCTAATACCCAAAATATATTTCAGATTTAGGTTCGGTTCTAATTATTTACATCTTAAGCTTAACAAAATTCTCGAATTCAAACTAAATTCCAAACAAATCAGAATTCAAATCTCTCCAATTGAAGAAAATTTAGGGAAAACACCTTTATTATTGAAAATGTTCTATTTTTCTTCTTTCTCTTCTTTGTATTTTTTAATATCTAGAAATAATACTTTAGTATTTAGAATGTAAAATAAATAATGTAGTTAAGTTTGTATAAAATAATTATAACCTTTTATATCTAAAATTTCAAATAACGTTATAGATTGTGGGGACAACTGCATCTAGTAATATATAAATACTTGAAGTTTTAATAATAACAACAAATATTAAAGTGGCAAAATGGTTATAATGCACCCTTTAAATACTTAAGGTAGTGGGTTCAAGTACTGCTAGTGACTATTTTGCCTTTGGTTAAGGGTTATGTCGGGTTAGTTTGGATATCGGTTTGGATATCCGATTTTAATAAGTACTAGACCCATTCAGGTATTTTAACCTTTCGGATACGGGTTCGGGTCGGACGGCATGTCACTGACAGCTAATTCTAAGAGCTTATCACGAACATTCACCATCCAAATCTTATAAACTAAATTATAAGAACGGTTAGCACATACAAACTAAACATGACCAGCAAAATTAACACAGAGTAGTGAACAGTAAAAAGAACAGTAAGCAGCCAAATTCAATTATTAAGAAACACAAAATTTTAAGAGTTTTTCTTTTTGTCCCTATTAACCAAAAAAGGAAACCCTATTAACCAAAAAAGGAAAAAAAGAAAGAGATGAATGTATTCCCAAAATTGAAGGTAGCAATTGAGATAAGGGTGGTCCATGCAGCGTGTACAGAGTGTGTGTAGAGCATGTGATATGAAGGTATCAAACAACTTTTGTGGTTGCAAATTGCAGAGCAACTAGTATTTAAGCTAGCCTAGTTTCATCACCATTTCATCAATATAAGCTTATAACTCTCCACATACATTTTGCAATCAAACAACTAATCAATCAAAAGATGGAAGGCAAAACTTTGATTCTAAGTGTGCTCCTAATGAGTCTATTCATGGCACAAATTCAAGTTGACGCAAAGAGCTGCTGTCCATCCACCACTGCTAGAAATATTTATAATACTTGCCGCTTAACGGGAAGTTCCAGGCCAATATGTGCAAGTCTTAGTGGCTGCAAAAACATTGGTGGGACGAAATGTCCTCCTGGATATACGCATGACATTCTCGAAAACACAGGTAAATTGATTAATATTGTAATTTATTACGTACATTATCTGTAATATGACGGATCAATATTACATTTTCTTGATGTGTTTTAAATTTTGTTTCAAGGTGATGTTGTCACTGAATACTGCAAGGTTGGATGTGTATCCTCTGTGTGTGGTGCTTTAACCACTATTCAGAACTCTGGTAAAACAAACTTCTCATACTCATATATATCATTAGTATCATTTTTTTATATATTTGATAAGATAATATAAATAATATCCGTTCATATTATGTCTCGATAATTAGATGCAAGTGAAGTCGTGAATGGAGCGGTTGAAAAATGTACCAACGCATGTTCTACAGTCTGCACCAAGGACTCGATGAATGCAGTTGAAACTGCCTAGACAACTACATCCATCTATTTCCATCTTTACATCTGGAGGTGCAGGGTGTCCATCTTTCACAGTGTTGTTTTCATGTTTTCAATAATTGTCGTGTATGTGACAAAAATGTTAAGACTCTCGTGCTCATTTGTTTATGTGCGTAGAAGGTTGTCGATCTATAGATTGTATATGCCTTCTACTTCCTATCTTTTAAATAAAAAATAATGTGTTTGTATTAGTCTTCTACTCTCGACCATTTTCATCTGATTTGTTTTTTTTGGTATTAGTATCCCATGGTTATATCAAAAAAAATTCTTTGAAAGGAATGATCCTATAAGGAGCTTATATCATGAAAACATATGCCACTTTATTAAATATGTATATTACGTTTGCTACGGAGTTAAAACAATAATACCTTACTTTCTGATTCTTTTATTTCAATCAGACCCATGTAATATCGTCGAAAAAGTATTTTAAAAATTTTAAGATAAGAAAAATTTAGTTAAATTTCTCATTTTAAATTATATATTAATTATGAAATAATTTAAAAATAATAAAATAGTTTTAAAGTATAGTTTACAAATATAGTTAGAATTATCTATGAAAAAAAAAGACTAAACTATATAAATATTTAAAGAAAAAAATTAATAGACATAATAAAATCCACTAGTAATGACTTTCAAATCCATTAGTAATTCTTTTCAAATCCACGTTAAATACTTTTGAAAAACCATTGAACTTTAAAATCCTCTAATCTATTCAAATCCATTAAAAACATCTATCCAATAATATCCATAAAACAGTTTTTAGTTCGTCTAAAAAGTCAATCAGTGAAATTAAAACAGTTTTAAAAGTCCTTCAAACTCACGCACGAGGGCCAAGCATCGCATGATATATCTTCTGACCAGTTTAATATAAATTAAGGTTTTCTGTCGACATATTAAACTATGGTATACGAAATGACAACGAGTAGCAAATAAGTCATGCAACATAATCAAACTAAAGTTTGGTCCCTTTTAAATTTTGATTTTTATGAACCCTAATTCATTGTTACCATCTTCGCCTTCTTGCCGTTGAATCACTTTGAGAACCCTAACTTGATACCTTCTTCGCCACACAATTTTGTTATGGAGATCAAAGGCAAAAAGGTATCATTATTATTTGGCTCCGTAGATTCAATCAGCTCTCTTCCAAATGAGATACTTGCTCAAATCTTTTACCTCAATTATCTCCAAAAGATGGAGGACTCTGTTCCCAATCATGAATCTTCTCTGCTCATCCTTATGTTTAGACGACTCTGATTTACTCGATCCTGATAGACACAGTGATGACGCATCAGATAGCTTCAGAGATTTCGTCAAAAAACACTTTCAGGTTGCAACAACAATTCCTTGAAGAAATTTTCACTAAAATATCAAGATAATGATGTTCACCGCATGGCATTAGAACATGGCCTTCCCGATCTTGATCTTCACATCAATATACCTTTGATGCACAAGCCACCACCTCTTCTTACTAGCATCCTATACATTAACAACAAATTTGTCAAGCTCACTTTAGGAACAGAACTTTGTCTTGGTAAGGCTCCTTTGAGGAAAGTTTGTCTTCCCCTGCTTAATAGTCTCTTCCTCCACAGTTTAGTTTTCAAATTTTTGTTTGTGTTATGTGATGCTTGAGGGTTGCCCTGAGCTCGAAGAACCGAAATAGAGTTGTACTATTTGAACTTGTAAACTTTGTGACAACTCAAATCTAACCTGACCAATTTTATGGTTTGTGGTTGTGGGACTGATTCATGTATAGCAAAATAGGAAGAAGAATGAGTTGTTTTTTTTTTTTTTTTGCGTGTTTGGGTTGATTATGCATAGACGAGATTGGTATTACATTGAGATTTATTTGTTTAGCTGAATACTAAGAACAACATACAGTATACTAAACATAATGTTCATATTCATAAATAAAAAAATTAAGGTAATAAACAAATAATGCATCTGTTTTTGCAATTCTACTCGTACTAAAAGATAGAAACAGCTTCACAGAAATTGTACTACTTCACCATTGACTATGAAGGAGGTGATTGCTTCAACTTGAGTTGTAGGAGTGTAATTAGCTGTTAGGGATGGTGGAGAGATATGGTAGACTAGATGTCTGAAGTAATCTGCTCTCGTCAAAGTTAAAAACATAGCTTGGACACATATCTGATAAATCTTGAGAGAAGCTAGTTTTCTTGAGTGAAGCTAGTGCTTGGAGACGAGATTTGGACCAATTAGTCAATGGGCAGTCAAACTTATGTCGAGATCTTTGTCAAATTTTAGACATGTGTTTTCCTAGTCTCTTAGATAAGATTGAAAATTGATTGCTCGAGTAATTACCCGATACACTTAACCGCAAGGCAGTATATATGTGGTCGAATCCACAAGGACCAATGGTGCACTAAAGATTTGTGAGAGTCGTAATTAGCTAAAGCGAACGAAAGATAATTTGTTTGGTTTTCAAGTTCTTAAATAAATATGCATAGGGTATTTCAGAGATCAATAACTAATAAGAAAATAAAATATGGAATTCAATAATTAAGAACTGTTCTAGAACATGAACACTATAATAGACTAACCCTCTTTCAAGGCATTAGAAACTAAATTTGACTATTAGTTTGCTAAACTTTCATTTGCAACCTCCTAGCCAAATTTGCATTACAATCAAGTTCATTAAGTTCACAATACGTCCTAACATCAACTTTCGCAGGCTAGAAATACATTGCTCAATTCACATTCATTCAGGCATTCTATCGAACACTTTTGATGCATAGAAAGACCTAGAGTCTAAAACAAGGTGATCAGTCCTATTTTAGCATTAAGATCATATGAATCAAAGAACCTAAGGATTAAGAACTCCAAACAACAATTAAAACATCAATTCATTGAATCTCCTAATTGGAACCCTAAAACCCAATTGAAGAACTACTCACACATAGCAAAAGAGAAAACAAAAATCATAGATGAAGAAAACATGATTAAATTGCAGAAATAATAAGGAAAAGTTTAGAAATCTTCTCCAATTTGTCAATGAGGATGAATCTCTAGAATCCCAAAAGAACCGCTTACAAAAAGTCTCAAGTTGTAAAAAAAAAGGCGTAGAATAAAACTTAGGGTTTTTCTCCCAGCAAATAAAAGGTATTTATAGAGTTCTCCAAATAAGGTAAAAAGGGTAACGGCCTAGTCAAAACATTTCTCAACCAGGCGGTTTTTCAAGTAGGCGGGTTTTGACGTGAAACTTGCCGGGTTAGACTTCACTTCTCAGCCAGGTGGGTTTCTCAGATAGGCGGGTTTTGACGTGAAACTTGTCGGGTTAGACTTCGCTTCTCAGCCAGGCGGATTCCTCAGATAAGCGGGTTTTCATGTGAAATTTGCCGGGTTAGACTTTGTTACTTAGCCAACCGGGTTTCTCTGGTAGGCGGATTTTCACGTGAACCAACATTCATCTCATATGCTTGTTTGTATCCTGAATAGCTCATTTTCCTCTAATTTCCTCCAAACTGTCCTAAAACCTGTAAAGACTCGATGAAGAACCAAAAGACTCCAAAAACACACTTTGACTCAATAAAAAGTATAAAATAAGAGAGAAAACAAAGACTCAAAACCGATAAAAACACCATATATCAAATCCCCCTGACTTAGATCTTTGCTTGCCCTTAAGCAAAACAAAAACCTTTGCCAAGGAAAGAGGTTTGAAAACGCGAGAACTCACATATTCTTCTGGGATCATGCTATCAAACAATTGCCTGCAAACCACTATCACAAAGCTCATATCAAACCGTACTAAATCGTACTTCGCCATGACCGTAGCAACTTCATAAATCCTAAGATCACAAAGACTTTCAGACTCAGATAACTTAACCTTTTAACGTTCATTAATAAATGCGTGCACTCTCACAAAAGGGATATCGAACACATTATGGTCTAGGTGTAAGGACAATTTCAGGTGGCTCAAGTGTTTAAGGTTTCCAGCAATGCGAACGGATGCAAATCATTATGCAAAATCACATTGAGACACAGACCAATTGGGAGGTACACAGCTTCCCTCTAACTCGGATCAAACTAGCCAATGCAAAACCCCAAACAAATCATCATTGTTCTAGATGCTTTTGATAAATAAATAAGAGTACTCTGACTTTCCCGGTTCCATTCTTACTCCTTTTCCATTTTATTCATTTTTTTTTCTTTCTCGAGTTTTTTTTTTCTATATGGGGGAGTGGAACCGGTTCTCGTCTCACAAAATTGCATCAAAAGAACTAAATCATGGAAACTCAACACATGCTTATGAACATAAACACACAACCACAAAAACTCAATATCAATCACCCAAACAAACTACAATGACAATCCTAACTAGAGGAAAGCTATGTCGGTCTGTATACTCCGTAGTTTTTGCACATGAATGCACATGATGATGATGATCAAGAATGCGAGTGGTATGAAGCAAGGACAGGGGTAAAGGTGTGGTACTAGACTAAAAACGAGTCTAGGCATTCAGAATTTACTAAGAGTGGTAAAAATGGTGTAAACTAAACTCTGAATGTATGATCCATTACATGATTCTCAACCCCCTAAGTGAGATATAATAAGTCCATATTAAGTCCAAATAAGCAAGGCCAAACTCAAATCATCCAAATTTCAAAGAGACAAGAATTATTGAAGTGATAAAGTCATGATTTTTTCTAAACTTCCAAGTCATCCTTAAACTATGTTAAATGGTCCCAAGGCAATGAATCAAGCATGGTGCAATTCCCTAAGAAAAACTCATAATTCTCAACCAGCATTTTGACTCAATAAAACACACTTTTGACTCGATAAAACAAATTGACTGACTCAAAAGAAAGCAACAAAGGAAAAACAACCAAAGCAAACAAGATTAGTAGACATATGACACCTTCCCCCAGACTCGCTTCACACCATCTCGGTGTGAAAACAAATCCAAGAAAAGAGGTCAAACAAACTCAAAAGAAATTTAAAAGAAAAATAATTAGTAAAAGAGTGAAATGTCTGGTGGGTTGTCTCGCACAAAGCGCTTGTTTTGGGTCTTTAGCTTGACCGCTCAACTCAAAGTGTTAATTATAAGAATCATAAGGTTGAGCCAATGGACCTTTAGTCCTTCTCTTGTTACCGCAGAAAACAATAGGCTCAAAGTAACACATAATTATGCATAATAAGGAGACAAAATAACCATCAACCAAATTTACTACAAATGTAGCATATATATTAAAATGTTCTTTAATGGTTGGATGCTCTTGAGAATCAAATGCATTTAGAGGAAAAATAAAGTCAATTTCAGGTTTAAACGAGGTTTTAACAAAATAATCAACTTCATTCCCATTAATCTCATACGTAACAATATTGTCATCCAAAAAATCAACCTCAAGATCTTCACTCTCATACAAAATTTTATCAATATCAAGCACAACTCCTAGGTAAGATTCTTCAAGAAGAGAACTAGATATTTTTGGCATCGGAAACTTAAACTCGAGATTATGAGCATTCAAAGCACATTGATATTCAATATCAAAACATATTTCATGGTAATCCTTAGCAAGTTTTGCTGCTCTTAAAGTATCTAGTTGTTGGGTCTCACATATCAAATCATAACATTCATCAACGATCATGGGAGTATGTAAAGTAGAAGTCACATCTTCAATGCAAGGCATGTGAAAATCCTCAAAATCATGAGTGTCAAGAGTTGAAACGCATGTATCTTCTATTTCTCTTGGTGGAACCCAATATATTACCTTTTCAAGATCATGGGCTTCTTGTTCTTCAAGGGATGTAAGTTCCCTTCCTTCACATGCTGCCCAAAATGATAAGAGGTTCAGCCGGATTAAAACTGCTAAATCACTCCTTACCAGTGTAGGATGTTCCTTGTGAAGTTCATCCAACTTAACTTTTTGTTCTGGTGTAAGAACACTCTCATCAAATAGTGGCTCCACATAAAGCTCATCATCCTCTTCTTGTGGCATATCATTGTATTCCATGGCCAACACCTCCCTTATACTGCGCGACATTATTTTTTTTTTAATATTTCATATACACCTAAAACACCAAAAGAAAGAAAAAATATTATTTAGCAAAAGAAAATAAAATGCTCTAGACTATAAACTAATCTTAAATCTCTAGGTAACGCAATTGGTCCCCGGCAACGGCGCCAACTTGATTGCTCGAGTAATTACCCGATACACTTAACCGCAAGGCAGTATATACGTGGTCGAATCCACAATGACCAATGGTACACTAAAGATTTGCGAGAGTCGTAAATAGCTAGAGTGAACGAAAGATAATTTGTTTGGTTTTCAAGTTCTTAAATAAAAATGCAAAGAAATAAAATCGATTAGCTTATGGGATTAAAACATTGGGCCATAGGGTATTTCAGAGATCAATGACTAATGAGAAAATAAAATATGGAATTCAATAATTAAGAACCGTTCTAGAACATGAACACTATAATAGACTAACCCTCTTTCAAGGCATTAGAAACTAAACTTGACTATTAGTTTGCTAAACTTTCATTTGCAACCTCCTAGCCAAATTTGCATTACAATCAAGTTCATTAAGTTCAGAATGCGTCCTAACATCAACTTTCGCAGTCTAGAAATACATTGCTCAATTCACACTCATTCAGGCATTCTATCGAACACTTTTGATGCATAGAAAGACCTAGAGACTAAAACAAGGTGATCAGTCCTATTTTAGCATTAAGATCATGTGAATCAAAGAACCTAAGGATTAAGAACTCCAAACAACAACTAAAACATCAATTCATTGAATCTCCTAATTGGAACCCTAAAACCCAATTGAAGAACTACTCACACATAGCAAAAGAGAAAACAAAAACCATAGATGAAGAAAACATGATTAAACAGCAGAAATAATAAGGAAAGGTTTAGAAGTCTTCTCCAAATTTTCAATGAAGATGAATCTCTAGAATCCCAAAAGAACCGCTTACAAAAAGTCTCAAGTTGTAGAAAAAAAGGCGTAAAATAAAACTTAGGGTTTTTCTCCCAGCAAATAAAAGGTATTTATAGAGTTCTCCAAATAAGGTAAAAAAGGTAACGGCCTAGTCAAAACATTTCTCAACCAGGCGGTTTTTCAAGTAGGCGGGTTTTGACGTGAAACTTGTCAGGTTAGACTTCACTTCTCAGCCAGGTGGGTTTCTCAGATAGGCGGGTTTTGACATGAAACTTGTCGGGTTAGACTTTGCTTCTCAACCAGGCGGGTTCCTCAGATAAGCGGGCTTTCACGTGAAATTTGTCGGGTTAGACTTCGTTGCTTAGCCAACCGGGTTCCTCTGGTAGGTGGATTTTCACGTGAACCAACATTCATCTCATATGCTTGTTTGTATCCAGAATAGCTCATTTTCCTCTAATTTCCTCCAAACTGTCCTAAAACCTGTAAAGACTCGATAAAGAACCAAAAGACTCCAAAAACACACTTTGACTCAATAAAAAGTATAAAATAAGAGAGAAAAGAAGGACTCAAAACTGAGAAAAACACCATATATCAAAAATATTGAAGACAAGATTCTTAAGTTCCAAGGGGAAGAAGATCCAACGGTAATAACGAGTTCAGATCATCACGACGGAATTGAAATTACCGAAGCAGGCGTAACCTCCAGAAAGTTCTCCTTATTGCTAATGATGTAAACAACATCGAACATGGGAAATGTGGAAACTTATGGAACCATCAGGAGATAGAGGTCAAGAGGAGTGGGAAGCTGCTGCAGACATAATGGAAGGGAACAAAGCATCGACATAATAGCAGTATAAAGAGTCACCTCTAATATAGTGTGAAGCTTGCAAACACTAGTAGTCAGCATAAATTGTATAGGTTATTGTTTCTATTAGTAGATCACTGTGAAATACTAAAACAGAGGATTTTAGATACTTGTCATGCATTATGCAAAATATAAATAAAGTAAACATGTATGAAAACTTCATTAGTCATCACACTTTTTAGCAAGAAAGGAGTAAAAAAAGTGTATATTTCGAAATAGACAAAGATTTGTTGAATTAGGATATAACAACTAACACATTAGACTCTTACAACAAGAGATGTTCCTAAACAAATACATAAAGTTTTTGCAAATTAATACGTGTTATGATCATTCTTCAACTAAAATACTTGAAGTAACGCTGAGAAATCCTGATTGAGATTTGATGCAAAGACTAGGATCTTAGAGAGTATTTTCTGCTGGGGGGTCGGCTCAGACCCCCCAGGTGAAGCTTGGCCCATATCCTATTTCCAAGTCCAATAGCAAATATAGAGAAGAAGATAAGATTTTAGGAAGTTGACCAAAGGTATTTTGGTCATTTCGGCAGATGAACCGCCACAGTACTCTATAAATACAGGCGTACAACATTCGACTCAGGAGGGAGAGATATTACCTAAAAAAGCAAAAAAAAAATCGTTGAAATTCGTGATCAGGAACTCACTAAGCTCGCTAGAAAAGAGAGTGATCGGCTTGTTGAGTGGAATGAAAAGGACGAACCGCTCGAGGTCGTCCTATTTTAGCTAAGTTCGGCTTCGGCTCTTAATTCGACTTGTTAATTCGTGTAATATTCGTGAACCAAAAATTTGGAATTTGGTATGGGTGTTGACCGAAACCAATATGGGTGTTGATCGACACCATAAGTCACCGGATGGTATGGTTTAATTTTTAGAATTCTCGGTTTGAGCTGCTTCATTCTTAGGGATCATATATAAGCGAGAGGTCGGCGTTTTGTGGGGGAATAACCTAGTTTTCGCCTCCCTTAACGATATAGCGATTTCTAAAAGCGCTTGAGAGTTTTAAAATCCTTTTCCTTGTAGTTTTATGCGTGTTTTGTGAGATATGTCCATGGGAGTAGATATTTGAGGCAATAAGCGTGTTAGAAGCTTATAGTGGTGTGTTTCGTCGTTTGTTTGGTCAGAATCTTTAGTTAGAAAGGTGAACGCATGACCATAGCTGATCAAAGCTTGAGAATTCTCTGTTTCTTTGTTCTATGGGTGTTGTTGATTGATTCCTTACTTGTTTGTGGTTGATTCGTGGTTCCTATGACCTATTGTGACTTCTAGGTGAGCCTTGGCCAGATGGGAGGTGGTGGAAAGCGGAGATCAAACCTTCAGCTTCGAGAAGAACGTGGCTGCGGGGTCGGTGTCGATCGACACCAGGTGGGTGTCGGTCGACACCAAGGTGGAGACAGCGCAAGGACTTGGGCAGTGTTGGTCGATACCAGGTGGAGTTATCGGTCAACACTGCTAGGGTTAGGTGCGGTATCGGTCGACACCAGGTGGCTAGTGTCGATCGACACTAGGAGGGTGTCGGTCGACTCCAACCCTTTTAGCAGACGGTTGACACTTGCTTTTCGTGGTTTCATTGTGTTTTTTGTTGTTTGTTTAACATTAGATTCTCAATTGCTTGTGGGAGGATTGCCTAACTGAGTATTTGTGATAATACTCATGAGTCTCAATTGTTATTTGTGATGCAGGAAAAGGCAAGGTGTGATCGTGGAATCAAGGCAATAGAGAGGAAGATGTTCTAGTGGCTCGTTTGATTGTTTTCTAGCTTCTGTTAGGTTGATAGAGATGAGTCGTTAGAATGTTGCCTATGTTGCTGGTTATTTGATTCATGTTGTTTGTTTCAGAATTATTGGTTTTAGGATTTGTGAACATGTTGATATTGGTTAATTATTCTATCGAGGTATTTATTAGATTATCTTGGAATATTTCTGGTTAATGTTATTATTGTATTTCCGCTGTTGTGTTTATTTGGGATAGAATGTTAGTGAGTATGGGATCACTAGTTATTTATTATATTAAAAATGGATCGGGTCGTTTCAATTCGTTTTGTAACCTGGTCTTCGACTAAGCCACGGTCCGTTGTTATTAAAATAGATTCTTCAATATTATCCCCCCCCCCCCGAACAACTATCTTTAACTGTAACGGATTTGGACATCAACATTGTCTCCATGGCTATACACAAATAGCGAGAACTGCCTAGGGTTCAAAGATTGATGAGTATTGAGAGAGGAGGATGATGATGATGCTAAAATCTGATGATCCAATTTCTGCGACTCAAGAATTCAAAGCCTTTCTTGGAATTTAGAAAGATTGAGTTCCAAGGACTGAATCAATTGGGGGATTTGGTCGGGAGAGTAGTGATCAGGGATTGGATACTTTAATACATCCACCTTCTTCTTCTTCAGAATCGTCTTCCTCCTCTTGTTCAAACCCTTGTTGTTCAGAAACCCATGAAGATCAACTCTTTTCTTGCGTCTCAAGGTCTCTCTTAATTGACTATACCTCAGAGCCATGTCTCTCACTTTCTCCTGAGGCCATGTCTTAAGTTCTCTGCGGTCTGTAATGGATGACGCAGACCTCAATTTGATAGAGAATGGAAAGCTGTTCAGCTTTCTTAAAGATGGTGTCAAGTCAGTTGCTCAAACTTGTGGAAAGGGAGTGAGTAAGAAGAAGAAGAAGACAAAGAGGAAGAGGAAGAAGCTAAAGATGGCATGGCCATTCTCTTGTTGATCTCGGAGACGAACTTTGGGCTTTGTGAAAAAAAAAAAAAAAAAAATGAAAGTAAGTGAGATAGAAACTATGTGAAATATTTATAAAAGTTAGGGGTCACACTAGCTAGGGTTAGATATATGATCTGATTTCATTATTTCCCTCCTGCTCATGTGTGCGCTTTTTAGATCTAATTTCCGTATCCTAGACAAATACGTTTTAGATTCGGTTTCCATATTTTCTTTTGATTTTGCGTAATTAGCCGTTAAGAGGTTATAAAAGCGGAAAGATTTCCTAATTCCTATATCTGTTCTATTATGATGTTGATCTTGTAAAGATCTTTTAATTAATAATCAAATGATCTAGCAAATTTTTTTACAACAAGAATGTAGCCTAAAGCACACAAACTATCAAAGAATACTTGTAAGGAAACATACTTTCTCAACAGTCAGGGAAGGAGACAACAAACCTCAAGAGGGTAGATGGGTATGAACAGTAACACAGTCGTGAGACTAAGCAAAAAGGAACACTAATCTAAATATGTCAACTTGGTGAAATGACTTAGCTGGTCTGGCAATGACATCAGGTTCTTGCAATTGTCAAGGCAAAGTTCAAGGAAACAGTACTTACTCGGATCTTGAGTTGCATTAGAGGGTTTCACCAATGATCTGAGGTTCCTACTGTAGGAAAAAGTGAGTGACTGCATCTGAGTTAGCTTTGTCAATTCGTTGAGTTCGCTGCAGTTTCGCAGCGAGTGGTTGAAAGTCTATTCATATGTGCTTATGCATACACAAATCTGAAGCTATAAACTTCCCAATGCGTATATGCTTAGGATAAAAACCAAAGGGAGAGTTTGTTAATTGGTACAAACATATATTAATATTTAGTTCCTTCATCATCAGAGTATTATGCTTAGGATAACAAGAAGAAGAAAGATAAAGCTTAACCTCAGTCGCTAGTGAGAGGTCAGAAAGAGATTCGTCGAGTGAATCCTCTCTGCCAACACGAACTAAAAATCTTTTCAAGAGCAAACTGTTCTTGTAATGTTTTTGGGTAGAAGCTAAGAAAGGATAAGGAAGTTTTCTGGAAATGTAAGGTTGTAGTCACTCTTCCAAAATTCCATGCTCCTAAGTTCCAGGAATGTGTAAGGCATTGTTCAAGACAATGGTTGTTCAACTATTAGTAGTAACTTAAAATCCTATAATGATGAATCAAAAAAAATTTGGTTTTACAGGACTAAAAAATGTGAATTAGAATTTAAAAAAAAAACAGATTGAATTTTTGTACCAAACAGATTGAACAACCAAATTCAATTTTGGGTACTACACAACATGCGCCATCAGAACATTCACAGAAATTTAAAAGCCTGTAATGTTTCAATCATCCAATTCAATAATTGCCTAAAAACAAATCAAAATGTTACTAATCTCCGATTCATTTACATGCATAGAACATAAACTAAGGGTTCGAAGCTCCCAGGAAACTATTAAGAAAGAAAGGAGAGAAATTTGAGGAAAGTGTCATTTAATACATTAACTTTCAAATTTAGGCCATAAAACTCATGAACTTTGGTGAAGTGACCTTAGTACAGTGGCAGGAGGTAAATCTATTTGTAGAAGGCACCATCACGCCCGGATCGAGTCCCGGTTCCTACGAATGTAGGAATTTGGCTAATAGGCCGGCCAATTCTGGCCCGATGGTTGACAAAAAAAAAAAAAAAAAAAAAAAAAAAAAAAAAAAAAAAAAAAAAAAAAAAAA
>NC_025691.1:8371855-8377081 GCF_000633955.1 Camelina sativa
AAAAAAAAAAAAAAAAAAAAAAAAGAAACTCATGAACTTTGTAAGACGTCATTTAATACATCAAGTTCTGTTAACTAGCCGTTTAAAACATCAAATATCATTGACCAAACCAAAATACACATGTCATTAAACGAGATAACTGAGAAACTAACAGTTGTTACTCTACCGTTTAACGGCATGTAGTTTTTGTGATACTTTCTATGACTTTATTTTGTGAAGAAAGTATATAAAATTCATTAACAATATTTGGTGTTTTGAAAGTATATGACTTTCTATGACATAGGTGGCCAAATAGATTCTTCCAAACTGCGATGTCACAATTCACCCCCACTAACAGATCGCAACGTCCTCATTGCGCAATAAGAACGTCACTCCCGATGGTGTGAGCCCACTCGACTTCACACTTGTCTGGGTTCGGCTCTGATACCACTTGTAATGCCGCAACCGCCACCTCTCAGTGGGTCCCATGTCCACTCTCAGTCCATGGATCCACCTTCTTTAATGGGTCTCAAGACCTCTCACTAGACCCATGAGCCAATCCATATCCAACGGTCGATTGGCTACATCCGAGAGGTTTTTAAAGAATTGTTACTGTCCCTACAAATGACCACATGATCTTTCCCAGTGTTTTGTTCTCACTCGCACAGTTCCGACAGTCACTTCCCAAAAGGTCACCCATCTTAAGACTACTCCAGCTCTACTCCAGCTCAAGCATTCTTAACTCTGGAGTTCTTTCAGGACCTTTGACCGACAAAACAAGTGCACTTTATTGACATAGATGGCCAAATCAATTCTTTTAAACCTCTCCAAAAACCGGGGTGTCACAATCTCACACCTTACTCCACTTCCTCCTTCATTTCATCTTCCTTCTCACCAACAGTGTTGCCTCAAAACCAGCCGCCACCACCTCCGCAGCAGCCCTCACGTCATCAAAACCCTCCCCATCTCGATATATATATATATATATATATATATATATGTAGATGAATGGCTACAAATGTCAGATGGAATTTGGCAGAGTCAAGAAGAACGATGAATACATTTTCTATCTTTTCTAATCAACTCAAACTGTGTAACTTAATAGAAACAATAATAATTTTCTGATCAGCTACAAATGTTCTCTTTCCTTTCTGAATCCTGCAATTTTCTTTGATCTGAACTAAATGTTTAACATAAGATCTAAAACACACAAGTGGGCAATAATAATATTCATCGAGAGATATTTGTCGGTGACTCACATCATTCCCCAAGGCACACTTTTTAAAGTACCCATTCTCTCCAATGATGTAAGCGGCGCCCTCGTAGCAGGTCATCATTTTAGATTTGTCAAAATCAAAAATCACAACGACTTTCTTCTCCTCCTTTGCGAGGAAATTTCATGGAGCCATTTCTTAGTAGTTGATATGAAGCAACTGCCACCATTATAGTGAAACTGAAAATCATAGTTACCTCAGTGTGGCTTCATATTAACTACTAAGAAAGGGCTCCATGGCATTGCATTGGGCTAGATCATAGTTGTAACCCAAATCTCCACCTCTGATATTTCCTCGACTGAGATAACACGACTAGTTTCTATAGAATTATGACTGAATGAATTATTAGAATAGGGCATACACAAGATATATAGGAGAATACATGTATGAATTAGGAAACTAATATTTACATAATCCTATATTGCTATATATACTCTACACGCCCCCCGCAAGATGGAGGAACTTTAGTTACTCCTTGGAATACATTTCTTGGAATCGTGCTCTGGGAAATGGTTTGGTCAATGCATCTGCTAGCAGATCCCTTGTTGAGACATGAGAAACAGAGAGGGCACCAGAACATACATTCTCACGGATGAAGTGGTAGTGGAGTGCAACATGTTTCATTCGGGAGTGAAAAATAGGGTTTGCACAAAAGTATGTCGCACCCACATTATCACAGTAGATAACCGGAGTAGTTTGCACTGTGATCCCAAGTCCTGTTAGCAAAGAACAGACCCACTAGATTTTGGAAGCGGTATTAGCAATTGCACGATATTCAGCTTATATAGAGGATCTCACTATTGTTTTATGCTTCTTTGCTGACCAAGAGATCTGTGTTGAGCCTATGTAGATGATGTATCCATTGGTAGACACATAATTATCCGTGTCCCTAGCCCAATCAGCATCAGAATATGCATGAAGTGTGAGCGGAGATTGTGATTTGAGAAGAATACCATGAAATGATGTGCCAGCCAGATAGCAAAGATATTTGTTTTGCTGCTTGCCAATGAGTTGTGGTTGGTCGATGCATGAATTGTGAAAGCTTATTGACGGCATACGCAATATCTGGCCATGTGAAAGCTACGTACTCTAAACTTCCAGTAACCATTCTATACTCACTCGGATCCAAAAGAGGCATACCAGATTGAAGTGTCAGCTTCGGATGTGTTGCCATCGGGGTGGAGACGGGTTTAGCAGATAGCATGTTAGTTTTTGTGAGGAGATCCAAAATATACTTATGCTGCATAAGATGTAGGGCACTTGCTGTTTTAGTTGCCTCAATTCCCAAGAAAGAAGAGAGGGGGCCTTGATCTTTAATGGAGAAGCGTGTTGCAAGAGCAGAGATGAGCTGTGTCACAAGTGACGCCCGACTACCTGTGATAACGATATTATCAACGTAAACCAAAACAGAAACATGATCCCAACCATGATTGTAGATAAATAAGGACGTGTCTGCTATAGAATTCCGGAAACCAATCCCGATTAAAACACTTTTGAGTTCTTCATACCACGCTCGTGGTGCTTGTTTCAGACTGTACAAAGCTTTCTTTCGACAAACATAATGAGGGCGATCCTTATCAATAAAGCCTGACGGTTGTGAAACATAAACCTCATCTTGTAATGTGCCTTGGAGGAAGGCGTTGTTCACATCCAATTGCCGAATACACCAGTTCCATCAATCGGCAGGCTCAAGAACCAAACGAACCATCGTTGACTTGATCACTGGACTGAACGTTTCAGCATAATCAATCCCATATTGCTGATTAAAGCCGCAAACAACAAGCCTTGCTTTGTACCTATCAATCTTACCATTCGGAAGATACTTAAAAGTAAAGATCCATTTAGTATCAATCACATTTTTGTTTGGTGCTGGGGCACCAAATTATACGTGTGATTACGATTGATAGCATTATACTCCACAGACATGACATTCCGCCACCGTTCATCTTGCATCCCCTGATTGGTATAAGAGGTTTGGTGTTTACAGTGAGGGAGAATTTGGTTTTAGGGCCTAGTAATCTGATTCTTTGCTCGGGTTCGCATCGGATGTTGTTTAGTAGGTGGGTTTATTTTTCGAGGTTGGGGCGGTGGCGGAGGAATTGGAGGTGGAGATGTTGCTGAAGCCTCAGATTGAGACGGCGGCGACGTAGAAGGATTTCGTGAGTCGTGGGCGGAGGAAGACAATAAGATTGGTGTTACGGGGCTCTTTTGGATTTGTGGTTAAGTGAGCTTTCTCGGTTTAGGCCGGTAATGGGCCTGCACCTATTGAATTTCTGTAAGAGCCCAATTGAGAATCACTTATAATGAGAGAATTCGATTCTGGCATTCCCGATGAAGAAGATGAGTATGACGCATCCGTTGGCGGCGGAGCTAGCTGGTGAGAATCTGAGCGTGGGGGCGACGGCGAGAGAGCTGCGACGAGTGGCTTCAATGGTATTGTAGTGGTGATTGTATGTGGAAGGGTATGATTTTCAGACGATGTCGTTGGTTGAGAGGGTGTTTTTGTGCCAAGGTTACAAAATGGAAATGATGTCTCCAGGAATTGAACATCTCTTGACGTGTAAAAACATTCAGAAGTGATGTCCAAGCGTAAATACGCACTCTGTATCAAAGAGTATCCCATGAAAACACACGGAAGTGATCGATCCTCCATCTTTGTCTTGGTATAGGGGCGGAGCCATGGAAAATATAGACATCCGAAGACACAAAGTTTCATATAGTTCGGCGGTTGGCAAAAATCTTGGTATAGGGAGACTCATTCTGTATCACTGGTGTAGGCATACACGATTGATCAGATACACGACAGTGGAAAATGCATAAGTCCAATAGTGCTTGGGCATAGAACCTTGGCTGAGTAACGTGAGCCCCGTCTCCACTATATGGCGATGCTTGCGCTCCAAAATGTCATTATCCTCTGGCGTATGTGGCGGTGATGTGAGGTGTGAGATGCCATTCGCAATCAGAAAGGGATGAAGGCCAACATATTCTCCTCCATTATCAGAATATAATGTGCCAGTCTTGGTGCCAAAGCGATTTTCTACCAAACCTTTGAAGGTAATGAACGTTGTGCGGACATCTGATTTTTGCTTAAGAGGATAGAACCATGTGTAACATGTGTAATGATCAATAAAAATAAGATAGTATTAGTATTGATCAATAGACAGAAACGGAGACGTTCACACATCGGTGTATATGTATTGAAGCGGTTTGTAAGAGGAGATTGTATTTGTGTGAAAGCGAAGTTTATGAGTTTTGTTAAGTAGTCAATCAAAACAGGAAGAAGTTTTTGAACTGAATCTGAAACAGGTAATGAAAACTGGAAACAACTGCTTTAAAAATTGGAGGTGACGGGTGACCAAGCCGGGAATACCATAATGAAAGGGTTGTTTTTGGTGAAGGTGAGGCGTATAAGGCGTTGCCATAATGAAAGGGTTGTTTTTGGTGAGGGTGAGGCGTATAAAGCGTTGATGGGGTTTGTGGTGGATGAGACTGGCCACTCTCACTACAAGAAAACATGCCATTTGAGACGACTGTTTGTGACTGATTGTTTAGTCGCAAATATTTGCGACGGTTTTGCGACTATTTTAATACCAATTAACGATCATACAAAATCCGGAAGTAAAACCGTCGCAAATATTTGCGACGGTTTTGCGACTATTTTAATACCAATTAACGATCATACAAAATACGGAAGTAAAACCGTCGCAAATTTACGACGAAACAATAAAGTCACAAAAACGTCTCACCTTTGCGACCGAATATATATTCTTTTGTAACTGATATTATTTCGTCGCAAAACAAGATGCATTTTGTGACTACTTTGCAACTGCAATTTTGGTACGTGAGAGCCGTCGCAAATAAGTCGCAAAATAGAGACTTATTTGCAACGACTTTTTGGAGTATCATTTAGTAGCAAAGTCGTCGCTGCATGTCGGCAAAAAACGTTGAGAATGTGGAAGATATTGTACTCAAC
>NC_025691.1:8378698-8379370 GCF_000633955.1 Camelina sativa
TGTATGGACGATACAAATGCATTTCAATTGCCAGCTGGTAGGAAGACATGTTGGTTTGATTGCCACAGGAGATTTCTTCCTGCTAATCATCCAATGCGAAAGGATAAAAAACACTTTCTCAAAGGCAAACACGCAGTGAACGACTATCCACCGCAATATTTGACGGGTGAACAGGTCTTACATGAGCGTATAAGAAATGCTGAGCCGCCAAAGACTTCTGACTGCGGAGGAAATGGGCATGAAAATAAAGTGAATGGTTATGGAAGTTGGCATAATTGGCACAAAGAAAGCATCTTGTGGAAGCTCCCGTATTGGACCGATCTTAACTTATGACACAATCTTGATGTGATGCATATTAAGAAAAATATTCTCGATAATCTCATGTACACTGTTATGATTGTGAAAGACAGATCAAAAGACAATGTGAGGTCCCGATTGGATGTTGCAAGATTTTGTGATCGAAGTCAATTGCATGTTGATGCTGGTGGGAGAGCTCCTTTTCCTACTTGGAGATTGAGTGCGAAAGGGAAAAAAAGCCTACTTCAATGGGTCAAAGAAGATGTTAAATTTCCAGATTGGTATGTAGCTGATTTAGCTAGTTGTGCAGACATCAAGGATGGAAAGTTTTCAGGAATGAAAAGCCACGATTGCCATGTCTTTATGGAACGATTG
>NC_025691.1:8380922-8398571 GCF_000633955.1 Camelina sativa
GTTGTTTGTTGTTTGTTGTTGTTTGATGTTCAGTAATCGGTTGTTATTAGATATTCAATAGTTTCAATAGGTTATTGGTTCATATTTTCAAGTAGACTTACTCAGTTAATGTAACAGGTTTAACCGGCACAAAGGAAAGCTTTCTCGAGTCATTGCTGGAATCTTAAGGAGAAAGTTTGATGGGCCTTACTACAGTTGGAAGGTTACTCCACAACACATTCAAGAGCGATACTTCAGGACATTTGCGGTAAGTCAAATTATAGTTTTGACAATGCTTTAAACACTTAACTCTATATAAATGAATTGGTCAATTTGCTAACTTAAATGTTTTGTGTTATTGTAGCGGAAGTATAATTGGGATATCGGGATTATTGAGCTTGTTAAAGAAGGTTTCTTGAAGATAACAAAGAGCAGGATGAAAGGCATTGTCAGTCAAGTTAGGAGGAGTGGTGTACAACCACCATGGATTGGTGATAAAGTATGGCCTATTATGTGCGAATATTGGAACACCCCTGATGCCATTGAGAGGAGTGAGAATGCTTCTCATTGCAGAAACTCGGACCGTGGAGGCCTTGGAGTGCACAAACACTTAGCTGGTCAGAAATCATATGTACAAATTCATCAAGAAATGGTAACACTTCTCTTTCCATCCACTTCACCTCAAAGTTTTTCTAATGTTTTCATAATTTAATGCTCTCACGGCCACTTAAGCTCCTAATGTTTTTCTAAAATTTTCATAATTTAATGTGTTTCACTATCATTGTAGGAGGAAGAGCTGGGGCGTCCTGTATCACTGGTCGAAGTGTTTCTTAAAACACACACTCGGCCAGATGGATCATTTGTGGATCAAAAAGCCAAACAAGTTGCTGAGACCTATGAGAAGACCATAGAAGACAGACAAACTGACACGGACAATGATGGTCCAGATGGTTCAGAGAGTTCAACACATCGAACTCTTTCCCTTGAAGAAAGAAATGAGATCTTCCTTGAGGTAATTCGTTTGTCTTTTGTGTGTGATTTTTCTTTGTCAATTTTGGTTTCTTAATGTGAATGATGATTGATGTTTATTCTTAGATTAACAGTCTCCTGGTTTTCTTAAATTTGTTTAATGAGCTATGCTTAGGAACCTAGAATATTTGATGTTGATTCTGCATTTGGTTATCTGGTTTGTGCTGATTAGCGAATGTTTATCTTTTGGTTTAGTGTACTCAAACAGATAACAGAGGTAACCCATTTGGCCTTGGATCACTTGTTGAGACACTAAGGAAAGGAAAAAGGAAAGAGAGTTATGCGAGCTCTTCTGCAGCAACTCTTGCGGAGCTTCAAGATCAACTTCGGCGCAAGATATCTGAACATGAGTCTGAGAATGCACGACGTGATCAGGAACACCGAGAGTCTCAAGCTGTGATCAACAAGCTTGTCCTCTTCATCTCTGAAAAAATTCCTGAATACTCAGCTTTTACGGTTCCTCCTCCTGCAGCCACCCAACCAGCTATCGCGCCTACAACCACTGCACAACCCATCGATGGAGGCACCACACCACCCTCCAGTCCAGCTGCACAAACCCCTACCTCTAATACTTCTTCCAACTAAACTTCTAATTCCCCTTTTCTTTATGTATGAACTTGCTTTTGAATATTGTTTCTTGGATGTTTAGGATGATCTTTTTGTTTTGGATGATAAGTTTGCTTGTGTGGTAGTTTCAATCATCATTCCTTTTGATTATTAGCATTTGAAATTCCCAAATTAATCACAATTAGGATTGCTAAAACGTTTCTGATTTGTGACTAAACCAATTAATAAATGTGACTCTTTTGTGACTATACCAATTCAAATAATGTAACTATTTTGTGACTAAACGAATTCAAATAATGTGACTATTTTGTGACTAACCCAATTCACAAAATGTGACTATTTTGTGACTAAACCAATTCACAAAATAGTGGCAGAATAGTTACTAAAAACGAACTCCTTAGCGACTACAAAAACAGTCTTAACATAGTCGCAATAATAAACGACTAATTTGCGACTCAACTGCTACTAAACTAAAACAGACTTTGCAACCCTTTTGGGACTAATAGGTCGTCCTTAATCCATCGCTAAACCCAGACTCTACCGTTAATCGCAATACGACTGTTATATGTAGTCACAAAACTGTCCCTAAGTAGACTTCGTTGCAGTTTAGTCGGAAATGTACAACTACCAATTATAGTCACAGTATCGTCGCAAATATACGACTATAAAAAAGAGTCTGTAATCCGTCGCAAATAAGCGACCATGTTGCGACCAACATATTTTGCGACCGTTTTTTTGCGACCATCGAAAAGAGTCGCAAAGTAGTCGCAAAACCCTTATTTGCGACTAAAGAGCGACTATAGTAGGAGTGGCAAATGACCTGTTTTCTTGTAGTGTCTTACAACTCGTTCTTAGTTTCGCTTTGGAGTAACACTACACGAAAACATGTATATTGAAACTACTTTTTGTGACTCTTTTTTCGTTACAAAAGATTGTGACGATTTTGTGACCAATTTGTGACTAATAAACGACTACATGAAATATAGAGGCTAAAAAGTTGCATATTTGTGAAAACATTATATAGTTGGAAAATAGTCTTATATTTGCGACTATTTTCTGACTATTAGACAACTACATATTTTTGGTCGCAAAATAGATATAATTTAAGATTTCTTAGAGCTTCTCCACTGGAAGTTACTCTCAATGTTTCTCTCTAAATTGGGCCCCAAATGTGAATAAATAATCCATATTTCGGTCCAACAGGCTGAGAATCGATTCTTGGGGAAGCACTTTGAGTAATCCATGAGAAACGATATGTGGCGTTTTGCGATTGGATGATAGGTAAATATAAAAGCAATTTTTTTTTCACCATTTTCTTCCTTCTTTCTTCCTTCTTTTTCCCGAGATTCTCTCTCTCGACCTACACGACGACTCGAGGGCGACGTAAACCCTAAACCGGAAAATCAGTGGATTCACCTCGAATCCTTTGCTTTTTCCGGCTAAAAATGGTGGGTTTTTGGTTGATGAAGGCGACAGCCACTCCGATCGGCTTAACCCGGAAGATTTCGCTTCCGATTTGGGGTGTTTTAAACTTTCTGTGGGGTAATGATAAAAGAGTCACAGTTCATAAACTGACCTCTAATGCTTTTCTATTCCATATCCCCTCTCCATCGTTAAGGAATAGGGTGCTGCAACATGAATTATGGCATGTAGGTGACTCTCCGTTCTTTGTTACGGCTTGGAAGTCAGAATTCAGTTTTAATCCTCCTTTATTAGAGAAAGCGCCAGTTTGGGCATCTATTAAGGATATCCCTTTTGATTTAATCACTCCAGAGGGTTTAAGTATCATTTGTAGGCCGTTGGGGCGAGCAGTGGATCATAAACCTTTCACTAGTGTCAACTCTGCCGAGGTAAAAGTAATTGTAGATCTTATGAAACCTCTTCCATCGGTGTTGGAAATAGAACGAGATGATGGACAGGTCTTGCTTCTTAATGTCTCTTACCCTTGGTTACCTCCTCTTTGTCCTCTTTGCAATGAAATTGGACATAAAGCTTCACTTTGTCCTACTGCTATTAATTCACATATGCAATCTTCTTTGGCTGGAAAAGAGAAGCAAACCCCTAAAGGACCTGGAAATAATGCTTCTTCATCAACTCATGTGGAAAAGCAACAGGTTTGGAAACCCGTGTCTGAAGGCCATGTTAAACAAGTTTCGACCCCTACTTCAGATTCTATGGTTCATGGAAAAGAGGATTTACCTACTTCCTCTCAGGTTATCAGAGCTCCCTCTGTTTCCGCTCCATCTGGGTTACCCCTTGCTCATGAATGTTCTTCTGTGGACTTGGATGTAGCTTCGACCAATTCTGTTCAGTTGCCTGAATTGGCCACCCCTAGTATTCTCTCCTCGCCTTTACTCTCAGTGGTTCAACCTTCTACTTCCATCTCAAACCCTTTTGAACTGTTATCAGTAGAGGAAAATGCTTTGGTCTTGGGTGAGATGTCTTCTTCGCTGGTTCTCTATGGTTCTTCTCCCTCTTCAGCCTCCTCCAAAGATAAGAAATCAAAGAGAAAAAAGTATGACCAAATCTCACATGCTCAAGGTGGCGTTCTCTCCGTGCAAAGAGGGAAGCGTCACACTCCATAATCTGTTTATATGTCAGACAACTTTTTTTGGAATGTGCGAGGTCTTAATGATTTTTCAAAGCATCGACCTCTTTATAACTGGCTTCGTAGTCGTCCTGTCACTTTTGGAGCTTTGTTGGAGACACATGTTAAAGAAGCTAGTAAGGACTTTATTATGTCAGTTCTTGGTTCAGAGTGGTCTCTTTTGTCTAATTACCAGTTCTCGGAGTTAGGAAAGATTTGGATCATTTTCAAAGCTCCGACTAAAGCAACAGTTCTTTTTGTTGACCTTCAGTCAATTACTTGTGAGGTTTCTTTGGAGGATGGGTCAGTTCTTATTTACACAGCGGTTTATGCATCTACCAAGGAAGAGGAAAGGAAAAAGCTTTGGAGTTCACTTCATGATAGATACACATCTCTCTGTTTAGCAAACAAGCCGTGGATGATTAATGGGGATTTCAATGAGATTCTTAGTCCAGCAGAAACCTCAAATAATAATACGGTCAGCTCTACAAGAGGTATGCGTATGTTTGGAGACTGTTTAGCTGACTTAGGTCTCTTTGATCTTCCCTTTTGTGGACCTAAATTTTCTTGGACGAACAAAAGATCAGGAGATCCGATTGGGAAAAAACTAGATAGATGCTTGGTGAATGGTTGTTGGCTGCTAAGATTCCCTTCTAGTTTTTGTACCTTTCAAGCCCCTGAGTTCTCTGATCATACACCTGGTCATATAAAGATCGCCTCGCCTCCTCCGTCTTATGGTACTAGGCCATTTAAATTTTTTTCGCTTTTAACAAAGCATCCAAGTTTTCTGGATTCTGTTATGGAAGCTTGGACACATGTTGGTATATCAGTTCTTACTCTTAAAGACTTCTGTTTCAAGCTGAAAATGATGAAAAAGCCTATAAAAGATTTGATGAAGAACAATTTTAGTGGCTTAGAAAAGAGAGTTGCTGAGGCTCACTCCAAGCTTAATGATCTTCAGCTGTTAGCTTTGAATGTCCCTTCTCAGATCAATATTCAGAATGAAAAATTAGCTTTGGAGGGGTGGTTGCATCTTAGTCTTGCGGAGGAGAGTTTTTACAGACAAAAGTCTCGTCTAAGATGGTTGGGTGAAGGTGACTTTAATAATTCTTTTTTCCATAAGGTTACTACGGCTAGGAATGCTAGAAATGCCATCAAATTTCTGTTGAAACCGGATGGATCTTTCACTTCATCTCTCCAAGAAACTCATGATCTAGCTATCGGCTATTTTGCTGGGATCCTACGTTCAGTTAGAGGCAGATTTTGTCCTGATTTACCTGAGCTTCTTAGTTCTTTAATCCATACAACTTGTTCGATTGAGCAGCAATCTTCTCTCTCCTCTCCTTTCTCTGCTGAAGCTATAAGAGCTTGTCTTCTCAAGTTGCCTCTCAATAAAACACCAGGACCAGATGGATTTCCTGTAGAGTTCTTCAAGGCTACATGGTCTATTATTGGGCATGAATTAACATTGAGTGTGCTCCAGTTCTTTCATGATTCCTTTATCCCAACTGCCTTAAATTCCACATCTTTTATCCTAGTTCCAAAGAGGCCAGAGGCTGTTGAATTGAAGGACTTCAGACCCATCTCTTGTCTTAATACGGTTTACAAGCTCATATCTCGTCTCTTGTTAGACAGATTAAATAGTCTGCTTCCTGACCTTATACTTCCAAACCAAACCGCATTTGTAAAGGACAGGCTTATAATAGAGAATGTGCTTCTTGCTTCAGAAGTTATGCAAGGTTATCATCTTAATTCTGGTGGAGAAAGAATCACACTCAAAGTTGACATCTCAAAAGCTTTTCATTCAGTTAGATGGGACTTTCTTCTTGATTCTCTTCAGGCTTATAAGGTTCCTCTTATTTTCATTAACTGGATCAGAGCTTGTGTGTGTTCTCCGTCTTTCAGTATTAGTATCAATGGGGTTACTTCAGGCTTCTTTAAAGGAAGGACGGGTCTATGCCAAGGGGATCTTTTATCCCCAATTCTGTTCGTTATGATAACGAATGTGTTATCCTTAATGTTGAATAAAGCTGCTCTAGAAGGATCTTTCAAGTACCACCCTGGGTGTGAGGACCTTCAGCTTACTCATCTATGCTTTGCTGATGATTTATTAATCTTCTTAGAGGGATCAAAGCATTCTTTGAGCGGAGTTATGTCTGGTCTTGCAAAAATTGAGGAAATCTCTGGTTTGACAATGAATATTGAGAAAACCTCCTTGTTTTGTTCCGGTGTAAGTGAGGATAACTTGAACCGGTTAAAGACTGTTTTTAATTTGACTTCTTCCACTCTTCCTGTCCGGTACTTAGGTCTTCCCCTATGTTCCAAAAAGCTTTCAGTGAAAGATTGTGATCCTTTGCTATCTCAAATTCGGAAGAAACTGAATGGTTGGACTCATAAGTTTCTGAGTTTGGCTGGTAGGTTAACTCTCATATCTTCAATTATCCCCGGAATTATAGGTTTTTGGACTAGTGCGTTCTTCCTTCCTAAGAAGGTTAATAGAAAAATGAACAGTCTTTGCAGCTCCTTCCTTTGGCATGGAAAGGTAGACACTCCCTCAGGTGCTAAAGTGTCTTGGTTTAACATTTGCTTCCCTAAGTTAGAAGGTGGACTTGGTTTGAGGCACATTAGTAGTTAGAACGAAACATGTGCTTTGAAACTTCTTTGGATGCTATTTTTTAGAGCTGGTTCTTTTTGGGTGGCATGGATAAAAAGTAGGTATCTTTCCACATCTCCTTTATGGGCACTCAATGAAAAGAATGTTTCTTACTCTTGGAACTTCAGAAAATTACTTAAGCTTCGTTCCAAAGCTCTTAAATTTCTCAGCATCCATATTAGAAATGGTGATTCTACTTTCTTTTGGTGGGACCTATGGACTCCTTTTGGATCTCTCTACCATTTCCTTGGTTCAGATGGGCCTAATCACTTAGGGATCCCTTTGTTTTCAACTGTCGCTGAATTGAGAAATGAGAATGGATGGTCTCTTCCTAGTGCCAGATCAGAGAGACAAGTTCTTCTCCACGCTTTTATCTCTACCATTACTATGTCATCAGCAAGTGATATTCCAGTCTGGGCAATAAACGGTATAAAACAATCTTTCTCTTCTAAAGTTGTGTGGAATGTTGTTAGGTTTTCGAATCAAGTAAAATCTTGGGCCCCTCTTGTGTGGCACAAAGCTGTCATTCCAAAGCATGCTATAAACTCATGGCTATTTATACTGAATCACAACCCAACTCTTGATTGTTTGTCTACTTGGGGAGTAGATATTGAGTTAGATTGTCTTCTTTGTGGTTTGGCACCTGAATCTCGAAATCACCTTTTTTTCGAATGTGCCTTTTCGGCTGAAGTGTGGAGTTTGATAACACAAAGACTTAAGATATCATCTCCTCCTCTTCTTTGGGACCAGATCCTCCTTTGGATGCCAACAGTTTCATCATCAAAGCATACAAAACTTGCTCTCCTTCAAGGTTGGCAGGGTACAATCTATGAACTGTGGAGAGAGAGAAATCGGCGATTCCATGAAAGTCTTTCGGTCTCCCCAGTTTCAGTAGCAACAAGCATCATCTCCACCATGAATAACAAATGTAGTTCTATGTTGCAATTGGGTTTGAAGCGAGGGATCTCTCTTCTTCAATGTTGGTTGTATTAAGTTTCTTGACAAGCTTTCGGCTCTGCTTTTTTTTTCCTTTCTTCGGTCTGCTTTCTTCGGTCTTTGTTTGTTTTCAATCGTTCATCCTTCTAGCTGTTACTAGTCCTCTTTATTTTTTCATTGCTTGTATTAGTTAAACTTCACCTTTTATATATTTACAAAAACCTTTTAACAAAAAAAAAAAAAAACCTAGCACCTTGAATACTAAAAATTTCTCCAAGTCTGTTGCATATCTTCTCTCTCTTCCCTTCCATTAACCCTCATCGCTTTTCTCAAATTTCTCCAAATCCTTCTCTTTTTAGTTCGTACCTCTGATTTGGTGAAGATCCATCCAAAATCAGCTGCTTTAGTATCCTCTGTCCCAACTGCATCGATGTGTCACACGATTGTTTTGGGTCAGATTCAGGATTGCATCAATCTGGGAACTTTGGTCTGAGGGGCGGTGGTTGATTGTTGGGCTAAGTTCCATTCACTGTATGAGAATATAGCTTGGGTGAGCGTTTCTATTGGTTGGATCTGGTCCGTTTTTCTTACTTCTTCTTCTTCATTTCTTCTGGTTTTGGTAATTGTTTCTTGGGCTATATTATATTCACGTTCGTATCTTCTGATTTTGGCGAAATTGCGACTAGTGATTGGTTTTCGTGTGGATTGTGCAGAAAACTAATAACAATTATGTAACGAGCAAGAGGATGGTCTGAAGAAGAAGGACGAAAGCATCTCGAGGTGATATATTGCCGTTTATACATGAAAGTTTGATAATTTCGTGTTCTTTTTGAGATTGATTTGTTTAAAAGTCTCACCTTTAGTTTCGTGTTCTAGAACCTTGAGATGTAAAGCATTGACATTTCTTAGTTTTGTCGTGAAAAGTTGCAGCATTTTATTTCTCTTAGTTTTACGTGTTGATGATTGTTGCTTTGTTCTTTCAGTTTCATGTGTTCATCATGAACTTGACTCTTTTCTTTGTCTACCTATTATAATTGTTTTAACTTGAATCAGAGTGTAGTGTCTCAATGAAAAAATATGGTTTTGTTCCCATGGAATGGTTCCACACCATTGATTTTTTTTTTTCATCTGCAATGTTTCTTTGTCATAGTGTATGTTGTACTAGACGCTGATATATACTGAACTGGAGCTTTACAAAAAATAAGTTGAAATCGATTAGCACTACCTTATATTGTTTCTTCATGCTTGTCTTTGTTTCTTCTTATTGTTTCAAGGATTCTAATTTTTTTTCTTTTTGTGATTCACGTTGTCTTTCACAGGGTACTTGCTGATAATTAATTGGAAGGAACACAACAAGTATCATCACATGGTTGTACACTATATATAGTGGTAAGTGCCATTTCATAGAGGTTTTAAAAACCTTTAGTTCCTGCAATCCTATATACTCTCAATTAAAGTTGAGATAATTGGTTATAATCAGTGTTGTTATTTGTTGTCTACGTTTTTTATTTCTACAGATGATGAGAACTAATTTCTTAAAGATGCAAACCAAGAACTCAAGACTTCATCCTCTCCATCTTAGAACTACTTTTTTTTATCTTGTTGTTTGGCATCTTTTGGTTTTAGGATTTGGTTGGGTTATGGATTTTTGGATACAAAACTTTTTTGGTATAATAAATCAAATTTGCCATTTTATTTTCATTTTAATTTTTTTTTATATTTATAATTTTTGACCGTCACAAATAAGTTGCAAATACGTGACGCTTTTGTGACCACCGTAGCTTAGTCCTAAATTCGACATTAGCAAATTAGTCATAATTAAGTCGCAAATTTAATACTACTAAAACTGTCAAAATTTAGTCTTAAAATGTGACTTTATATAAATGTTGCAAAATAGTCGCTTATATACGACGTTATTTAACGTCAACAAGTGGTCGCAAATTAGTGACCGTTTCGCGACTGTTATTATTTGCGACCAAAAATTAACGACCGATTTAAACAGTCTCAAATTAGTTTTAAACAGTTACTTTGTGACCATTTTGGGACTAATTTTTCGGTCACAACTGTCATGTTTTCGTGTAGTGTAATCGTGCCCCGTGCTGAGATCCTTCACTTGAAAGGATGTCGAAAAGAATTCAACAGATACTCGAAGAGTGTTACATAATCAGTAGACCGAGACAAGATTCTTTTCAATATTAGGCACATATAACACATAATATTTAGCAAGAGAACCTGAGGGAGTTGAAAGAGAAGTAAAACCAGTGTGCAAAATCGGAAGACCGGTTTCGTCATCAATGGTAACCTCNCACCATGATATGGTTGATGGAGCGACAAGTTATTAAAGTCTGTGGTTAAGTGATGCATTGCGCCGGAATCAATGAAGATCCATGGATTGGGTGACAGGACAGCCATTTTGGCACGAGGCTGCCATGAAACGGAGGTAGGAGCATACAGGTTGGAGCATACGGATGAGGAGAGCATAGATTTGTACCATTCTCCATCTTCTCACAATAGCGTAGTATTACTTATGTCACCCATATGTTAGGGCGTAGATTTGTACCACATAATTTTTCTTTTTTTGTTAAAAAATTTGTACCACAGAAATGGTAAGAACTTTCCATGCATGCAGGTGCGGACTGACTCCTGCTTTCAATTGAAGGAGTCCTCCTGGTTGATTTTAATTATGTACGGTTATCGTCATAAATCATTAGTTTACGGATACAAAATATTAAGATTTTAGTTTTATAATATCGACAATAACCGTAAACTAATGAATATTCAAGTCTAAATATGATTTCGTTAAGATTATTTAGTTGCTTTTTGCTTTTGAATATACGATTTTCATTATTGTTTGTGATAACATTAAAAGCTATGACTAAATTAATTGTATTGTATACATGTCCAAAATGAAATAATGAAATAATCTATTTTTAGAAACAGTATAATTAATTGGATGTTATTTTAATTTTATTCAAAGTCTTTCATTTTATTAATAAGAAAATCTAAGTATCAACTTTTATTGCATAGATTTGTTGCATTTTCTTTTGCATGAACTTTCTATAGGCCTCTTTTCAATAATATGCAATAAATATGTATAGATTCATGTAGTGACTCAACTCTAATACTAGAACAAATCACAAGGCTCTATATTTTATGTATAAAAAGGATTGACCCAAACAAGAATAAACTCTTCAAAACATATCAAAACAGTTTTGTGTGGTTTTAGTCATGATCACTCGGAAGATAGCGAACTTTGTGTTTAACATTCTAACCATAGCAATAATAGTCACAAGAAGCGAATTTTCCAATACTAGTGATGCTGAAATAGATCAACTCTTGAAAAAAATCAACAAACCTTTTCTTAAATCATTCAAAGTAAAACATTTTTGCAGGATTTCACGGAGAATGATTACATCTAACTATGTTTCATTTTTGCTCATTTTTAGATTGTACTTATATGTGCAAATAATTTTTTTTTTGTAGAGTCCGGACGGAGATATAATAGATTGTGTTCATATGAAAAACCATCCAATTTATGATTTATTGAAAAACCACACCATTCAGGTTCATAAAATTTACTTAATCTTTTATCTTTAATATATATTTTTGTAACATAGAGTTCATTTCTATATTTATATACTATATAGTGTTGTTATTTCCATCACTTGATACTACTAGTAAACATTCAACAAATAGTAGAAAATATCTATCTAAAAAAAAACTAATATAACACCATTTTAAATTGTTGAACAAACTATGTCTAGGTTATCATTTACTTTCTTTAATTAGCTTCATTTCCTCTAACGTCATTTCTTCTTAAGATGCAACCAAGTTTTGTTCCAGAAGGATAAAATAATGAATCTACAAATACCAAAGATCAAAGTATGTTGACTCAACTTTGGACAATCAATGGTAGATGCCCAAAAAACAGTATCCCAATTAGAAGAACGAGTAGAGAAGATGTTTTACGAAGAAGATCGGTTGAAAGATATAGGTAAAAAAATTCGAACGACAATCCCCAACTTCATGAGGTACATATATTATTCAATAAGCATTTGAAAAGCAGTAATTATTAGTACCTTAACCATATATATATATGCATGTCTTAAATTTATTATATGTATATGTACACCTATAGTATGCCGTAGTTAAAGTTGACGGAAAGTTTCATGGAGCCAAAGCGGATATAAACGTGTGGAAACCTTACATACAAACGAAAAAAGAGTTTAGCCTAGCACAAATGTGGGTTACGGCTGGCCCTGTCTCAGAAGTTAACAGCATTGAAGTTGGGTGGCAGGTCTTACATTATTTTTCAACTATATACATATATTCTTAATTTCTTCATTTATTTGGTATCCTATTTTTTCAATCAGGTGTATCCGGATCTTTATGTTGACGATAACCCTAGAATTTTTATTTTTTGGACTGTGAGTCAAATGTTTATACTGATATATTTTTTTTTCTATATATTTTTACGACTATGTACTTATATTTTGGAAAAAAAAATTTCCTTGTTTGTTGTTTCGTAACATGAAAACAGGCCGATGGGTATAAGTCTGGCTGCTACAATCTTGATTGCACCGGTTTTGTTTCTGTTAACAAAGCATTTATCGTTGGTGCTACTATAAAACAGGTTTCCACCTTGAATGGCCAACAATATCATATTACAACAACTATATGGAAGGTTAATATAGCTAAGACTATTTGTCATCATATAACTTCAAAAACTACCATCGGATGATACCTTGAAACTAAAAATGAATGTTACATTATTATAGGATCCTCATACAGGGAATTGGTGGTTAAAATTTAATGAAAACATAGTTGTAGGATATTGGCCTTCCAAATTGTTTAACCATCACAACACTGGTGCGACTCATATTAATTGGGGAGGAGAAATTATAAATTTTAATGATGGTTCACGACACACGACATCGAAAATGGGGAGTGGACGTTTCGCCCAAGAAGGATATGAAAAAGCTAGCTATTTTAGGAATCTTGAGATACTTGATGAATATGATCATCTAAGACCACCTGAGCGAGGTTATTCTTATATGACGAAAGAGAGTTGTTACAATGTTAGGTCTGGCTTTGATAGTACTTGGGGACTTAATTTCTTTTATGGAGGTCCTGGTCGAAATCGTAATTGTCTATAACCATAAATATTTGTGTCATAGAAGTACGTTGTAAAACGAGTAGGGTATGTTATTTACCACCATCAGATAATATCTATGTGATTATGAAAATAAGTTATAAGAAAAGATTCAGTCTTGGAACCATACATAATGTAAGCTAAAATCATCAGGATATTAAATTGAGTTCATTAATTTATTTATTTACAAGCTCAATACATGATCTTTTAATTTTTTTTCTGTAATGTTATTGTTCTGAATGCTTCCAGATAGTTGAATTTCTTCTTCAGCGGAGAACTTTATATGTTTAGAATAATCGGGGAATTTCGGGTAGGTGGAATAGTGTGACTGGACAAAAAGTCAATTATCAAAAATTAAGTAGGAGCTAAGTTATGGGTCTATGCCGAAAGTAGTCTAGGGTCTAATATGATATTTATTAATAGAGTTTAGAGGAGAGATAACCCTCTCAATGGAAAGGGGTTGGATATCCTCATTGTGTGCGAGACCATTACGGATCCACAGGAAAGGAAGAAAACCCGATATGCCGAGGGTATTAACCTCGGTCTTACGATTCTCCACCTAACACCGATTATGTCCTGCAAAATCGCTAGCTCCACTTTTTCTACCTCGATTAATGATTAATTCTCGTCTAGCATCGATTATTCAATTATACATGTCTAATTTGATTATAATCCGTCTAACCCAATTACTTACCGCTTAATTTTGTATATAATAATTATTTTTAGAACCACATATAAATCAAATATATATTTTTTGTTATTTAAACATTTAAATTAAGTGTTTATGATGTTTTACAATAACTAATATACAAACTTTTAATCAAATCATAAATTTTCTATTAAAATTACGTTTTTATGTGTTTACCGTAATTTCATTGACAATACTATAGTTTTATTTTTTATTTAATATTTTATTTTAACATAAACAGAATTATATATATATAATACTATATATTTTATTTTATTATTAATGTAATAAAATAACCCTAAAACTAGTCTCCGATTAATTCCCGTTTAATCTCCAATTTTCTCGTTAGGCGCTAGGTCCATCCCGACCGCCCGACTAGCGTCTAGCGATTTCTAAAACAGGGGTATTAACCCATCATGGTTAGTAGGCATGGGCATATGGGTATTCAGTCGGATTCAGGTTCTGATTTTTCAAGTTCGGGTTTTCGAATTTAGAAATTTAGGATCCGTTTGGGTTTGGATTGGTTTCGATTCAGGTTTGATCGGGTCAGGTTCGGTTCAGGTTTACCCAATATTCAAAAAATAAAAAATAATATGTATGTATCTTTCAAATTACTTGAAATTATCCCAAATTCCCACAACAACACACAAGTGTTTTATTTTAATTTACCCCAAAACAACAAAAAATACGCAAAAATCTCCAAAATTCCCCAAAAACTCACATATTTTGGACACGAACTGACTATGTGTTAATATTACAAGTATATATAGTAGTAGAGAATAAGAGACCCTAGGTATTTACTAATTACATTTTTTTTACAACAATTACATTTGTAACCTTAGTATTAACTATATATATCTATAGTATATACTTATCTTTCTAGTATGTTCGGGTACTTGTTCGTGTACGGCTTCGGATTTTTGGACCTTGAGGTTTAGGACCCATTTGAATATTTTTAAAAATCGGATTCAGTTTCAAGTCGGGTTTTTCGAATCAGTTCCTTGGATTCAGTTATTTTGGCCAGACCTAATTGTTAGTGTTGGTCAGATCTATATTGATATGTTTTGTAACTTCTGTTGTCTAGGAGATATGGTTGTTGTGGATGAGGATCACCTAGTAACTGAACAATCGTAACTTTTCGATAAAATACACAATTGAAATTTTTTACAAACTTTTTTAAATTATCCAAAAGGTATGAATGAAGAAACACAACTTTTGGTGACATTTATTCAGATTGCTATTATATATGGAAACAAACACAACTCTACAGTGAACAATTACAATTTTATTAAAAAAAAACCGTTACAATGAACAATCACAACATTTCGTAAAACACACCATTGGAATTTTCTGAAGATTTTATTGGAAATTTGTCCAAAAGGTACAATTGAAAAACATAATTTTTTGTAGCATTTATTCAAATTGCTATTATATACTCCCTCCATTTCAAAATATAGGATGTTTTGAGTAAATTACGTAGATTAATAAAAAAACTACTTTAAAAAAGTTTAACCAATCATAAACAAGACTGTATAATATAAAATATCAAACTAATCTAAAAGTTGCATAGAAACTTGAAAAACATCCTATATAATAAAAAGAAAATATCTCTTTAAAACATTGTGAAAGAGAGAGAGTATATATTATGTTTGGCGTGATGTAGACACGAAAAATAAATAAAAAATCATTTTCAGATCAAACACAAACTTGTTTTATATACAAATAAAATTAGTCTGCCGTAGTTTGTTGTTCACCCTAAAAAAACATACTTAAATACTAACAAATCTGTTCATTCGACCATCGTAATCATTCAAAACTTTGGTTTAAAATTTTAGAAATAATTTATTAGTATGCCAATCATGTGGTAGTTAGTTGTCATTATTTTTAGATATAATTCACACCTATCAAACTGTTTACAAATAGTTTAAATGGAAAAAAAACATTTAAAATAGTAAAATAAAAATGAGTATGTAACGTAAACTATTGACAAAATATTTTATAAAACTATACAAATTAAAATAAATAATAAGAAACCACTACACTATATTTTTGTTCTGGTTTTTCTAAACACTAGGTTTTCACATGCGGTACATCCCAAGACTAAATTATAAATTTCTGTATTTTAAATAATAATATTTAATTTATTTAGTTTTGAAATTCCCAATTAATTAACTTTTATCTAATTAATTTATAATTTTGTTTTGATTGTTTTTTTTTCTTCTTATGTTTTATACTCTTCTTTTTACGTTCTATACAATTTATAAATTAATTACATCAAATTTCTTATTAAATAGAATATAAGATTTTAGATTTGTTTTGTTTTTTAGAATTAAACAGAGGTATATGCCTATATGGTATGTTAGTGTATATTTTTATGTGTGTATTTTGTTTTTTTGGAATATTAAAAATGTGTTATAATCTGTGTAATATTTTGTAAATCATATACTAAATAATTTATAAGTTAATTTTCTAAACTATGATTACACATCTATAGTATATGAAATAAACTATTAGTTTTAGTGTTGGTTCTATAGTCCAAACCCGTCATGCTAGGCAGGACACGCAACTTGTTCAAAGATTCTAATCCGCAAAAACTCATGATACGAAATCCGTGAAAGTAAAAATAGTATCTGAGGCTAAAAATCATTGTTTATCAAATCAATTTTTCAAATTTTTATCAAGTAAAATATAACTTTTACAACTAAATTTTTTCTTAAAATCTATATCTTATTTGATACATGAGAGATCAAATAAAAATTATAAAATAACTAAAAGACTAATTCGTATTTTCATGATTTTGATACTTTATATATAATAATTATATCTATATTACCTGATATTTTTAGATTTACACTAATATATCACATTAATATATGCATACATACTATAATAGTTGCTGCTCCGTTTTTCTTTGGTGAGATAGACACGACATAACTCCACTTTCAAGAGGCTTTAGGATGTCAAAATAACTTAAATGCCACATCTTTTGTGCCTGCACCTTAGGTTTCCTGATAATAAAGTCACAAACACACACAAAAAAGTTTAGAAACACAAATTTTTGTTTAATAATTGTTAGAAACAAATCTATTCTGAAAACGAGCACTTTATTTACCATCAACATCAACATCAACACAACAACATTGTCAATCAATAATCAACATATGAAGAATAACAAAATCTTTAAAAAAAATATATGCCTTGAAGATCTAAATTAGAGAAAGAAGTGTAAAATGTAATTTTGTCGTTCTAGTATAATGTGGTCTTCTTTTTTACTAATGGGAAGATATATATAGCGGATCAAAAGGATTAGGAGGATTGGTTTTAAATATGTAATAAAAGTAAATTTGTGAGCAAGTAATATTTTTTATATTTTATTATCATTGCCTTGAATAAGATATCAAATTGAATGATAAATATATTTGTTACTTTTTAAAATCATACAATTACAGTAGTTTTTAAATGATTATTTAAATTTAGAATTTATGTAGAAAAATTACACTGAAATTAATGATATATTTTTTTGTGTTCCTATAACAATAAACCGAATTTATGTAAAACACTTAGTTTCTAAAAACAAAATTCGAATATACAATAAGTAGAGTTAATTTGTTTTTTTAATTAAGTATTTAATGTCAATGATATGCTTGTAAATAAGTTCTAACCCATGATTTAATTACTAAAAATGTCTCCAAAAATATATATATAGTGTAGATTTCCTGTTTCGCCTGTAAACTACAATACAATTGGAAATTCACAAAAAATGATCTACACAAGTTTTCTTGAGTACTATATCTAGTTTTGGGCCATAAACAGTAAAACCAAAGCAGGCCCATATAAAAAGAATCAAAGTAAGTGAAAAGCCTTTTTTGTTACTAAATCAACGGTTCTCTCTCTTTACGAATCTTCTGGATCCTTTTTTCTCAGCTACTCTCCAACTCCATCATTTATCTAATAAACCCTAACCCTCTCCCACTCTCACACTATTCGTTTGCACTTCTAACCACTTCCTTATCCACACCAATCCAGAACGTTCCTCTACCCAAAAAAAAAAAAAAAAA